>NC_068944.1:10927500-11232500 GCF_026419915.1 Harpia harpyja
TTTAAGCCAAAACCATAAAATTGTCAGTTTCAAAGTGCAAAAAACCCACACTTTCACAAACAATTCAAAGGGCTACCATTTAAAGGCCTGAGGCAATATTATACCTCTACTATTCCAGAATATCCAAGTGACTGGAAAAGAAATAGACACTTGGGCTGATAGCTACCCTCCTATTTGAAAAGCTGTACATACAATTCAAGAAAAAAAAAAAAATCTCTTTTCACTCAGAGCAGGAAGAGAGAAGACTGGCTACATGGAGCTATAATTAAAGAGAATTCTCACCATTAATGTAGGAATTCCTATTTTAAAAGTATTTGTTCTTCTGTAGACTTACTCTCATGGGGAAAGAGGCCTGCAACCTCTCTTTAAAGCTAAGGAGAGAAAATGAAAAATAGGTTTGGGACCTCATGGCCACAGGCAGAATTCTTAACAAAACAAACAAAAAAAAGCCCCACACATCGCATGCGCTGGAGCTCTTGTTATAAGGGAGAAGAGAGAGAGAGAAAGGGTCATCTGGAAACGTTTTTCAGAGATTAGAGGCAATTTCTTCAGAAGGGACAGATACCTCACTTGTCACCCGACAAGGGAAAGGAGCCAGTGAGTACTAGACACATGAGAATACACAGTTGTTTTAAGCCAGCAAGATAATGTGTTTTCAGATCCTGTCTAAAAGGGCTGAAACGTTAATCCTGAACTACACAGACAACACCTAGGTAAGAACTGAGCTTCTAATGTATTCTGTCATGAGAGACAGGAGAAGAGGGATAAGGTGTAATTGCAATTCGATTAATATTTTCCTACAACATGTGCCAATTTCTAAGCAGGTTTCTCTTTATCCTTCCGCTTTCCTATCTAGCAATAAGCTTTTAAGTGTTTTGATTATAAGGCCAGCTCTCAGGGGAGGAGTCTGAGGAAGGGAGGAAGGGCTGAGTCCAAAGGAAGAAGACTTCTTAAAGCAGAAGACTATAGCAATTCCCATCACTGCCATGTCTGAAAACAGAGGTGTGCGAACAGATGGCTGATGCTCTGTTTTCCCCTTCAGTATTTGCTGCAACACAGTGATTTGAGAGGCTTCTGCAGCACCTTACAGTCACCCACAGGAAAACCGACCCGACGTAGACCAAAAGGTACTACACAGCACCACAAAGCTCATCCTTCTGCAAAGACAACGTAGCCAAGAACATATCACTGCAAATGTTCCCACCGGGTAGTCACTAGGCATTAAAATATCCACGCGCACGAGCGTCGGGAGCTGAAGCATGCTTCTGGGCCACGTTCCCAGCGGGGGTGATGGGTCAGGCTAGGTCCAGGGAAGGTGCAGGCTGGTTTACACCAGCTGAAATCCGATCATCCGCAAAGCTCACACGTCTACTGGACAAGGAAAGGAATACCACCTACAGTTTTTGGCCCTTCAGCATAAAATGGATGTTGAAAAACTGGATTGACTTCAGCCACCAAGATGCTCCCTCCCTCCTTCTCCCCCCACCCCACTTTTTTTTTTTTTTTTTTTTTTTTTTTTTTTAAAGTAATCCTCTGACACACATCAGGAATCTTAAATTTTTAAGGATACTTGGGGACTAACAGAGAAGTGTCTTACCCGGTATGGTACTAAGAATCTGACAAACTCTCCCCTTCCAATAATCAAGGGCACAAACCAACTTTCAAGAACTTTGTTTTAGAGAAAAGGGAAGAAACTCAGGAAACCCAGGAAAGTCGTGGTCAGTTTTCACAGGAGCCATTTCTGAATCGTGACTAATGCAACACACCAGCTGGATAGTGGTTTATCCTTAAGGAAGGAACCACCTGGTTATCATAACACAGGCAGGGATAGCAAAACCCCAACGTTTGCAGACTATCGCCCATCCGACTTCCCCACAGCTATTTTTTTCCAGAGCTCTTCCACGTCCAACCTGATCTTCAGAGGAGAAAAGCTATTTCATGACGTTGTGTAAAAGCAGCACTCTCTCACACCCGGCTCCTCTGCTAAAAGGGATTCCACCTGCCTACGGCCCACCACTTCCCCAGCCTTTGAAAAGCCACCTGAGAATCCCTTGATCCCTGGCCAGCAGCATGCCCCAGCGCAGAGGCTGAGCTGCACCCACCTCCGCTCACCTGGCAGCCTGCGCTCTCAGGCGATAGCTGCGAAATCATGAGTTCTCAGACTCAACTTTCGAGTTCTCAGGCAAGTCTGGACAGGCCTCTTACTTACAAAACACAGGCAACTAAATGTTTAAAAGGCTGCCTACATACGGCTACCAAAAGCAGCATTATTGAATCTTTTTGTTTCCCCAGCCTTAGAAAGTCCACCCAATCAAAAAAAAAAAAAACCAGTTCATATTTCTAGGTGATCGCAGGAGGACAACCCAGTGATCCACAAGGACAAGACAGCATCATAACCGACCCTACAAGATTACCATGTTTTAACAAGAGGTATAAGGTCTTTATACAGTACCTTGCCCGGTACAACTGGCCAGAGCTTTTCGCTGGATCTACTTCCAACCATTGAAGAGTAACTCTGTGAAAGGGAACCCACGAGCTTTGCAGACAAATGAAAATCATCTTGCAATGTCAGTACCAACCTCTGTTTGCCAACAACCTGCAACAGCCTGCTACATAAACAGTCTAGATATTATTGCGCACAAGTCATGCTAAGAGTATAACCCCACCAGCACCAGGAAATTCAACAGCACAGCCTCCACTGACCCACGCTGCACGTTAATGGATCATCGGTGGGTGTAGGCCCTCAGCAGGATATTTTGAATTTAGCCTCTATTTTAAGTTTTCTTCCAATGCAGTATAGTTCTCTAAAGTAACTTCTGGGCCACCAGCAGTGACAATCCTGAGCTACAGAAGACCTCCAGTAAACCCCTCCCACCCACACAAGCATATTTTCCTTCTCTCCAGAAATCTGCAGTCATTCGTACAGTTACAGCCTCCCTAAATCACTGTGTCTATACAGCTACGTAGGATTCACTTACAGGATTCCTGCAGCTGTAACGAAGGCTACGAGGTGTTCATTATAAGGTTGCTTTTTAATTGTTAACAGAACAAACTCAAGCTATGGCAATATTAAAGTAGAAGAGAGAGGATGAACTTAAAAAAAATTCTTATCTGTGGTCAAGGTTTAAGTTTGAAGCTCATACAGTGCATGGGGTATAACTCAGTAACTAGAGAACAGGATCTGGAGCATTTGGGGGCCACAATGAATGTTGTGGGTGGGTTATACCTTAGAACCAGTACAAACTGAACCAAAACTTTCCAGCAATGGAAGCAGGATGGAACTTTCCAGGCCAGCTGAGCCCCTTCAAGTGGCAACAGGAGGTTAGGAAATAAGGGCCTCAACCTACATTTTAGGTGCCACGTTTAGAAACGATTGGAGAGTCCCTCGGACATAAGGTAGTTCTCCCACTGAAGCCATCCCACCATCCTCAGGTCTATGTGTTGCTCAAGGCTGTTCGATCTGAATGCAAATATTAACAGCAGCACGGGACAAAAACGGGGAGCACCGAGCACAAAGTCCCAAAGACATCGCCTGCAGTAGCATCTCAGCAGGTGATCGGGGCTGTGCACAATTCCAGGACATGCTAAAGTTACCCCGTGCTCTTTTCAACTTATGCATTGCCTACACTATTTCTGTTATAAGCGTATACAACACAGGCTTCCAGGGAGATTTCTCGGTTTTGCTTAAAGGCTACGCGTTTTTGCAGACTGAGGTGGCAGGCAAGATTCTGATGTGCTGGTTCAACCACGAGCAACCAGAGCCTCTCGAAGAGAGCTCAGCAAGACCAACCACAGACGCAGGCAACCGGTGCCGTCATTTTAAGCGGCGGAGCTCCGGCAGACAGCCGTTTCTGCACATGACAGCCCCGCACATCACAACTCCTTCCCCAACCATACCAGCGTGCAAAAGCTGGCTGGCTTATGGCGGGTGCCGGCACCCCCAGGTACCAACACCTGGTCGAGCCGCCGCAGGAGGGTGAAGCTCCCCGCAGGCCTCGCTCCGGCTTCTCCGATTCGCATCTACGGGAAGATTTCGGCGCTGCCAGCACCGGTGCGGGGCTGGGGGGGGGGGGGGGGGGCACGGACCCGGCCTTTCTCCCTCCCCGTCCTCTGGCCAAACCGCGTCGGGGGACGCCACCCACCCGTGCGGCTGCGGGGAGGGTGGGTAGGCAGGAGCACCCCGGGGCCGGCACCGCCTCCGCGCTCCCCCACCCGCCCACCGGCGCCCCCGGCCCGAGCCCCAGCCTTCCCGGCGGGCGAGGCGACGGGCGCCTTCCGAGCTGCCCCAGAAAGTTAGCGCCGAAGTCCCCGCGGCGAAACAAAAGATCGAGCGGGAGCGGCAGGCGCGGGGCCCCCGGCGCCCGCCCGCCCCGCCGCCGCCGCCGCCGCCTCACACCGGGCAGGGGCGGCTCGCCGGGGGCGAGGGCGGGAACTGCGCCCGGAGCGGCGAACCCGCTTCTCCGCCAACTGCCGCCAGCCCGTCACCGCTCTCCGGGCTGCGGCCGGGGCACGGCTCCGGCAGCACCGGGCGGGGAGGCGGGGGGGGGTCCATTCATTTTCGGGAGAGCCGCCGGGAGCGGGGCGGGCAGGGGCGCACCCGTCCGCCGCCGGTCGAGGCCGCGCCGCCCTCTCCTCACCTTACTCTTCACTTCCACCGCGCTGCACTCCAGATACCGCAGAGTCTGAGATTTGTTGAAACTCCGGTTCATCTTCCCGGCCCCGCTGCCTTCTCTTCTCTTCTCCCCCCCCCCACCCCCCCGCCGCTGCCGCCGCCGCCGCCTCCCGCCCGCCGCGGGCCGCGCGCCCTCGGGACGCCCCCGCCGAGCCGAGCCGAGCCGAGCCGAGCCGAGCCGATCCGCCCCGCGCGCGGCCCGGCGGCACGCGGCGCCCCGCTCACGCTCCGCGCTCACGGCCACTTTGTCCCAACGCTGCCAATGAGAACGCGCCGCTCCCGCTTGGCCGCGCCGCTCCGGCTCCCGACCGCCGCGAGCCCGCGGGCGGGCGCCTAGGCCGGCAGGCCACGCCCACGGCCACGCCTATCCCCCCTCACCCACCACCCACCCCCGGCGGCGCCCCGCCCCTCGGCCGCCGAGGGGCTGCGGCCCCACGCGTGTGCGCGGAGGGGAGCGGGGAGGCGGGGGACGCCGTGCCGTAGATATTGCAGCGGGAATTGCGTCGTGTGTGTCCCCCCCCGCGCCCCCGATGCGGTTAAACCGAGTGCGGGCAGTCAGGTCGGTGCGGGATCGGCCTGCCGTGCGCGCCCCCCCGAGGACGGGCGATAGCCGGGGCTGGAGGGGCTGCTGGGGCACCGCTTTCGACCATCGCCCCGAAAGGCTGGCAGGGGTGCAGGTCCAAAATAAAATGGCTTTGTTCCGGGGCGGTGTTAGGCCCCGGTGCACCTGCCCGGTTTCACAGGCGGCGAGCGGTCCCGCTGCCGAAATCACTCACAAAGCAGAAAGTTCACCCAAAGTGGCCGCCGGACCGTGACGCGCCGGGTGCCCCCAAGAGCAGGGGTGCTGGGAGGTGCCCGTTGTGCGCCACGGAGACCCCCACGAACTTCCCAGACAGCGCTGATTATTCATAAGAGTGTTGGGATCTGGAAAGTGCTGCAAGTCATTAATTTGAGCCCACAGATCATCAGGTTTGGGAGGAGAGTTTGCACCACTCCCTCCTTGAAATAAATCAGTGGACTGCCTCCCTCTGCTAGCAGCCCTTATTAATTAGGTAGCTTATTAATTTGGGAATCTTGAAGGCACTTAATTCTTTCCATCTTCTGCCAAGGACCTTTATAATTCTAGCAGACCTTGTCCCTTCAGTCTATTTCTTGTAGTCACTGAGAGCCTTTGACAGTGGTGTGTTTTCCGACACGGTCCTGCCCAAAACATCAGTCGTGATGTAAAGAAGCTGAGGACAAGGTACAGACCCGTGCAACCAGTTTCCTGCTGCTCGACATCTCCTAGGATCGTCTGCCCATCTGAGGAGGGAGCGTGAAGTCCTAGCAGACGTGACAAATCACCCATCTCCCCTTCTCCAGGCCCGCTGGGCAGGTGTCAATGGCAGCGACGGGGAATACCCACGAATTTAGGGGCAAAAAAAAAGAACTGAGTTGACTTTTCATGTGACTCCAAGTGGGAGGATCAAAGCATATGCCCCAGCTACAAACCAGCTCCAGCTTATTGGAAAATGGATCTGAAATGAACATTTGCCACATGTTCTGGGCTTGCACTGTATTTGGAAGACTTGCTGTAAGTTAAACTGGAAAAATAAAGTCTAGAGAGCTGAGGAAGGAAATGTTTGTATGAACTTGATCTTTCCCTCTTTTTATCTTAGCATGAGCCATGCAGCAGCTTCGCTTTCCTGCTGTGATGGCTAAGGCCGAGCTGTGGAGATACAGCATCCCCGGGGCGCTCAGGGGCTGAGCATCCCTGTTGGGATGTTTCCATTTAAAGATGGACCTTGAAATCCAACAGCTGGATCCGTATGGTTTAGTGGTTCAACATCTGGAGCAACAAGGCCAGTTCACTGGAGTGAAGTTAATCGGTAGCTGAAGGACCGGTCTAGCCATGTAACCTCCAACGGGGGAAATACTGGTATTACTCGCATCGCTGGGAGCATTAGCGGGGACTTCAGGTGGGATGTTATTCCAGCCCACCTGTCCTCCAGCTGACCCTCGGAAAGGGACCCTGCTGTTTGCATTACCTCCTGGGTCAGGAAAGAGCCCCGGGAGTGCTCTTACACATTTCAGGCATGCGGTGATGTAGTTCAATTCAGAATCACAACCACAGAGAAGAAAAGATCTGTATTCATTTTTGTTTCAAATTTTTAGTTTGTTTATTTTTTTCTAAGAAAATGTAAGTTCTCAAGAGTTGGCAATCAATAAGCAATTTAATTTCAGTCTTAACTTTAAATTTGGTACTTCTTGTATTTGTGATATTCATTTGAGAAGTACAGATTAAACTAATTTGTCTTTTTTTTTTTTATTTTATGCTTCCTTCGGGGAGTGTATATGCTTCATTACCATCTCTTTTATATTAATAAAGACTCCTCAAACTAATAATGCCTACCAAGCTCTGCGTAACCAGAATGGGAATTCAATGAAAATGAACAAAACAGATTTTTCAAAGCGTAAGACGGGTTGATTTACCAGCAGGGCTAAGGGGACTTCCACTCTACCTTCCCTGTCAGCAGCAGCCCTTGAAGATCCTGTTCATATTTCCACCACCACATGAATACGCAAGCCTCTTCTTCTCATCTACCCTGTCTTTGAAGCTAACAGGTGTATTAAGGACAGAAATTACTGTATTTGGGGAGTGGAGCTAATGTTGTTTCTATTTCTGCTATCCTACAAGAATTTACAAGTGCTAGATCACTGCCTCTCCACTTTTTCGACCTTTCATTAAACACTTATTACAGTAAACAAGGTGAATACACTAATATGAGGAAATATGCTCTTTATACCTCCAAAGAGGCTATTGCTAGCAAAGATTCTTTTCAAACTACTTCAACAAAATTTGGTTTCTGCTGCTTTTTCTCAGTTGACCTGTTTGCCTCTCTAAAAAATTCCATTGGTAAACCTGAAAAAGATATTTTAATTTCAATCATTCTCATTCAGGTTTTGGTATATGTTGCCATGACTTCAAATGTAATGGTGAACAGTCTTTTAAAATACAAGTGTTTTACTTAAAAGAAATCCAATGTTAGTTAAATATCCATTCTTTTGTAAATTAATATAAACAATTTTTACCCACTCTGATCCGGGGAACGATCGGTTTCTGGATAGCTCATTGATTAGGCTAAAATAGGCGCATGTGTGGGTAGAGGATTGCAGTATGAAAAACTGGCTGTATACTTTAATTAGCAGAAAAATACAATAATATAATTATTTAATAAATAATATATTATTTATTAATATCATACAAGAATTTATTAAAAGTGAATGCTTCTCAATGAAGCGTCACTGAAATCCAGTTCAGTCCATTTTTGTAAATTTGCTAAGATACACTTTTTTTTTTTTCCATTTCCAAATTACTTCCAGGTTTAATCCCTTTCCTCCAGAGCAGAGCTGAGGCATGATTAAGACAGCTTGAGAAAACTTCTTCTCTTGCCTCCCCTTCCCATGCCCGCGCTGTGCTGTAATGAGCAGTAACTTCAGCTCCACATACCAGCAGGAACCAAAATACCGTGTGTTCTCCCAGGCTGCCGAGGCCCCCGATTGCACCGGGCGCTGCAGCCCCTACCAGCTGTTTTCCTCCTCAAACCCAGTCGCAAAGATGGTTTTAATTTAACTGCTTTTGCTCAGGCACCTTTCAGGGTTCTTTTTTCTCATCGCTTGCCAAGGGCACCGCATTCCTTTGACAATTTCTATAAATCTTCATCTGTTTTAGTAATCCATAGTTAGTTTACCCTGTTTCTGACCTGCAGAGCTTTTAAATCACCATTTCTTCCTGGGTGCCCGTCTCTCAGCCCTTCCTTGCAGCCTCATCCCCAGATGCATCTGGAGCGTGGGGGCATGTTTGCTCTCGCCCCTTCCTGCGTGCAGCGCTGCACCAAATAAATACCCTCGTTTCTTGCCCTAAACCAGGCAGGGATGCCACAGCCCGGGGATCCTAACAGGCCATTTAAAAAATATTCGTACATTCCTGTTTTCAAAGCTTTTTATTTACCCGACCAATGAAAGGTGCTGCAACGTGTGCCTGACTTGCACTCCTGCTTGTTTTTAGCATGCAAGGGGCTTCCCTCCGACTAGCGGCATGCCTCATTAGTATTAACAAGTCGTCTACATGCTCTGAGAGGTGAAAAAATACCCTAGACTCACCTCCAAGGATTAATTTTTCTCCCCCCCTCCCCATGTTGAATTTGCAAGAGTTACAAATAGCAGGTCCTAAGGGCTTGGGGGAGCTGCTGCAATGACAGGCTGGTTTTGGTTTCTTTAAATGTAAACCAAAATGAAACATAGCACGAGGGAGAGAAGAGGGGGGATGACAACTATTGTTTTGCTTGTAGCAAGCAGTGTTCCTGCCACAGCAAGGATGGTTTCTACTTCATCAAGCGCAGAGGACAATGCCAGGGAACATCAATTGCCCCAGTGCAGGAGCCTACCTAGAGGGGAGCAGGAAGAATAATGCCACCAGTCACAGCAGTAATGGATGCTCCAGCACAGGAGACCAGCCGCTTCAGTGGTTTTCCATTGTCCCATCCCTCGTGGTGGTGAAACGTCTTCTTTTCCTTGCCTTTTAAGAGCTTTCGCCTTCAGGCCTTCAAGAGATGTATGTGCATTTAATAGGAAAAAGAGCGAAGAGAGACTTGTGTTTGTTCTCAAGGGGTGGGGAAACCCAATGCTTCTTTTCTACCAGCATGATGAAGCATCGTGGAAACCTCTTGCATGACTTTTTACTAGAAAATACTCCAAGAAGAGAGGCCAGAGCTGTAGCTGAGGGAACAGCACCTGCTGAGCTGTACTGCAGAGCTCACAAGCAAGAACGGAGATGGGCGTTTGGCTATTGCAGCTCCCAGGACTTCTCCAGAGAACAGCTCCGCACTACCGACATGCTTTCCCTTTTTTGTTTCTCCAGAATTCTACTCCCCACCCCACCACTGGGCTTTGCCGTCACAACTTGGTGGCTGGCTGTGCCCCGAGAGGTCTCAGGATGGCACGCGTGGCAGCTCTGCCCAAAACCAGGGGGAAAAGCTACGCTCACCTTCCCCTTCCGAACAGGCGTGCATCCTCAAAAAGGCCAGGTGAAGCATTAAGGGGTAGAACTTGGCCACAAAAGGATGCCAGGAGCACTGTAGTTTAGAGCTCGATTTTCCTCTGTTTTGAAACAACGTCAGGAAGGCAGCAGCATGAGTGCTGCCGACGTGCCGGGGGGAGCAGGTGGAGGTCCCCAGGCTGTCTGCACGCAGGTACTCTGGCTTCGGTGGATCGGATCAATGCGCTTTTGTTTTCTCAACAAAAATTTGCCTCTTTGGCTTAACTGGTGGATATTCTATAACTGGTTATGTATTGACATGTATGGGCATGCAAACAATTTGGGAACCAAAGGTGATGGGATACTACAGTCCCAGCAGCCAAACTCTGAGCATAACCAGACAGGGAGTAGGGTGGGTTATCAGACCGATTGTCCTCTTTCCAAATTACACCTAAACTGGGGTTAAAACTTTACAAGGATGGCAAAGGTGAGTTTGATTTGCAGAGGTGAGTTTGGGGGGGGGAGGAGGGAGGAGAGGATTGTGCTCCTTATTCTGCCCCCAAAATATGCTCTGGCTATATGAATCGCCAGAGTAAGGCATTGCCCACAAAATAGAGAAATATTCAAATTGTATTTGTTCTGCACATGTATTTGCTGAATTTCATGACTTTTTTTTCTCCCTTTCAATTGCTTTGATTCTTGGTTTTCCAGTCTTAACTAAGGAGGAAAACATGAAAAAGCATTAACATTTCCCGGATATCATTCATTTCAGCAGAAAAATAGATCTCATCCTCCCCCAGTTGCCCAGAAGTAGGTCATTCTACTTCCACGTGAGGTAAACATGTTGCTTACAATGTGATTTCTTGCCATGGAGCACTGGAATCAACACAAACTTTACATAAGGTAGCTCATACACCTTACATAGCACAGCAAGGTTTCCGTGTCCACTGCATGCTTTTATGGCTTGATAGTAAGTGTAACAGAGGTTAATTAAAAAAGAAGTAGGGAGAAGAAAAAGGGAGAAAGCAGAGGTTCTAGCAAAGATGGTTTTACGGGTTGGTAGTATGGGTTTGGGACATTCAATGGCTGTTCAAGAAGCACTGAGTTAATTTTTAGAAAGCTCTTTAAGTCTCTAGATGAAAGCTGCTGTGCAGATAGCAGCTACTTACAATGTTAGAATGACAACTGCAAATACTTTTAAAATATAATTGATTTAAAGGCAGCGCTGCTGATCACAGGCCTGGGGTGTGGGAGCATCTGCTTGGTTCTCTTTCCCCAAGAGAAAAGTGTGCTTCACTTTGTCGCTTTATTGTTGGTCCTACTTCTACAGTAAATTGAAGCGTAATTGTAAGTTGGCAAGTGCAGGACACAACTTCTAATTAGTCCAGTGCTATCAAATAATTTATGCAGTTGGCATCATCTTTATCTTCCCAAGCACCTTTTTCTGTGTGAAACTGTGAGAGGGCTATCAAAACACACACTATGACACTGCAGTAGTTACCAAATTTTCTAATGGAGTTAAGCTGACGAGATCTTCCTTAAATTAATAAAATGGGAAGAAAAGTAGTACTGTTAATCTTCAAAGTTAATGTCTATATGAGACAGCTGCTATCATGAAGATGTAATCATGCCTTCCTTCTGCTTATGGTCCAAGTGCTTATCCAACTTGCTTAGTGAAC
Source organism: Harpia harpyja (assembly GCF_026419915.1). Lineage (NCBI taxonomy): Eukaryota > Metazoa > Chordata > Aves > Accipitriformes > Accipitridae > Harpia > Harpia harpyja. The sequence goes on from NC_068944.1 coordinate 10,938,869, forward strand.
AGAGAAACCTGCCTGTGGCACCCCTCTGCAATTCTTCTCAATTGCAAACTGGGTTTAATCTCTTTGGGTAACCATTTAGCTCATATGAATGCCACCTACCATCTTTGTTAGTCCTGGCAGCTGAAGCGTGGGGTTTGGTAACAAGGCAGGGGAATATGACTTTTGCCCAGACTAACAGAGTCTCTCATCAAAAACACATAGAGGTTTTTAGCCTGGCACGGATGCAATTAACTGGAAGGAGCAACCAGAATCTTCATGAAAATGTAATTTATTGAGAACTGCCGTTTGGGAAGTGACTAAAGGTCACTTTAAATAAATGGCCCCAATATTCCTGAATTTCAGCTGTAAGCAATTTGTAAGGTACTAGGTCTAGCTATTAAGTCAAGCCCTCTCAGAAGTGGTGGTTAGTGGTCTCACCTGCTAATAAGGGAAAATAATAAGAAACTGTCCTAGCCATGTGCGTCATACAACATACAAATCTTGACTGTTCACTTACTAACTTGAATCCCTAAAAAATGTAACACACTGCAGCTGAAAGCTTCTTAGTTAAAAAAAAAAAAGTCAGCTGACTTTTTAAGTCTGCTCTTTGCAAGATTTTTTTGACAGACCTGCTAGACCAGTGGCAGTGTTAAGATAAAGATAGATTCAAAGATGTAGTTCCTGATTAATAATAATAATAATAATAATAATAACAACAACAACAACAACAACAATAACAATAACAATAATAAAAGGTTAGAGGGACAGGTCACATATATTCACATAGCAAAATCCACGCAATGTTTGCCAAACCAATGCACGTAGCTGTACCAGGCTGAAATCACCTGATCCTGTCAGAACTACTGAAGCAAACGCCTGTATGGAAAGGCACTGTGAAGCTCTTAATTGTCTGGGACTGGACATAATCTCTTCCTCGCCCACCTGATTTGCAGAGAGATTTGCCAAGAAGCGGCTTACTACATTAGAGATGTCTTTCAGCATGCCTTTGTGCCCTGCAAACACTGAAGTTTTAAATGGTTTGTGCACAATCACTCCTTTCCAGAGCTTTCAGCGAGGGCAAACAGTCTCATGTAAGGCTTGAAGGAGTCCTTCAAAGCAGCTGTTTAGAAATGCATGAAGCGTGAGGCACATTATATCCTCTTCCCACAGGCTGAGGGCCAGATGTTCAGTGGGTGTAAAGCGGCAGAGCCTCAGTGTGACTTTCTTTGGGGCCACGATGATTTATACCAGCCAAGAATCTGGCCTTAAGCGTTTCAGCCAAGTGACTTCTCCCGACCTCTGCTGCTGAAGGGCCTGGTTTTGTAATCTCTGGTCTAACCTTCATCCCGCACTGACATCCTCCATGAGGTGTGAAGGGATGGGAAGTGCTCAGGATTGCTGGCTCAAGGTGCTGAAAAGAGAAAACTCTCAGAAGATTCCTGCCACTGCTTCTCCAAGCCAGTTTGCTGAAGTCGTCACAGGTTTTTGGTTGTGGTGCATTTACATATTTTCCTTTCCGTGTTTCTGCTGCTAGCAACGTACGTAGGTTCTTTATATCTGTTTCCTCCCAAAGCAAGTTCCCTTTTGCACCCTCTTAGGATCAGGAAATGAGAATACTTCTATGCAAGGGTGATGTTCCTGTACTTTTTTTTTTTCCTTCATAATTTGCGTCTTCCTGAAGCATGAATGAGGATTACTCGTGGGAGTACGGATTTCAGAGTTAGGCCTTTTGGCCATTTTGATAGTGTCATGGGAGGCAAAACTGTTTCCCAGAACCAAACAATTTTATTGCATTCCAGAATCATGTGCAAAACAGGGATCCCATCTGTTCGACAGCATTCCCACTAAGTATGGTTCTGCCTGTAGCTCACCAGCGTAAGCAGTTCAACAAAGGAGCCTCAGTTTTCAGTGATCAGGTTTTCTTCAAAATACAAGACACCAGTAAAAAGGGCTTCATAACAGTTTGCATGTTTGTCAAGGTGTATTTTCTTAAATACTGTTTTGACTGGTAAGGCCACTTCAGAGTAGTATAGTGCTACAGCAATCGCTCCCAAATTAAGCCTTCTCTGAGATCAGTTTTGTCAATTCCTCTAAATCTGCAATGAATGAATAAATAATAAAAACATTAACCTCAAAACTGATGGATTAAAATTGGGCTGAAATAGACTTCCTTATTTTTTCCCCTGACAGCGTGAAGAGTTTTGAACAAGGGGTGCTTGAATGCAACACTCTAGGTTTAAGCCAGTTTACCAGAGTGATTCTGCAATAAAAAGATTATGAAATAAAAGAGAGAGGATTTAATTTATGAGATTCCTCCAACTGAGGGCTGGTGCCTGGGATTTTTATCATCACCATGAACATCAGCAAGTTTTGCTTAGCAAGTACAATGAAGGACTTCTGGAAACTCTAGGTGAGGGTTCTATAGTTGCTTAATTCTGCATATCTCAATTTCTAAGTGTCTGCTTTGATTCACCTTAAAGTCCTTTTAATGATCTCACCATCTGACTGTTTGAGATTCCCCTGACAGCTCTGCTTGTGCTTTTCCTTTCAGAAACTGATCTGAAAAAATAAAATGCAATTTCAGGGGATGTTTGCCCATGGAAAGAGACCATTGTTCGGCTGGGAAGTCAGCCTTGCCGGTGCGCCTGCTTTGCCTGAGAGCAAGGAACGAAGCCCACCAAGCCCGGTTTGCCCCAGCCTCCCTGTTTCCATCCCCTTCCCTGTGGCTAGAGGAGCCGGGGAATATTTGTGTGGCTCTGAAAGGACCCAGCTCATGGGTAGCAGCAAGAGGGTGGAAAGGAGATGTCTTCCAAGACAGGCGCTGATGATGTTTTCTCCTTTCCTCTGAAGGGTTGGAGGGAGGGCAGGATATCTAGCGAGCCTTATTCCACCCTTTGCTGCCCAAAGTCCACCTGAGCACCTCTGGTGCTCTGGCACGGCTCTGCAGCCATGCCAGCCCTTTCCTGTAGTCCTCCTACACGCATAGCTCTGGGATGCCTCACTGGAGGGCATCACCATCCTGATCTCCCAGGATGGTTCTCACAAGGCGTAGGCATTACAGGTGTCCTCCGTTGCCTAGATTTTCATGCTGGCTGGGATCTACCACGATGCAGGCGGTTCAGCGTGGGTGGCCTGTAGGGTGCAAGGGAGACGGGTCTGACTTTCGCTCCTTGGGTTTATCCGTAGCTGCAAGCGTCACGAGGGCCACGTGCTGGGCAAGGACAGAGAGATACAACTCACGGACGATTAAGAGTCATCCCTCGCCTGACTAATGACTCGTATGGGTACGGGCGCCTTCGTGAGTGCATCCGTGGTGAGGACCATGGCTGGCCCTCGGGTTTTTGAAAGGGGGCAGCCCGGGCCGGAGGCGCTTCCAGGGCACCGAGGTAGGGAGAAGTAACGAATGTTGAAACTCCTCGTGATTTTCATCTTCGTAAGAAAACTTTCTCAGGATTTTGCAGGGACACAGGACGTGGTCTGTTAATTTTATCAGCAACAGGTCAAAATGTGTTGATCTTCTGGCAGGTGGGATGGCAGCTGGTGGCTGAGGCGGAGAGGCCAAGGGAGGGCTTGGGCTTTGGGACCGAATAGCCTGTATAAGCTGGTCCCTCAGCTTCTTAATTGGTAAATCACAACGAACAATATAGCTGTATCTCTGCATCACAGGGTTAGCACGAGGCTTAATTAACTTGTGTTTATGACACCCTGCCGGAAAGGTGTTAAGATAATTAGAAACGTAACTCTTACATCTGTTCAGGCCTACTCCGTCGGGGCCGCAACCCATGATTAAGATTTCTAGCAGATGTCACAACACGAATGGCGACGACTAGTAAGCGGGAGTGCAGTAACGAGGAGCTCGCGCGGCTCTTCTCCCTCTGAGGACAGGCACGCTCAAGCCATGGCTGCCGTCCGCACACCCTCACGTCGGGTGAGGTCCCTGCGAGGGACCCGGCCCTACCCCAGGGTGCCGCTCAGCTCCATGTCCAGGGGAAAGGGAGTCTATGCTGAAACATGGTGTTTTATGATAAACATCTAGCCTCTAAAAACCACACTAATCCGTTCCATGCCTTCTACCTCACTGGAGGCAACTGCGGAGAGAGGCACTTACCATTGGAAAGGATGTTTTAGTGATGCCGTGAAGGAGTAGAGTGACATCATTTACATTTTTTGGAACAATGGCCTTTTTCCCACAACTGCCTTGGCTTTTGTTCCCTTTGCACTGGCGCCATGCGCCTGGCTGGGATCTGACGTTATCCTCCTGGGTGCCAGGAGAAAGCAGTCTCTGGAGAGTGGGTGATCAGGAGGAGTCAGCAAAACGCTGATGAGCCCTGGTTGGTTTTTTGTCTGTCCGGGGGAGTGATGGTATTTGGTTTTGGCCTGCTCCATATTGCAAACTTGTTGTTAGGAAAATGCCTGCCTGCAGAGCAGGGATCCAGCTTGTCGGCGTTTGAGGTGCTGGAGGTGGTGACACTCATGGACAGGAGGGAGCCAAAGTCAGGTACTCTAGGTAAGGGCTGGAAGCTCACTGGACTGGAGTCAGGCTGAAGGACAGAAATAAAACAGGATCCTACAACTAACAACTTCCCTCATTGCTCTCTTTCACCTCCAAATCAGGCCGGGTCTTTGCATCAAGGTGAATCTTGGTTCTCCTGCTCTTCCCCTGCTGCTTCCCTTAAGTTCCTCTGCCTCCTTTGCTTCACTGCATTCCTCCTCCTCAGCCTGACGCTTGTTTCTCCTGGTGCAGCCTGGAGCTCTTTCCCACCAAGCCTGGGGTTCCTGCTGTTCAGAGGAATGACGGGCCTCCTACCTACCCCCTTTGGGTGTCGAGGCCCAGCGTGACCTGCAGGAGCTAAGCATGACTAACCTGGGGAGGGTTTTTCTGCAAATTCAACCATTCAGGTCTCTGAAGGTCGTACAAACTAGGACTCCTCACAGGCTAAGGGTTTGAAAAAAATTAGATGCGTGTCGGTGGCGATGCTGGAAGTCTCTTACCCAACAAAATGCTGCGCAAATATCTTCTGCGTGAAGACAATCTTTTTCTCAAATCCTGCTAACAGTAATTTCCAAGATCACAAAATTTATTTCTTTCAAATGTGGATAAGAGGTACATTCCCTAGCCTTTTCCTTGGCAATGGTGGAGCTGTTTTGCCTGATAGAAACAATACAAAATAATCCCAAACAACCCCCTCCAAACCACAAAAATCCCAAACTGAAATCAACTCCCAACAAGACTAAACTAGCCTGGGGTAGGCACCCGGGGAAGATTTCAACTTGCTCACTTTTGGCAGTGCCGTAAGAAAGCGAAGGCAGGATCTTGTGCCAGGAAACGCCAGGCAACCTGAACCCGAGGCGGGCTGCCCGTCGTGCCTGACGCAGCTGGCTTGGACACTCGGCAGCCCATTTTGGGTGCGTTGGCTGCGTACGGCAGATAGTCTCTATTATGAATGCCTGCTGGCAAGCTTGCACCTGAAAAGCAGCTCCAGCGACTTTTTTTTTTTTTTTAATGCAAAGCAGCATGAAGTATGTGAAGAATACGACTATGTGAGGCCATTTGGATAATCACTGTGCAGAGACTTACTACTCAGTTTCTAAAACAACAATCTCCTGGGACATTGATTCAGTAGTAATTGAAAAGACAAATCGTCTCCTGGGTTTATTAGGAGGGGAAGGGCAAAGCTTCAGCAATGCCATTATATAAACCCATAGTGAGCATCTCTCTTGAATATCTGGTAGGTGGTTCTAGTCCCGTCTCTCAAAGAAGGCAAAGCGGAATTTGAAAAGGTGCAGAAAGGGCCAACAAAGCTGGCTGGAGGTGTGCTACAGCTTCTCTGCTACAGAAGATGAACTAAAACTCCATGGTCTGGAAAAAAAGAGGACTGAGAGGAGAAACTGGAGAAGTTATAAAATCATTAAGTGAATGAAGAAGGTGAATAAGGAGTAATTATTAACACTTTATCATAACACAACAATTAGGAAGCTTCAGATGGAGTTATCAGATAGCAGGTTTAAAGCAAAGAAGAGAAAGTATTTTTCTCCCATAGCACATCATTAAACAGTGGGATGCCATAGGGTGCTGTGAAGGCTGAAAGATTAAATTAGTTCAAAAGCACTTAGGCTCATGCAAGAAAGACTATCAGGGCTAATAAACACAGAGCTGCAGATACATCCTTTGACTCTAGAAACCTCTGTGCTGCTAGAAGCCAGAAGAGCACACCAGGAGGAGCAGCACTGTATGCTGGTCCTAGACCTTGATTTTTTTTCGTTTGTTTCGTTCCTTTTGTATTCATTTGTAACCTTTTTCAGAAACTACAGGCTGAGTGGCGTTACACATATGGTTGTTCTTCTACTTACACTGCAACAACTGTGGAAGTGGACCATCTATCATTTCAGGCAACTGGGAAAGCAACATGGCTGAGACAAGGTTCTCTGGGCTGGAAGTTCAATAACACAGCACCAGCAGAGCTACATCAGGGATCAATTTTTACTGTTCGTTTTCAACTACAAATAACTGCTTGGAACACTAGTCCTTTCCAGCTAGGTTTGGTGGATTGTGCTTCCTTAGAAAGGTTACAGTCTATAAAATAGCCATAAGCAAGACAAGTACAAAGTATGCTTTGGCTGGATGCTAGTCTTCTCTTTTCATAAAAAGTATGAGATTGGAGTAATGTGCAGCATGTTTTAAGTTATGTTGTAAAGTTGCCTTAAATCCACTTCTTAGGGGAACAATAATTCTTGGGAAGAAGTGCCAGCTAAGAATTAATACTGATAAAACCTACATTTTTCGTCCTGGTGTTTCTCGTGGGAAATGTCTAGTTTTGCTATTTTAAATTATTTTTGGAAAATGTGCTACCAGTTGTAGGTGTTTTGGAAATAGATGAAGTGATGGAGTAGATGGCAGGCATAAATATAAAACAAGAATAGGGAACCCTGTGTCACTGAGCTTGTCATGTGTGATTTGAATACTCCTGAGAAGATAAGCAGTACCTTACGACCTGTTAGTTTGTAAGCCAGACGCCAGATTGCAGGAGCAGGTCTCCCAGCTTAAATCAGCTTCAAGGTGGATGAGTGAAGAATGTTCCTGGAATAAAAAAAGAGAAAAAAATCTCCAAAGGTATCTTTTCCCTTTAATACACTGCCAAGGGTTTTCTTACAACAGGAAGAGTTAGTTCACAGGGACTGGAAAGCCAGGGTTTGGGCCTCAGACATAGTAGTAGGAAAGTTAAAACGTGTGAAATTATGCTGCTAATGAGCCTAAGACAATTGGCAAGTCATTATCTCCTGTCAGAGAAGCTGAAAAAGCAGTGTGAGGAAGAAGAGCCTGCACTGCCTGCAGGACAATTTTGGCTGCTAAGGAACCTGTATGAATGAAAGAACATCAAATCCAGGCCAGGAGTCCTTCTCGTTTGTTTATTTCTTCCTGTAGGAATTTGTCTGAAGCTGCTTAGTACACTGCTGTCTGACGCCTTCAGGTTTCATCCAGCATCATCCCACCCTTGAATAAAGGACCTAAAATTTGTTGCCAATGGAAATGGATAGCTTTAGACAACTGCACCTTTCAGATGCCCCACGTTCTGCCTCCTCTGCTGTCCACCATTGCTTCGCTGTGAGGTTGCCGATGGCACTGAAGTGACTGCCACGACTGGGCATGGTCTGACACAGCACGGCACAGCTCCTCGCTTTTACCTTGGCACTCCCCACCGTTGTTCTTCTCTGCATGGCAGCCTGGGCAATTTCAATTCACCTCCTTGTTTCCCCAGCTGGGGATAACCCAGTGACTTTGTGATATGAGTATGCTTCCTCCAAGAAAAAAAAGCCATAGTAATTTTTTTTTTCCCCTTTTCACTGACAATGTGTGTTCGCAACTTTTGGATTAATGGCATCTGACTGCCAGCTTAGGACTGAGCTTTTCTGTTATTAGTAGCACGTCTGTGCTGGTATTTTATTCATGACTGCAACCTGTTGTTCTGCTCTTTCATGTCTTCCTCAGCATCAGTTGTAGGACATCAGACTGGACTGTATTCACCTCAGAATTCAGATTGTATTCAGATTTCAGATTGTATTCAGATTTCAGACTAAGCCTTCGATATCAGCCCCCATGCCATGATAAGATTTTCCTCTGGCCTTTAAGACCATACTACCCCAAACTTCATCATCCCGTCTCCATCTGCATTTACACATCATCTTGCCTTTGCCTGATACAAGATGTTCTTTCCTTCATGCCATAGACTACTTACTGTCCAAATGCCCTGTGTTCATTTCACCAAGTCCTAATAATTTCTGACTGGTTTTCCCATTTCCCTACCTATCTGGGCAATCTGGTATAAAGCATTCCCAATGCTGTTTTTAAGAGGAAGGCAGAGCTCTCCTGCAGTTAATGTGTTGCCTTATTTTAGCACTTCTACACTAACCTACATTAGGTCCACCATGGAGTGATTAACTGTCACTCCAGCTTCCCTAACAGTTAGAAGATGGCTAGCCTGTATTTCACAGTGGAGAACAGGCAAGTCATGCAGGGCTCCCCGTGAGGATGAGGGAGCTCTTGGTAGACAGTGAAGCCTGCACTGGAATTCTGCCGGGTTTTATATATAACAGGATTAAAATTTTCACTGACCTTTGTCAGACATTTCACCATTGATTCCACCCTTGACAGGGCAGAGGAAGCACCCTTACACCCAAGAGACCCAACATTCAATATTAAGCATGTAGGGGAATAGTAGAGTCAGCTTTGCTTCCTGAAGCACAAGCTCATGTGGAATAGCTGTTTATTTCCAGTGACAAAGAGGGAATAAATCCTCATTTCTCAGAGCTTATGGAAAAAAAGAAGCTGACAAGGGAGGGAAGAAATTATGGAGATGAAGTAGTCAGCAAAACTTGTTTCTCATCCAAATAAAATACACAGGCATAGTGTATTTTTCCTAAAAGAACCTGATATGAAAAATGTTATCATTGCTGGGCTATGGGAAAGGAAGCATTTTGCCTTCTCATCTCAGCTTGGTTTCAGCAGATAGGCAGAGCTAGAGCTGCCTTGCACAGCTCACAGTAGATGAATTTGCTTATCTTAAAACTGACGTTTTCCAACTGGAGCCTGAATCCTGACCATATGAAGGCACCCGTGTATCCAGAGAAGCAGAGCATCCACAGAGCTGTGATGCTAGCTGTGTACCATTGAAGTCAATTGAACTTTGGTTCGTATGCTTGGTGCTTCATAAAAAGGGCTCATTTATTAAGGACAAGAGGCCCATGATGGGCTGACCGATTGAAAGACAGAGCAAGGGGGGGAAGTTTATGCAGTTTGTGGATGACACTAAGTTTGTGCTGCCTCGTTACAAACACCCAGCTCTGTGAGCAAAGAGCATGAGGCTGGGATTTGAGGTGGGACTTGCAAGCTGAGCTTCAGCAAGCAGCAGGAAGAGGAGTCACACGTGGACATTGGCTTACGAGCCTAGGCACACCACCACCAACAGTGCCAGGGACCGTTCCTAGGAGACAGAACTTGCTTGTTCTGTTGTTAAACAATTTTGTTCAAATTGCTGAACAATTACGAAGTATTGTTAAATCGTTAGCATAGCTCCTGCCAAAGAGCAGCTTCCAAAGAGCTCCTGGCCCAGGGACCGTTCCCAGAAGGCAGCTTGGGTATAGGCACACTCTTTGGTGGGTAGGAGAGGTTAAATATACAATCATGGGGCACTTAGTGCCAGGGAGTGGGGCTCGGCACAATGAATTTACTTGCACGGACATAGCTATAGCTTATACAGAGGAGAAGGTAACAGAGCTTGATTTGAGTGCTCCTGAACAACCTATTTGGGAACCAGCAATGTTTTTAAAAAGGGGCTTTACCAAGCCAAAATAAATGCCTGCAGCGATGCTCTGGATGATACCAAGCCATGAAGGGCTGCAGGCACTCTTTCTTGCTGCCCTGTCAAAAACTCACATGAATAAGAGAGCAGCTAGCAGCTGGGGGGGGGGGGGGCCAGCCACCGAAGTGGTACTCGCTCCATGCCAGGGAGTTCGGATACCAAGTGCTGGCTTTGTGGAGAAGGGAGTGAAATTACATTTGCTGTTGAGTTAAAACATCCACGCAGACAATTCTTTCGGGTTGTAAACATTTGCTTCTGGTAGATTAACTTGGTTGTTGCCCTATTTTGTCGTGCTGGTACTTGAGAAACTGAAAGCGGAAACGAGTAGAAAACTAAGGGAAACAGCTGAGCTTGTGTTCACCCTCCGAAGTAAGTAAATCACAAGCAAATAAATAGCACAGATAACATAACTGATGATTATAAGACTACATAGGATCCTTCCAAAATGCAGAATGAAACAAGCTACTCTTTCAGTCTGCCTGTTGCTTATGCTGTTCTTGTTTAAATGTCGTTGAAATAACAGTGTGCCAAGAAATATAAACTGCAAACACAGCGTTTTAATAAACACAAAGTGAAATAAAACAAGCCAGAACAGATCTGTTGGCTCTTGCAGTTTTTTGTTTGCAAGATGCGGAGGTTGGAGATGGGGGGCATGCAGGGAGGGGGTTATTTCTTGCACATGTTTGCCTGGTGCTGATTAACAGGGACAATGTTAAAAACTTTCTGTGACTTGTTACAGGCTATAATCTTCAAATTTAGGGCCTTGTACTCCTCTCAACCTAGTCACACAATCCCCATTAAGGAGCATAGAAAGCCCTGAGGAGTTTGTGTAATAGGCTTTAACAGCGTCTAAGAAACAAAAATCTCCTTCTTAATTGTGCCCAAACCATCTTTTCTCACATTCTGCAGAAGGACCTTGGGTCTTAATGTATTTTGCAATCATATAATCTTTTGTTCTTTAAGAGTGCTCATGTAAATATGGCCTTAAAACAGATCTAATTAGTAGATCTGATCAGTAGACAAGTCAGATATAACAGCAACTGCAGCGTAGACACATTAAGAACATCCCAAATGTGAAGAAAGCTGAGTGACACCCTTCTTTCCCCCCCAGAATTAGCCATAGGTCTGTCATTTTCCCTGCCACATGCTCCACTGTTTGTTAGTGCCTTGGTTAACAGCAGCATCTCCGAACTCGCGTTGCTCAGTTTTACTTCTGTTTTGCTCATCCAAAATCCCCGTGAACTTCTGAGCTGAAGCTCCTGCTTCAAATCCCAAAGGATCGGGTCTTTTCCAACATGTGGGCAAATGTCTGTGGCTGTGCTGGTTCCCCTTTCCCTAATCACAAATGTCACGAGCGTGACCACCCTGTGCTGGTGCGGACAGAGGGGCCTCATGGATGGGAGGAGGGGGGCAGCTCAGAGAGCTTCTTTCCAAGCAAAATCACAGCCAGCACAGGGCTGGGGCTGGGGGGGCTCAGGGAGCACAGCTCTGCTCCCTGCCCCGCACAGCAAGGCATGGCATGGCATGGCATGGCATGGCAGCCCCCAGGGCCACACCACCCCAGCCCCAGCCCCCGCCACTGCCTCTCTCCTCCCCTCTGAGCAAGCTCCCGCCTGATGTTTTAGAAAATTAATCCTAAGTAGAAAATGATGAAAGCATATTACCTGTAAATTACCTGACTAATCATATTCTCTCTCCTGGGACATATTACGCTTCCGAGCCTGCAACTTAGTCATCCTTGCAGGCAAGCTCTCCTCGTTTCCCAATTTTGTTCATCAGGTTCGTCCAGAATATTTGCTAATTTCTTTCTTTTCCTCCAAGCTAGCAGTTCAGTCCTGCCAGGTGCTCAGCTCTCCAAGCTCTCTCCGGGAAAGTAATTAAGCACATGCTTGACTTTAAGCATGTGAAGCTCATGGCAATTAGGAAAAGGGCAGGCTCTACAGCACTCTCTTTTTTTGCTGGCAATTCCTCAGGTAGGTGGGATGAACTGTCCTCTAGAGACGCTTGCCTCTCTCCATTGACTTATGAGGAAATCCTGACAGCCTGTACACCAGTAAGAACAGTCTGAATATACCAGCCAAGACATAGCATGTGCATCCCTTGAGTGGGGTATTTTGACTCACATGGAAGATAAGTCAAACACTATTTTTAGCATCCTTTATTGATTCCTGTATAATTTCCCTTGCTCTTCCTGTGGAAGTTCCTTCCTTTCCAGTAACACCAGCATTTGAAGTAGCACATCAATCCCTATTATGTGTCAAACCTGACTTTTTTTCCCAAGCCTCAGCATGATGCGGAAACTCTTAAACACAAAGTCTTCCTGTAATTTAAACACCCAACTGTATGTGTAATTCAAATAAGATGTGGTGAGTACTAATGAAGTTACCCCCAGGCTCAGCAGATAGTACAACTTTCTGGATTATTTATGGGAGGGTGGATATAGAGCCACAAAATACTTTGTCTTGCAAGAGAAAAGAAGGAACAGCTCAGTGAAGGCTAAACTCTAAATGGCTTCGGCTCTGCTGACTCTATAACATCCCTTTTGTGGTTCTGATTGATTCTGCCCTTCCGAAAATTGCAGGAAAAAAGAGGTTATTTGCAATTTTATTATACTTGCTCTCAATCAAGCTGGCTCTCTAGCCCCCTGAAACCTCTTGGAGGAGTTGCTGCTTTTAAAACACTTCCACCACCAAGAAGAATTGATGTTTAAATCAAAGCAAAATAATGGAGGGAGCCTGGCCACTAGTTATGAAAGTCAGATTTAAAGGTGAAAGCTAAGCATCAAGTGCCAGCACCTACTGTGTCTCAATAAACAAAGTCAGGCCGTGTGAGATGAAGAGTACACAAGTGTTTTCAGCCTCAGCAGCGGTGGATGCTGTATCAGAGCTTTCTAGACTAAGATCTGTCTATGTGTGTTTATCCATAAAGCACAGAGCGAAGCAAGTGCTATGCAGTTTGCTCATTAACTATTTTTTCCTCATGCATTTAGTATTGGTATGCCAGCCTTTGTCTCAGGATGTAGCAAGTGCTATCGATTTTGCGTGGGATGACAGCAGACAGAAAGGACCTTGATCATATTCACATCTTAAGGGCAAATAGCAGGAATCTCTATTGCTTCCACCAAAGGTCTTAGGGCCACATTTTTAAGAAGCATCCAGCCCCGTAAAAATGCCAAGGGACACTCAGTGGGTCTAAAAAAAAAGCTGAGCTGGTTTCTTTGCTTCTACCAAGTATAAAATGTTTGGCCCTAATCTGTTAGAGCTACACGCTAAGTTTTTATTGCAGAAACTGTGAGCAAAAGCATTGAACACAACTTCATAGAAGCACAGGGACCCACCACCTCCTCAAGGTTCACCATCTACCACACATTTGCACACCAGAGGGAGATACACGAGCGGAGGAAGATTTAACTGTTTATGCTACATGTGTATAGCAGGGAAGCCAGCTACAGGGCGTGATGCTCTGAATTCATGGCTCTCCCACGCTGGGCAAAATCCTCCCATATACTGCCGTATTTGGGAAATGAAGGGGTTAACCAAAGTGATGATGCTTGTGACCCTGCCATGCTTCCCAACAAATACTACTTGTTGCCTCCCACCTAGGTGAGGGCACCACAGGTCCATGCCGAGCTGCTCAGTAAAACAAGGGGCTTCTTTTGGCCTCCCACTGCCCAGGTTTGGTGACACAAGCGTGGAGCCGATACATGCCAAAGAAAGGAAAGGGGCCATTTTTTCCTCCTGAGGATATCATGACAGCCAGCAAAGTATGGGAAAGCTGGGGAAGCTTTTCTTTAAAGCTGTTTTCCATCCAGTTCAGGTGAGCCCTGTGGAATGTGCGAACCCCAAAAGGCTTTGAAGGAGGGTTGAAATATTTGGTCAATAGGGACAAATGATACACTCAATATCACAGAAGAGTTTTCTGTCCTCGTACCTAGGTGACCAGTTTGGGTTTTGAATGCCAACACCAGATGCTTAACAAATATTTCACAGGCTGCAATATTTTTATCATTTTCTTCTAAACTAGGAATAGTTTTAGATGTTTCATGAAACTCAAGTAAAAGCTAAACTCAACAACTGTTAAGCAGCTTGCTCAAAAATTTAGCTGTCTACCTTGCTTCGCGGTTCTGAAATGCTTTAGATGAATGTTCTTGTGCAACACTAGCCCTGGCTTCCACGGTGTGCATTAGGGCTGTTATAAATAAGTTGCAAGTCACATGGGCCTGACATGGTATTTATGAAAAGATCATATTAGCTCCTTTGAAATAGCGACCCAGCAGAAAACCCGGCTCTCTTACAAAGGCATTTATTCGGTGCCTCCCCTTTAAAGGTCAGGAAAGAAAACTGAGAAGATGGGTAATTGCAAAACTGGTTCTGGAAATGTGCTCTTATCTGTTGTACAAGAGGGGAATGCCAAGAAGGCAGGGAGGTGAGCTAAAGCAGGCTCGGGGAGGATGCAAATTCCAGGACCCTCACGTAGGCAGATGTTACGAAAGGAATTCCTCCTGCCTTTGCCAGCTCCGAGGAGTGCTGCGCTGTCTCTGGCCAGCAGCAGAGGCATCCAAGGGAGGAAAGAGCCATACACCATTTACCCCACCTACCAATTCTTTGCAAGAGTGGGAACAGGGAGGAAAAAATAACTCTATGTTTTAACATGGCATTTGGGCTACCCTGTTTTGGTATGGACTATCCTTTTAAATCCCAAATCAACCTTCCTAGTCAGACATGAAATCTGGCCTGGCAGACATTTCAGTGCCAGACCCTCTTTTCTGTTCACTCCAGCGGATTTAAGGAGATTTTGTGACCAATGTTGCTGTTAATTTCAAATAGACACGCGACCTATCTGGTAAATAACAAATTAAAAACCAACCTAGTGTTCTACTCCCTCTTCCTTAGGATTTTTTCTCTGAGACTGACATTACCCTGTTTTGCCTACTGCAGTACTTTCTATCCATGTTCTCACCAATCCCCAAGTTATGTCCATGAAGCGCTTGCTGCATTTTGTTACCTGACGGTGAAGACCGGTGTTTCGCTCTGTAACGTATGGAAGCACCTAACTAACTTTTAGCACGTCTCTCCTTGACTTTGTTGGGACTTACAGCCTCTGCTGAGTAAAACATTATTGCACACCTGAAGCACAAGCCTTAATCCTTTCCCTATGGCTGCACTTGTACTGATGCATTGAAGGGCTTGGAGTGGTCCATCACCAAGCACAGTGCAAGCTTTTAAACCAGGCTTTCCGAGGCAACTCCGAATCAGGTACCACAGTGCAGGAAGGAACGATTGGCCAGGACTGATCACCCTGTAAAGTGGAAAGTTTCTTACTCAGGAGGAGGTGCTCTTGTTGCAGGCACTGCTTGTTCTCATGAGTAAGCATAAATTACAATTTCTGAGTTTCTGGCACTTGGTAAAACTTACTGAGCAGACAGAGAGCCCAGCACAGAGGTGCAGGGAGGCACTGGATATCACCTGGATCCACGGAGACTCAAATGGAGTCCAAGGACTCCCGAAGCAGCAAAACTTCTCCTCCATAAAGACCAGATGAAGATGTAGCTCTTTTGAAATCACAAGATGTGTGTAATTCCTCCATATACACCAGCTGTTTCTTCTGTTTTATTCATCTAGAAATAACAAGAAGCGGTGTCAGAGCTTGTCTGGAGTTAGGTGACAAGCACCATGTGATGGAGGTCCACATTTCTTAACTGTAAAATGAGACAGGCAGCGTGCTAGTGAGACCACAAAATAAAGGAAAATTAATAATAATTTGCGGTAGCACCCTAAAGCCCCCACAATTTCACATCTCTCTTATTTACAGTATTGGTGGGTGGGTGCCGCTGCATGAATCTGAACTGGTCAAAGAAAGCAGAATTAAACCCCAAAGTGCTTGTTTCTGAACCGGGATGGGCTGTGCCACCCAAGAGCAGTGCCTGCCCCGTGCTCCGCCGGTTGGTGGGTGCATCGCTGAGCCGGGGCAGAGGTGCCCGGAGCCCGGCCTCGGAGGGGAAAGCCATGGGCTCCACCGCCGGCATCGCCCCGGCCCTGCTGCAACCTTGGGAAGCCTCCACGTCCCCGCCGCCGTTATTCCTTTTATCACCCTCGCAAAGGCGTTAATTGCTTCACGCTTCCAAGGGCTGGTCTTTTAATAAGCTGCGGCTTCATCCACTCAGCCGGCTGGAAACGTTGGGTTTCACTGGTGTTTGCGCCAATGCAGTGGGAGAAGAGAGCCAGCCACAAATCAAGCAGCAAAACATGTAAGCGCTGAATGGTCTGGGGTATACAGCCGTCTCCTGCCAAGTGAATGAAACATTAGCATTCTGCTCTCCATCCAACGTCCGCAATTGTTAGGATAAGAATAAAATATGAACTTAAAGCATTTGCACAACAGCCATCAGGCCATAATGAGATTTATATCCTGTGGTTTCTTGGATATTTTAGGCTGTCAGGCTCAACAGTTCACAGCATATGGTTTAGATTTATGTTTTACGCGCATCAGACTCAGGGCATGCATCTGGAAGATTGCATTTATAGTGGATAAAGGTGGGCCCTTGTGGAAAAATCTTCAGTGTCTCAAACCTAAGCTTCACTTCTAGTCTAGTCTAGTCTAGTCTAGTCTATACTAGTCTATTCATGCCATGCCATGCTTTTTTTTTTTTGTCTTCCTGTGTTCCACAAAAGCACGCATGTATGAATGATCATACCTCATTTCTGTTGCTGGAAAGGTTACAGTAATTGCTAAATTAGGAACCTTCTCTCTTCAGCGTTCCTAAACCAACCCACAGGAAAAATACTAGAATTAAGCATAAGGAAACCGAAATGCTGGGATGGCTACTTCAAATACATGTGCCAGAAAAATGTTTATTTGTGGATAAAAAGCCAAGTACTCCTATTTACCCCTCTGCACCTGGCATAATAATGTAACCATCACTTCCAGTAACTAAATGGACTTGAAAAGCAGAGCTCTACAGTAAACTACCTGCCCCATCTAACAAATTGTGAATAACAAAGGGGAGGCTGGAGCTGACGCATGGGGAACCCTTCTCCCCACTTAACTTTAGGCTTCTGCAGGAGCACAGGCTGATGCTTCACCGTAGCACGAATCTCGTAATGCAGTGACGGCACAACATTCATCCCTCCAGCTGTGCTGGTGGTGGTGTGTCTGTGTTGTTTCAAGCCAAATGCACGGCTCTTGAGACACAGGTCTGAGATCCACCAAGTGGGCACTAGCAACTGCTGTGGTAGATCCTGACATCCTTCTTGCACTCGTTTTCCTTCTTTTATGAGTTACACTCTTTGGGGAAAGACAAGAGGGAGGGAAGATGATATGCAGCTTGTGCTGCTCAGAAGAGTCTCCCTGTGGTTATATCTGGACCTCCTTGTGGAGCTATGTGATGAGGAGGAGTGCTGGCTTTAGTACATTTTAGTACAGCTAGTAACTATCATTTTACTCTTTTAGGTTTTTAATTTACAAGTGGCGGACACCCACAGTTCTCTCAGCGGCTGTGCCCATCACTATCTATATCCAGAAAAGGAGACCAGATCCTTAATTCACTTACTTATGAAAGGGCTTTGAAAATGCATATATTTGATGCTGTTGAGAAGTGGGAGCCATGGTAGGGATGCAAAGAAAGTAATATGAGCCTGGAGAAGAGCTTTCAGCTGTCTAGGAGATTAGAGAAAGCTGAATATTTGGATATGTGTATGAGCTGAGTAAGAAGCTGTGCAGAAAGCCTGCATGATTTAGACACTGTCAGCATTTGAGGATGTGAAGGGAGAGCGTAGCAGGTCAAAGATGATGGATAAGCTGTAGGTGTATGAGAGAAGACTAATGGTGGTGGTGTGTGTGGCAAGCAAGGGAGCAGGTACCAAGGGCATCGTCTGGAGAATCGATATCACACTTTGCTGAGGAACATGTCTATTCAGAAACAATTAAATGAGCATGCAGAGCAGCTGCCCCCTGTAGATTAGCTTGCTGTTTATAGAAACCTCTCACACACCTTTAAAACTTTCTCCTTTCAGCCTTGTCCTTCTCTTTAGTGAGTATAATTGACTTGGTCAGTATTTCTCAAGGCCACTAACCCCAAGAGAGCACTGGGGGGGATAACCAAGAACTACCTGGAGGCTGGCTGAGGAGGACATCTGGGCTTTGCATCACCTTTGCTCTGAGGGAGCATCCAGTGAGCCACACCAACATGTCAGTGAAAGTGAGCCTTAGTGAAGAAGGCGCCTGCTGTATTAATTCAGAGGTTGCTTATGCCTGTAGCATGAGCAGGCTGAGTGTCTCTGGCCTGGGGCCCGTTCCTTTGCTTATTCTTGGTGTCTTGTTTCTGCTGTAAAGCGTCTGGTGGTGACCATCTCTTGACTAGGTTGCATTTTCTACTGTGTGCCTTTGTAATATTTTTTTAGGAAAGAGATTCTGAGCGTTATTGTTCCCTGTGAGGATTTGGGGACTTTTATGTTTGTTTTTGTTCTGGGAACAACCTTTCTGGCATCGGTGAACAAACTGCACAGGCTTAAGGCAAACTCTAATGCAAAGCAACAGGTTCATTCCAGGAAAGACTTTGCTTGACATACTGTTGATAGGCAACCTCTGAGGAGACAGTAACAGCTGTCCTCTTTGACTCGAATGCCTAGAATATTTAAAAACCTAAGTAAGTTGCTTTCTCTTGAGAGGTGCTGGACAGACAATGTCCCTTCATTTGTCGAAAGGTGCTAAATATAGATCTCAGGGCCTGCACCGAGGACTCCAAATTTGAAAGCGCTGGCTGATATTCTTGCTGTCTCACTGGGTCAGTTCCTGGTGGCCATGACATAAACTGGGACCTGAACCACTGTCCTCTGATCTCGGTCCATGATGCGTCTGTTTTTATAGGCACGTGTAACTGAGAGCAGAATTTGGGCCACGGGGTGGTGTGGGGAAGTGCAGGCCCAGACATGTTAAGAGCTGACCACAGATCATGCTTGTACATAATAAGTGTCCCTGTTCATGCTCTAAGCTCAAGACAAATTTCAAGTGATTTGAGTCGATCAGCTAACCGTCTCTCATTGAGGGTTAACTCAAATTACCTTGGGCTAAAAGCATGCACGTGGGTAATTACCATGAATTACGCGGAGCACTGACTACTTCGTATGCCTGAAATCCTCTCTTCTCCTCTGGTCTGTTGCTGAAGTGCACGCCATGGATCAAGGCCGGATTCTGGCTCTACTGATCCTTGGGCAGCTCCAGTGTGAAAGGCAGTGAATCCAGCCTCACGAATAAGAATATTAGTCTGTCCCCTCCGAAATACCTCTCACTGTTGCTGAGGTTTGGTTACATACAGTTACCGAGATTTCTCACTATTTGTCGTGCTGTGCACTTTCAGGAAAAGCTTTCTTTGCACAGACTCATTAGCTGTATCTGAGGTCTTTATTGGACAAAATGCTGTTTCACTTAAAAAGGTGCTGCAGCCAAATGAGTCTTATTTATCCCCAAGCATGACTTTGAGAGGAGTAACAGAAAGTCCAGCTCTGGTCTTAGGCAAGCTTAGGCTGGCTCAGCAGCCAGGACTTTGGTAAGAGCTGTGTGAAGTCAGCCGTTAATCCATATGAATAACACATTGATACTTCAGCAAAAAAACCAAAAACATCAGGAGAGTTTTGTTTCTTCTGTTTCTCCTTTCTATCCCCACTGTAAAGCACTATCAAATAGGACACAATCAGTATTTGCTTCTTAGCAGGAAGCACTTGTGTGGCCGGGCAGGTTTATATTTAGAATGGGAGTGGTTTAAGATGAGGGCTGGGAGTTGCCAGCAAACATTGCCGTTACTTCTTTAATGGAATATACAGCTTTCCTTCCTCTTTAAATAGCAGAATGGCCCTGTATAACCAATTATTAAAGCTTGCAAGCCTTCCTCAGGCCCATAGATGGCATATTCCAACTATCTGTGTTCTTTGAAACCAGTAGTGGGATGGAGAGCAGAACAACCTAAAAAGCAAGACTAAAACTGAAATGTTTCTTCACAGGCACAAGGGAATGGGAAGGTTTTTTTCCTGAAATTCAAAGGCAGAGAAGTGAGGAGCTCGGAGGAGACTCGGTGAATGCCCACAATGGATTGTCACCAGTTACCCCTTGTCTAACAATAGACAAAAAAAGCAATGTGATGGCACAAAACATTTATGTTTTCTTGAAAACAAAAGCAGACTGGAAAATGAGGCACAAAAGGTAATGCAGATGGGAATTACAAAAAAGCACACCACTGATGAATCCCAGAAGAACCACAGACTCTCTTCCATGCTAGCTTTTCAGTGGCCTCAGTGCTACAACAGTCCTTGTCACACTGGCTAAGCTGTTGAAGGCCAATCAAGTGTTACACCAGTGAGTGGCCTTCCCGGGCAAGAAAGGCAACAGAACAGAAGGAAAAAGGGCCAGAGCTCAAGTCTGTTCTCAGAGAGATAGCAGTTAAAAAGCCTGAAGAGGATAAAAGATGGGCAAGATAAAGTAGGACTCAGCTGGCCCTTCTGGGCCTTTGGTCTTGAGCTTCCTATGCCGAAATCTAATCCAAGAGTTTGTGTGAAACTAAAATTTTTCCTCTCCTGTCTCAAATTCACACAAATTATGCATGCAGAATCTCTATAAAGGGTAAGGGAGCTGGGGACAAATAGTGAAATCATTTGGGAATTAGTTATGGATGGGCAGGCCGGTTTGTGTGAAGAGAATAAAAAGATCTTATGTTCTCAGAGTGTTTTACAAGCAGACCTAATTATTGGCCGGCTGTGACCATCAGTGCTGTGTTCTGGTACTGAAAGGCTCACATGGAAACCCAGGGAACAAACTAACCCAGGGAGGATGTTCAGAGCTTTTCTGATTACCTATGTGCCCACCACAGAAGCCAAGGTCGCTCCTAGCCCAGCAAAATTGATGCTCAGGGCTGTTACATATTTCACTGTGCAATAAGAAGGAATAGTGCTGCTTGACATCACTGGTGGGGCAGTTTTCAATGTCTTCAGATACACCTCTGTAGCCACAACAGCATCTATGGCAGGACATGATCCCCAGTGCCCAGGCCAAGTGGCACAAAGAAGGGCTCATCCATGCCACTCATGGTAGCCACCCCCAGTGCAGCCTGGTGACGCCTGCCCTGCAAAGTACATGGCCTGGCTGTATTGTGCCCGATGTGGCACCCCAAAAATACCTTTATTTTTCATTTCAGCACATCTGAAATGGATGTATTGCAGCCAGAGTGGGGGTTTTAATAGCAGGATGCTGAAGTTAACGCATTGTATGCTCTAACATGTGGCATGAGGAACAGCCTGAGCGTACAAAATGTTGTGGCGGCGAGTGGGACTGAAACCTAGTGCAGTCCCAGAGTTGTTCTTTAGAACATGAATCCTTTAGTCCTTTAGCAGATGAGCTCCAGACATTGTCCTAGGGGAAATCAGAGAGCTTGTTCCAAAGGGGACCCTTGGGACTCAGTATCCCCTGTGCAGTGTGGATGATTAAAGGACTACAACCCAGCAGCCGACCAGGCAACAAATTTATCTGGCATTTTAAATGTATTCTGACCACTTGCTGGTTCATAGGTTAGCTAGGCCAGAGTCAAATAACTCTTTGGCTCCATCCTTGTGAGGTAAATACTGCAGAGATCTGCCCATATGCTTCTCCTACGAGGAACAAACTATGCCATTGGAGAGCTCAGCAGCATGTCATTTTAGTAAACGTGCTATGCTAATGAGTCAACCTTTACTGAGGTTTGTCACACTTTTTTGTGGATTTTGGCACCTTCTGCACTGTAAACAAAAGAAAAACTTGTGTTTTATAGGGCAAAGTTTGCTGTTGCAGGGTTAAAGGTACCTTTGTAATCTAAACTGCAATCCATCTGGAGAACTGCAGCAAAGCTCACCCAAACCTAATAAAATAAACAGTGGATGGAGAGAGTTTATATTGGAAATTATATCAATAACAGCATTAGCAAAGCAGGCTGCATCCAAGGGTGCTGAGAATCAGAAATTGTTCTGATGATCCTCAAATAACAAAGACTTATTCTTCTTTGTTTTTGTAACACATGCGATGGTGAATTTTCCAGTGCCCTTGAAGCCTGCCAAGAATGGGAAAAAGGAAAGGAAAATTAAGGGAAGAGAGGGGAATGTACTGCAAATATGGGATGACAGAGGGCAGAGAAATGTGGAATGAACTTTGATGTGGAGCAGATGTACCCCTGCATTCCACAGGCAAAACCGATGCTGAGGCCGCTCCGAAAACAATGAGGAGGGAAATGTCTCCTGTCTCCCTTTAGCTTTAACACAGAACTGTTTCAGGAACTAGGATGGGTAGCAGAAACATTTCTAATAAACCCCCCCAAACTTTTCCCATTGAAGGAGGGGATGAAAAAGCAGGCAGAGAGAGAATTACACTCTCGGGTACACAGCAGCGCTTTTCCAAATTACTTCTGGATTCAGACACTTTGCCAAGTGCCCTATGTTACCCTCAATCTGGGGATATTTATTCTGTCTCCTAGCGATAAAGCTAGAAAGTCATATTTAATGTGTTGTATAAAAGTGGTCAATTGACATAATATGCAAATAAGGAAATGTATCTATTTTTTAATATATTGCAATAGCAGAAAATAAAAGACAAAGGCATAAGCAATGGCAAATTACATTATTAGTTCAAATATTTTCTCTTCTTCTAATAACATTAGAGATGATCCTTTCAAGCTGTTAACAGTATTCAGAAAGGGATGGGGGGAGGGGATGTCCACAGATTATTTGGTATCAGCACTGAATCCAAACCCACGTGGAAAGCCTGTGATGTTAACCTTTCTGTTAATTCAGTCTGGGCAGAAAGTGGAGTGTGATTCTGACCTTACAAGAAATTAATGGCAGAAGCTACGCTGACTCCAACAGAACTGGTGTTTAACCCTTTGCATGGTTCTGCTTTATTAGAAACATCTGTCAAAGACACAAATTGCTGACAAGGAGATGAGAGGATTTTCCTTGTGGTTTTGCATCTAGAAGTATATTGAAATGTATACATATATGTGTTAAAACACGTGCAATTATTTGGTATAGGAGTATATGTACATATACACATATATGTAAAGATATGATGCTTTGAGATGCCTTTTTCCATGAGTCAGAATGAGTATATTTTAAAACTTTCAAAAATTTTTAGTAAGAGGAGAAAAGTGCCATTGAATTAGATGAATAGAATAG
Organism: Harpia harpyja; assembly: GCF_026419915.1. NCBI lineage: Eukaryota > Metazoa > Chordata > Aves > Accipitriformes > Accipitridae > Harpia > Harpia harpyja. The sequence goes on from NC_068944.1 coordinate 10,961,889, forward strand.
CTAAAAATGAATCCCAAACTAGGCAGCATCAGGGTTTTTTTCAAACAGAAGTGACTTTTTCAGAGAATGAGCTGTGTATCATACATTATTCCTTTTCTGCCATTTATATGGTTGGAAGTTAGAAGTGTTTGCAATCTTTTAAATGAAAATACTCTTCCCTTTCTTTAGCCTAGTCAGTTCAATAGGAAGAAATTACATGTTCCACCAATACAGCAATTTTATGTAAATTTTCTGCATGATTTAATCATTTCTATTGGATGTGTTAAGTAACAGTTAAAATAAAAATCAAAACATAAGAGAACAATAAGAATGAGAATAGTTACTGAGGCTACATACAGATATCAAAAATGCTCCCTACAGCATTTGGGGGTCCAGCACAACATGCTGATACCTTTCCGTGCCAGCCCTGGTGCGCAAGGAGTCATGGAGGACCAGAGGTTTTGCAAGCAAGATATGTTTGTTAGCCAGGCTGGGCTCACACAAGAGGACGTTTGATGAATCAAGCAGCCAAGGACAAGGAGTGGTGTGAGAAGGGCTACAAGCGCTCCTGCATTAGCGTACAACCCAAAGCGCTCAGCACCTTCAGAAATTTCCTCTCATGGGGAGCGGTGGCATCTCCTGCACTTTCATCTGAAACTACTGATGGTGGCTACAGCCAGGAAAAGAAGCATGGGACCTTGCACTGGCTACACTGCGGTGGTACCCCAAAGCCCCAGAGAACTGGCTCGGAGTAACTGGTTCTCTGAGGGCATGAGCGGCCGGTGGCATTTCTTCCCTCAGCGGTTATTACCACCAGCTCCTGGAAACTGGGAGAGGAGCTATGGGTGAATCTGCACAGATGCGGCTGAAAAGACCCCCTTATTGATTCAATGGGAGATGTCACGCTGGGACAGGGGGCTGTAATGGAGATGTCCCCGGTAGATCTGCGGGAGAGGTCTCCACAGAAGCCCCAGAGCCACCTACTCGGCAGGAGGCCTGAAGAAAACAGTGAATTAATACAATCCTTTTTGGTTCAGGACCCACGAGTCTTGTTGAACGAGTGCACAGAGGCCCACCAGGCTTTCACAGCCTGCCCCGGCCAATACTGCCTGCAGAGGAGCCCACGGGGGAGGCAGGATTAGGCCTGAGAACATCAGTTAAGATTTAAGCTGAAATAAAACCTGCCCCATGGCAGCAAGCAAGGGCTGATGTTTTATTTCGCATGTGCTGGGGTGTACGCAGAAAGGGGTTCTTCGGAGTCCCCAGTGCCTGAATGAAATTGACTGAAGTGCAAAAAAAAGTCAGGTATTAAAAAAAAAAACCCTGAAAGCAAGGTAATTGCTGCCAGATGTTTTAAAATTACCTTCAGAAATGAATAATCAAATCCTGCACAAGCAAGACACAATAGCAGAGGCAAGAAGGTCAGGAATATTTACGAAGAACGCTGGGGAGGGCACCTCTTCTTTCAGCAGGGGCATAAAAGACTTAACAGCCAACAGCACCCAAAAATCTGTGTTTTGGATGGTGGCTTGCTATAGAGTTTCAGACTGGCAGCCGGTTAAGCAGAAAGGATTGTCATGCTAATTACAAATGAACACAGCCATGACAAGTGTTGCTGGCCACAAGTTTTTCAGGCCTTAATTAAACGTGATAAGACACACAAAGCCTTGGTTTATTGAACCGACAGCATGAGGCCGCTGCCTGTCACTCATCTTTGCCTGTGGTCTTATAATAAACAGAAAGGTAAACTTAGAGCCTTATTTCCCTTTTGACTGATTTAGTACATGGAATATTTGGGATCATTTAACTTTATTGCAAAATTAGAATTTTCTTATTAGGTCAGTCTGCATATTTTTTATTTTTTTTTAAATTCTTAAAAAAGATATCTGCATTGCACTTTAAACTGTTACAGACAGGTCACTGCAGAGACCTGGGTCTGATGCCTGCAAGCCCTCCTCTACATCCTGCCCTTCAGAACGGATCCCAGGCTCAGGTACCACAGTGCTCCACTGTGTCTTGAGTCACACAGTCAGCGTAAAGAACTGAATTGCCCAACAATGCGTATAAAAAAGCCCTAGAAGGCCTTCAACTTCCTAAATATGATTTTTGAGAGACAGTGCCCCTGCTCATGGTGTCCTCGAGCCTGAACTGAGTCCTGGAGAGTACTGTCTTAACATCCACAGTCCAAAAGCAATTTAATGGGACTGTTTTTCAAGCAAGCTGCATTCACTGTGAATGAGCAGTTTAAAACATAATCCATATCAGCAGGTATCATACTGATTGGCAGACTTACACACAGTATGTAAATAATTGAATGGAGTATTGAAGGAAATGAGAGAAAAGATATGGCCACAGGAAAAACATCAAATATAGATTTTTTCAATAACATTTACACAATCAGTTTTGTTGTGGGGGTTTGGGGTTGGTTTTTTTTTTTTGTAAATGAACATCTGTATCTGTGTATTCTTCAGCTTAAAAGGCAAGCAGAAAACAGAAGGCAAGACAGCTGAATGTGGTTCCTATACAGGGATCAACGTGGTTGGAGCAGAGCTAGTTCTTCCATGCCAAAGTGGGGCTGGAGAGGTAATCTGTCTCCCTCTGGGGTAGATGTTTGTAATGAAGACACGATTCCTCATCAGCCCCTAGCAAAAATAAAAGGTACTTTGTTCTCTGTGGTTCCAACAGGCAGCTGAGGAAGGGATTAAAGAGATTAAACCGAGCTGAACTGCTGGAGTAATTGTTTCTGAGGATGGACCATGCACTGGCCTACCTTGGAGCTCAGCAACAGGTCCCTCCCTGGCAGTGGGGACCTCCCCGAGCACGCGTGCACCACTGAGGGGAAGGGGAGTGCGGGTAACATGCAATGTTTCCAAGCCCATGCTCTTCGTCTTCACCTCACTCTTCCCCTTCAGCATCATGACGAAGTTGGCGTGAGGCTTGTTCCTGGTACCGCACTTGCATGTTGGCGTGGTGCAGCTGCACCGCTGGAAGATGCAGCGCAGCAGAGCTGCAGAGACGGGATGAACAGAGTAGAGGGGCTGTGCCAAGGACTTCTTTCTTGCACTCACAGGTCCAGCTCTCTACCATTTTGTCCACTTTAGAGTCATTTCCACTGATGCAGGTTAAGTACAAGATATTCCAGGTATGGTTTTGTAGCACACTGCTTCTCTTATAATGATGTGAATGACCAGCTATTGCAAACGATGAAGTTAAAAACGTAGAGCCTGGTTCTGTCAGGCAATATTGTCCCAAAAGCTCAGAAAGTAATTTGTTGCTCCACCTGCCAATTTAGTCTTTGTTTGGGGCAGGGGAGGGAGAAGAGCTTTCTAAACTCTTTGCAGCCTAGAACTGTGTTTAAGTAACTTGCATTTCTGTAGAATATTTTAAGCAAAAGAAATTTTTTGTAAATGCCTTTATGACAAAGCTGTAACTTATTTTTAAGAAAAGCTAAGACCATGGACCAGCTTCTCTTTTAATGGCTTCAAATTTATTAAGATAGGTTATGCTGGGGTCTAAATTTGTTGATGAGGTCTGTACCACTTTGCAAAGGATCCTTACATCTGATATGTAAAGGTACGTTCAGGACATGCCCATCACACTATATTCACAGCGATGCTGTTGACATCTGCCCAGTCCTGAGTATAGTCATTTCTGACAAGGCTGACAGGTGACCAAGCTCTGCAGGACTTGCCCCCGTGGTTGGCTAATGGTGCTTTACAAAAGCCAAATCCTGCAGGGGAGGAGACTCCTGATGCCTAGAAGGTACTCTGTCTGCGTGGGCAAAAGGTGCAGTCCGGGAGGAGCTTGGTCTGCGGCACTGTGTGCCCACACCAGGGATGAGGTGGCTTTGTTTTGGGCAGCCCTAGCCCGACCACCACCCGGAGAGCAGCCCAACACCCTCTTTTTGGCAGTCTGATGAAGCTGGCATGACATCCTCCTACTGAGCAAGGGGAGCAAAGCCAGACATCAATTTTTCCCTCCCCAGCTTTTAACGTTTCGTGTCTTTCCGTCACCGGATCCCTCTCTGCACCTTCCCCTGACCCTCACCAGGAGGACGCAGGTTTCAGGCTCGCAGCCCGCAGGTTGCCTCTGGCTCCCAAGCAAAGGCAGGCGGCTCTCAGCTCCTCTCCCAGCCCTTCACACCCGCTCCCCGTCCCGGCACAAAGCGCTGCGTGCACTTGCTTGACCTGCGGTCGCTTGTGGTGGAGAGAAGGGCAGCGACCCAGCCCCCTTGTCCCAAGGAGGAAGACTTCTGCTCCAGGGAGACTTAAGCTGAATGAATAGGTAAAACCTCCAAGTGAGAGAAGCCCACTGCGTTACCCGATTTAGCAGAACAGCTGATATAAGACAAAAACAAGAGGTCCCCAAAGATTAAGGGACACCAGGCTCTCTAGAGGAATTAAGGCTGATTCCAAGTTTATCCCTAGGCCTCACCCTCCGGCAGCCTGTTGATATGCCTGAGACTAATCAAAGCAAAAGTCTGTTCCACCACGATCCACTTTCAGACATGCGCAGCGATACCCCGATGGTCGACGGCCTCCACGTCTTTCTATTTCCCCCCACTTGTATTAACAGGGCCCGTGACTGTGTCATGTGTTTTCCAACTAAGTTTCTGTTATATCAAATAAATCATGCCAGAAACAACCACTTGAGCAGCCTTTGCCTCCCTGTTATGCTGCAGGCAGTGTGCCTGGGAACGTTCCCTCCGGAGCCAAAGGCTTTGACCTTCTCCCATCAGCAGCCAGCATTAAGGTGTTTGTCTCTCTGCAGCAATTGTGCACCAGGAGGAAAGGAGGAATGAAAACCTCCCGTAATCGAGCTTGCTTCTGCCTCTTTGATGAGTGATTTAATCTTTCTGACACAAATCCTCCCTCTTGCAACGAAAACTTCTGCTTTTTTGAACGGCTCTAGCTACGCTGTTAAAAGCAGCATTTGAAAGCAGAGGCCATGGATTCACAGCTGGACTTCCCCTTAATTGTTCAGAGCTTATTTCATGGCTCATCTATGCTTGGACAGTCTCCTGCCTTCACAGGCACTCTGGAGAGCCAGGACTGATAGCAAAAGCAAGGGCAAAACTTTGTTTTGCTACAGTGCACAGAAATACTTCATTTTCCCTGTCTGAACAGCTCTCTTGATGTCAATGGGATGGGAAACCAGAGCACAGTTAAATACAAGCTTACATGTTTGCAGGACTTTGACCTTAAGCAAGCAATGGGTTGTTCCACCTAGAAGGAATTGTTTGTGTTAGTCTTTCAGGGAAAGCAGGCAGAATTGAGCAATGGTTCAATACAAGATAAAGTTTTTGTGCATTGAGACACAAGCCATTATCAGCACAGAATTAACTGGGAAAGTGATAAAGATCACAGTGATTTTCAAGATTCAGGATTGACTACATTTCTACACATCCTGCACAGCAAGACTTTTGACAGGTTAATTAGCGTGAAGATGTCTGCACAAACAAGAGAATATTGATAAAATGAAGACATTCTCTATCCAAGAAGTGGAATTCATTCTTTCCCTTTTGGATCATTTTCCTGTCTGTCAGATGCGGAGGCCCCTGTGCACGGGTCCTGTTAGTCCTTTTATTATCATCTAGGTTTATTTTGCCCTCCAGATTCTTCTCTTCCACTGGTTGCTTCTCTCCCAGTCTCTGCAAGGGGTACAGTATATAAGGATAGAAAGAATTCCCACCAGCACTGGTTGATCAAAATGATTTTCCAATATAAACAACCTAAAGGAAGGACCATGGGAAAACTTACATAAATTTAAAATAAATAAATAAATAAAAAATCAAACGGATTCACTTCCCATAGGGATACTCCCACTGTTTGGAGTTTGAAGATTGGCACAGACTTTGGTGCCAACACAGTCTGTATAAGCTACCACAACCATTTGCAAACTGAATTTTTTGAGAAACTTTCCTGCTCTAGAACTCTGGCCTAATACTTCCATAAAATACCTTACTACACAGTGTAGAGGAAGTACAAAAGATGATAGAAGCTCATAATGTGTGATACAAACCTCCTTTCTTTCAAATATCTACTGTTTACTCAATTAGATGGCCCCAGTTAGTTTTCTGGAAGAGAGACAAGTTAGTAAAGGAGATATAAAGCCAAGCAAAGGGAAAAGGTCTGCAACAAAATTCTTTTTCTCAGCCCTGCAATGAACACATGTAACACTAAGGAGATGATACCAGACAGTAAAGAGCAGCTCTGCCAAAAAAACCACCAGGGAGACAGACAACATAACTTCCACCTGTTCAGTGCCTTCACCAAGCCTTGAGAGGGTTGTAAAGACAGCAAAGATTTTTCACAAGATAGCAGAACAGGGTCACTTTTGCTTTAACCTAGGAGAATTGTTGCTCTCCTGATGACAGTAAATCAAGAGTAGAAAAGAATAATCGGAAGGGGCATTCCTGCAAGCTTTGCCATCTCATCAAACCTTCAGGCAAAGACGGCTGCTATCGCTGCCCAAACTTTTCATGGGATATAGCTGAGGACACCTGATAGCCTCCTGCTACTTTGAGGTCACCAGCCTTTAATCATCAGCAGCTGCATCTAGACCTGTTCTGAGGGCTAATCTCCAAACTCCTTGAGAGGTCCATGTTGTCCAGTTAACCCATTTTGAACTTCATCCCTTGTAGGCCAGTAGAAGCCTTGATTTTGCAGAAAAAGCCCTTATCTATAACTGTTCTTTCCTTTTATGGATCTTTTTCCCGTCCCTCAGGTGCAGAGGACCCTGTGCGTGGCTCCTGCTAGCCCTTTATTATAGTCTGGGTTTATTCTGCTCTCCATATGCTCCCATTGCACTGCATATTGTTCAGCTGTTCCCTGGTAGCAACTGTATTTTCTTATTTACATCAAGTGTGCTTTGCGGTTTGAAATGCCTTGTTTTCAGTGTACACACCACGAGAATCAAATAGCATGAATATAATGTCATCAGCAGTTGACTACGGCATCCAAGGCATGATTAAGGGATACCCCTAGGCTAAGACACTGGTTGGCAAAGGCTGAGTTCAGTCAACCTCAATCTTATATACTAAGCAAAACTGCATCGTCCGTGTGCCACTGGAAGCCTAATTATGCATCTCCTATGCCTTTGTCACAGCAAGAATCTTATCTCTAGGTTACAGGCAAGAACTGAAATGAAGACGTTTAGTGAATTCTAGGCCAGCAATGTTCAACCGATATCCCCATGGGGTGTTTGCAGCCTCACAAGGGGCTCCTTGGGAAGCGGCACGCTCCAGGCTGCCCTCCTTCCCGGGAGCACCTTGAGACCAGGCTGCCTTTCTGAGCAGCTGTCCTGGCCGTGAGTGTGAGTAGTCAGTCCAGCAAGCTTAGATTGTTACTGCCTTTACTGCTCATACCTGGTTTAAAATCTTTGTCTTTAAAAGGGATAGAAGTTTCTTCACCCAGCTGTCACCAGTTAATTACACTTAGGTGAGTTAGTTAAACGTTCAGATTGGCATTATGTTAACAACACAAGCATCTGCTTATTTATCAGTATGTCTCATTAAAAGTAAGCAAATAATTATTTCCAAGGGTGTGTTGCAGTCATTTACATACAAGATGTGTTAATGCTAGCAGAGAGAGCTCATAAGGACCAGAGACAGGAGTTGTCTAGAAGCCACACTGCGCCTGAGTAGAGTAACTCCACAAGTTACTCTACAAGTAGGTTACACAGCAAGCATACGCTTATCAGCAAGGATGCATTTGCTTCTCTGCTCAGGTGCCAGGGCAAACGGCCTTGGGAAAGCAAAGGCCTCACACGCATCTGCCTCAGTTGCTGCAATAAGCTTTCCTGGTTTGCTTAGTGAATTTTGCCACGTGTATGCTGTTCTTGACGGCTACCCAGCAGAGAAGCATCTAAATAGCTCTGAGGGCAAATTGTGTCCTTTAAGTGCCATTCTCGTTGCTCTGCCTTGAGAGGACTTAGCTAACTGAACTAACACATTAAGCAAACCCGTGATACTGCAGCTAAGCGACGTTTGCCCTGAATAGCTGGAGTTTATAGTTACAAAAGCAGTGCCTTTTTTGCGAATTCATAGCTAAGCCAATGTCCTGGGCCCGGGGAATTGGTGTCCTGCCCTGAAGAAGTCCACGTGCAACTATGCACTCTAGGAGCGAAGCTATGGACAAGTATGGAGACCTTCTATTACAGTTTTCATCTTATTGGGATACCAACTTTTTGCTATGAACACTGTAGGTAGCCTTGGCCTGGCAATTTGAGAGCAGAAGGTCTGAAGAGCTTATCACAGCCTTGGCATTAATTGCCAGAGCTGGGACATCGGGGTGAGGCACTTCTTGCAGGAGGCCTGAATACAGGGCAATGGCCAAGGACTTTGAAGGAGCCTGAATTTCCCCATATGCCTTCACCCCTACTTTTGTACATCTTGTACATGTTACTGATGGCAGGGCAGTTTTACAGTGTAGATTAACTCAGAGCTGTGAGTAACTGAAACCTGAGATCATCCTGGCTTCTCGCCTAACACCACACAGCAGCAAGAGCACCTCAGCTCCTCTAAGAATGTAGAAAAGGTACATCTGTGAATCCCCAAATTAATTAAAAGTAACAGAATGGAAATGAGTAATAAATTATTTTATGGCATTACCACAACGTGGGATTTAAGATAGGGTATTAATATTATCAAATATTACAAAAGACTAGCTCCCGCTGTCTAGAAGTCTGGCTTAGGAGCAGTGACTACGGTTAACTGGAAAAATGGTAATTGCTGTTAACATCTGACACATGTTCCTCCTCTGAGCTTTCTTCTCAGTGCAACTTTTTTGAAGAGATGAAACAAATTCTGTCAACTGAACTTTGGCCCTTCAGGGCCACTTACTCACCTGCCACGGAGTACCTTGATCCAGGGCAACCTTTGGGGGCCATTTTGAAGCAGAACAGTTTTGTCTGCCCAGCTCTCTCCTTCCCCTAGATGGTCTCTGCAGGGATTTAACTTCACAGCTGTGTGTGATCAGTGAGGTGTTCTCCCCCACCATTACCCTCTGAGGATTAATAGCACTCAAAGGGTATTCAAAGTTAGTGGTGAGTCTGTGGCCTTTGGAAACCTCTTAGTGCATAGAGGGTTCAGATGAAGTGGGAGACATTTCATATTTTGGCATTTGTGTGCTGCAGTGGGTATGCCTTTATATCAGAGAAAGATCGTCACAGTGCGAGGTGAAGGAAGCAGGTTAACTTGTTTCCACCAGCCCTATCACCGGTAACAGATAATAGACCAGTCTGTGGGTGCTGTAGAAATTATGTCTGCCTATGTCCTCAGCATCTCTTCTTGTCAATTCAGGAATAACAGCCTTCCATAATACTGTGAAAAAGGACCTCAGTGCATTCATGTGTTTGCTAGCGTGAAGGAGAGCAGCATAAGAAAAGAGTAAAAAAAGACATTTGCTCAGAGGAGAAAAGTGCTCTCTGGTTAGTGGGACAGAGGATACTTCCACTGGCCAAGTGAATTTCCCCTTTATATTTTATGAAGAGCAGTTGCATCGTAACAGCTTGAATTTCAGGCGCTGTGGCTGAAGCTATCGCATGGCACTGTCACAGCTTAAGAGCTTCACTCTGGGTCTGTCTTCTCACCCCAGCAGACAGGGCTCTCCGCGGTGCTTTAGTTGTGCCCTTGAAACACATTTACTTGCCCTCCCCGGCCGTAGCTCTGGTCAGGCTGAGGTTGAACGTTCAAAGCAACATGCGATGAGCCGTACGTGGCTGCAAGGGAGTTTCTACCTCCTCTCAGCTGCATGCGATTTTCCCCTCCCTGTGGTCAGCCAGATGCTGACAGTACCAACCATAGTCATCACCAGTCTTCAACAAGTGTCTGAAGGTCTGGTAGGAAGAGGTTAAGAGAAAAAGAGTCTGAAATCCTCCCAGCCAGGCAGCTATTTATGTACAGTGCCTAGCACGGCAGTGGCCCTGATCTAATTTGGCATCCCTAGGGCAATACCTTTTAAATGCCATTACTTAACAGCAATGATGTTGATGTTTAATGGACAAATGAACCCAGGCACAATAACATAGTAGATTTCGTAAACTAAGGCAAAGCTTTAAGGGAACAAGCGAGACATAAGCATTTCTTCAGAGCAGAGGGTAAATGGATTTTCTGACCGAGCAGGCCTGCAAAATGACCTCACAGCGATGTCTTTCTGGGATTGATACTGGGACCCCATGTGTCTGGTTTGCTTCTGCTCAGGCAGGTTTTCACAACTGGCCAGCAAACATACACCTGAAAAGGATTTGCCTTTTTATGATCTTCACTTGAAATGCAGGACTCAGAAGAGGAGGAGACCCTGACCCCCAAAGGAAAGGGCCACACGCTCTGCAAAGGGCCAGCAGTGCAGGAGCCTAAGTAGAGTGCGGACCACTCCAGCTCCCCAAAATGAATCCTAACTGGGGTTACTCCCCTCAGGCTGACTTTCTGAGCCCTTACATGTGTCATTCTAAGCCATCATGCAAGATGGTTTAGCCCCTCTTAGCCTGTCAATAGTCTGTAATGACAGCCTGAGGAAAAGCTGCCATCTATCCCAGTGGTGGTGGGATACTTTTTTTACTTAAAAAATTTAGTGGTGATTTCTGTGATGAGAAATCATAACCAGACAGAAATGGATTGAAATCCTTTTCTTGTTTTACACTGTACACTGCAATGATTATATGAAGATGACTTTGAACAAGTAGTCCCCTGGGACCATGACGCTATGTAATCCAAACCCTGTCCTTAATCCACTCTGTGACCGCACAGAAACAATTCCAATCAGGCCGAACGCAGTGAAAGGATGCTTTTCATCTATATGTCATCACCTAGTCTCGCTATATTTTGTAGTTATTTAATGCTTTACACACTTTCTTGCAAAATGTCGGATGTGCTTATTCCTCTCGAGAGACGGTAAGGGAGGCTGGCTCAGCAATCTACTGGTTGCAGGGAGCCAGCAAGAGGCTAGAGCTGAGATGAAATTGTTCATGTCAGGTTGCTTGTGGAACTCCTTGTTGTTGTAAGGCTGTTATAAGGTGGGATGTTCGCCCAAAATTTGTTTGCAAGGCTTTTTGCAAACTTCCTTTCCACCAGCTCACCTTTGTGAGTCATGGTACCCAGGGGCTGAGGGGCATGTGGGATTTGTAAGTGCTTATTACAGAATTTCCCCAGAACTATAAAGCTCGAAACTTATTTTGTGTTTTTCTGGCCACACCCTGGGAGCAGTCACCAAACAAGGCTGTAAGAACTCCGGGCAAGGATGTCTTTCCTCAGGTATATTGATTCAGGAGCTGGCACAGCAAGGTTTTCCAGCCTAATATAATAATTACTTGCTAATAATAATTACCACCTGTGTGCTAATAATCACGTAGGATAGCTTTAACAATCGGTTGGTCTGAAAGGTGCTGTTAATGCCAGGGACCCTGTTTACACAGGGACTCTACCCGGCAGCGCTGCAGAGCTCCCTGGCCACGTGGCCATCGGAAAGGTCCTGCCTAGTCCTGCAGATGGGAAGATGGGATGTCAGAGCCTTCATCCCCCGCCAACAGCAGAAATTGGCTGCTGGAGCGGGCTGGACCAGACTCGGAGGCAGCCAGCTATTCCCAGCTCCACAGTGGCTTCACGGTTCCAAACCATCGAAATTAAATGTCGGCCTGACTGAGTTGCTTACACCAGAAATGCTAAATTACAGTGCAAAACAAACCTCCAGAAGACTTGGATTGCTTAGAGGGTAATTTTGCTGTGTCTCCGGCATCCTGAGTGTGCTTCCGTCATGGTTGTCCCAATAAGACATCCCTGTTGGTTTTGTTTGATTGAAGAGTATGTGCAACCTCAGAATAAAATAAATATGCACATGCTTAGATACTATACAGAAATTCTGGCATTTAATCTGTGCACATGTATTAATATATTCACATATACACAGCCACTATATGTAGCAATGTGTGACTGATGTAAGTTGCCCCCAGAAATTTGGGGTTGTCTAATTCAAGTTACAACTGAATTTTAGATTCCTGCCCGTGAAGCCCTGTCACACACCCCAGGTGTCACTGGCACTAATGCCTCCTTGGTACGCAGAGTACCAAGCACACTTCAAAAGTCAGAGACAGGTGCTCTCAGTCCAAACTGTACCCACTGGAAAGCGTTCCTGAGCCAGGAAAGTCTGGCAAACCTGCAGGTTGTGGCTCTGTCCTCATACAGACGGAAGCAGAAGTATTAACCTGTTTTAGCAAAACAGGCTAAATAATATAGATAAGAAACCAGGAAAAATTCTGGAATGCATGATTTTTTTTGACGTCGGGGTGGGAGTAAAGCATATCTCATTACTGCTAACCATCAACCTTTAAGAACCTCTGTCCTGACTTCTCCACATATGCTCCTAGACTACAAATTAGGAGCTCGCTTACAGTGATGCTCAAGTGCCTTCTGTAAAATATTTGCTCCAAGTTTGATCAGTTGTGAGCAACTGGAAAACGTTAACATGGCATTTGTAGCATTAACCGAACACTCTACCCCCAGTCCAGAAAAGAGCTTAAAGCTCGTGCCACTGAGCTATGATCTCTGGCCAGCAAGATAAAAAGATTTTTTACTTCTGTCGTGCCAAGCAGCGGCTGAGCAGCCTCCGAGCTGGGGATGCAGCACTAACGCTGCTGCTGTGCCCGGTTGCTTCCCCACCACCTGCAACCCCCACGAGCCTCCTGTGCATCTCCCTTCCCTGCCGGGTAAGGGTCGTTTGGGAGCACCCTGGAGAAGAGCTTTGTGGAGAGCGGGGAAAGCAGGTGAAATGCCTGGATAAGCCTTGCTAATTCTGCGTGACCTCTTCTGCTGGTTTAACGCTGGCTCCCAGTGTTCATACAAGGCGGGATGAGAGCAGTGAAAGCCTCATGGTTAAGAGCCAATTCCTCACCCTCTGTAATTACCTGAACTAGTCTCCTGGCTTTCACTGCTCCTTTGTCTCCAGTTATGAAAAAAGCAGCCCCTCGCTATGGCTGCTCAGCATAGCTGCTGTAAATGCAGCTTTATTATCCTTCAGCATCATTTATAAATTGGAAACAAAAGAACCGAATTGCCTGTTCTCAAAGGAGAAAAGCACAGAATAAACCAGAGAGGGATGTGAAGGGACCAGTTGCCTTCTGGAAAATGAAGCTGCGAATGGCATGGGGGGGGTCCTGCACCAGTGGGAGACTGGCATGTTGGCCTGACAGAAGGGAAGAGCTCGGCTTGGCACAGGCTAGGCACTGCAGGATGCCACCCTTGTGCTACCGCTGGATCCACCCGGGAGACATTCGGCCACATGCTGTGGGATGGAGGCACAGGTGGCAGCTTGTACTGTAGTCAAAATCATACAAACATCACCCCTGGCTTTGCTGTGTTGGATAGAAATCTTCCTAGGCCGCTTTTAGCAAGCAAGTGCATCGTTTGTGAAATAAAGGTTAAGACAAGCTTAAGCTGATACTTAAAATTGTTATCAGCCATATCCTCCTTGGAAAAAGCTGCACTCTGAGGGATGTGGCTCTAGCTGACCCAATGCAGCACGATAATGCTACTTTTCTGTATTCAAAGAGAAACCCAGAAAAAGTCCTTGCAAAGCTACAAAATGCTCTATGAGCCCACAGGCCAGCACAGAAGCCTGACTATGGCACATGGTGATTTAAATATACCGCATTTAACTGCAATTGCAGATCATAAAGGGATGGCTGTGCAGCCCACTGCAGGTACAGCAATATATTCCAGCCAGGAACAAATGTCCCAAAATCTGCCCCCCCCCAAGCCTGGGCACTGTGGGCGTATGTTCTTCAGGTGGCATTTTCAGCACATCTCCCTCTGTGTTGCTCCATGTGTTCACCTTTGCAAAACCTCTAATTTGTGCATGAAATGGCCATTTCCTTGAGTGCCATAAGGCAATCGCATCTAATTTTCTAATTTGTAGTTTCAAATGCTTGTTCACACAAGGAGTCATGTCTGCGGGCAAGGGGGCTCAACCATGCAAGCAGAGACCGCTACGCATCTGGACTGTGGCATTTAAAGACCACCAGCAAAATAACAAACCTCATGAAAAGGCTTCAAAAAATAACATGACCTTTAAGTGGCAGCATTACCAATAGAAAACTTAAAGAGAAGGAAATGGGGAGTCATTTACTTTGAGTTGATTCTCAAATATAATGTAGTTCATTTAAATTTAATTTCATTTAATGTTAATTTTTATTAGCAACATCTGTTGCAGAGATCCACAGGACCAATTTAACCTGTGAACTTTGGCTGCTTTTCCTGGCACTCCTTTACATAAATTACAAAATCCCACCACACCATAATGCTACACATCTAATTGTTCCCCTGGGAAAGAAGCAGGGACAGAATGAGCTATGCGGGACGGACACTGGTTGTGTTGCTTAATGTACAGCTATGAGACATATAGATTCTGTGCTGACAAGAAGGAAACAGCTCCAACATACACAAGACAGAGGCTACCCAGAGCTATAATTCATCTTAATATTGACCCATGCACAGTTTTCTGTAGAAATGAAGAAGTGGAAATACTTCCATAAGTACTGGCTGAAATTTAAAAGAGCTTTGGCCACTGGTCTCAGTTCTTTTCTTGCACGCTTATGACTGGCTGAAGTCTGCTTTTCACACTTGCTCGTGGTAAGTGAATTTTAAGACTGTGAAATAGAACACACTGGAAAATTGCACTGGGGACTCAAATAAGCCAGGCAAAGATGATTTTTCAAAGCCGGATTAGATTTTTCAAAGCTGATGTTATGCATTGTGATGATTTTATATGGATGTAGTATTGCGGTTTACGGGAACGTTAGCAAAATTGAGATCTGGATGCTCTGAGTACCCTTAACACAACTCTTAAATGAAATGTGCAGCAATTTAAGCTAACCAATCACTAATTTCCCTTTGTTTCAAAGAATTCCCTTTACTTTAATAATACTTCATAAAAATGCATGTACACATGCCTGTTTGTTTAGCGGCTGGGCCTAAAAGCCTCAAACAGATGATTAAATGGGACCAAGAACAGACGAATGGTGCAGTTGCACCCATGATGGGCTTTGTTATCTCTGCACCCAAGCACTGCATTTTATAGCGCACTCATTTCTCGAAGGCGGTACCTATGGAAGGCTTACATGACCCTTAAAGGGAAGGCTTTGACATTTAAAAAATTTCCAGTTCTTCATAGACTGAAATCTAAGCCTGACAGACTCATGGGCTAAATTAATTCCTTAAGCCCTTTGCCCAACGACAAAACTTATCTAAAGCAGAAAATGGAAATGTACAGTGTGTTTTACAAAGCTGATCAAAGATCCCCCAGAAAGTGTTGAAGCAATCAGAATGAATGATCTGTTCCCATAGATAGGAAAAGTGGATATTTTAATTGCATCAATTATTCACCACCAATTATTTGAGAGAAGTCATTTATGTGCGGGAGATTGAGAAGCATATCTGTGTCTGTTAAAATAAGCTGAGTTTCCTATTATTTTTCTGTGGACACCATTAGCTGTGGTGATGATTCAAACACAGAGATGAAGGAGCCTGCCGAAGTTTGGAGCCGACAGCTACTGCGTGGCTCCTTCCCTACCAAAACTCAAAAGAAGTTAACAGTATGGTAGGAAACTGCTGCTTACTGAGCTGGCCTTTAAAATAAAGAAAAATAGACAATCTCCTGAAGAAGATGACCATGTACTGTACTTTAGCATACTAATATGTTATTATCTGGCAGAAGATAACACACACACACACGCAGGGGATGCTAACACAAGCCATTTCTTTTTGTTATTCTTCTAGGAAAGTACAAAACATCTTTGTCCCCAACTAATCCATCACTCTCTTCACATCCATTTCTACCCCCACACGACATGATTTGGGGGACTTCTGCTTTCCTGTGTTTTTGCCAAATAGTTCTTTGCTGCTGAGGAAGAGCAGTGCCCACCCGGTTAATGGGAAGGGAGCTCATCCCTCCTCAGTGTTTCTCCACCCTGTGGGGACCCCTGTCTCTCTCACCTTGCACAGCCAAGGCTTTGGGCTCCTCAAAGCCAGGTGCAGCACCTGCACTGCTGGTTGGCTTTCAACAACTCAGCAGGGGAGTTTATAGCCCAGCCTATTGCATTTGGAATCATAGAATTATTTCATAGAATCCTTTAGGTTGGAAAAGACCCTTAAGATCATCAAGTTTAACCAAACTGTGGTGCCCCTTACAGATACGAGGTTGGATTTCTCCTCAATTGACATTAATGGGCTTGCATGCGTTGACATGAGGACAGGATTTGACCTGGGAAGTGTCCGACTGTGCAGCCTGAAAGGGTGAATGCGAGCGTGGGTAAATCAGCCAGCTTACTCACATCATTGGCGATAGATGAACCTGAGATATTTCTGTGACATCTGGGAACAGTCCCTGCTTGACAGCTGCTGTACCTGGCAGGGATTGTCCACAGCATTTCATATGGAGCCGATACGTACAGCATATCCTACTTTTTGAAAAAGCCTGTACAGACCCAGCATCTCTAGAAACAGCAAGATGTCCTCTTCCCAAGCTGTTTTCTGAACCAACCTCTACTTTCTGTGATGCTGCTGTCAGCCAGCTGCGGTTGGCACGAGCAGCAGTTAGCACACATAATCCGTGGCTGAACCTCAAATCCCCCCGAGATGGTAGTTGCCACACAGTGATTTAAGACTCCTTAAGCAGACCAGCAAGAGATCAAAAAGCAGAGGAAAGTCTATTTGCAAAGCTGAAGAAAGGCATCATATAACTAGAATGGGAAGAGCAACGGCTGAGAGGTAACTGGAGGAATTGCCAGACACAGGCACAGGACTGGTAAAGTGATAACAAGTCCCAAGAGCAGAGGAGCTGTGAACCTGCAAACACTCTGGGGCTTGTGACTGCTTGGATGCAAAGGTGTCAGCCATGCCAGGTGCCTCTGACCAAGGGATGGCCAACCAACACAGTGGGATGATCCGGGGAGATGGACTATGTATCACATACTACATATCACAGCTCTGCCTCGCTGCTGCCTGTGGTCACTAAAGCTTCTCTACAAGGTCATGGGCCTTTGTCTCGGTTGCTGCTTCCTTCCCAAATTTATCACTTTAGGAAGATGGCTGTTATCTATTTGATAAGTGTCCTATGCTGAAGTGATACACATTTCTATATGTTTATTATGGCATTAGAGCCGAATTTTAATTTTTTTTTTTTGATGAAAAGCTACAGTTAAACTCGACGATCTTAAAGGTCTTTTCCAACCTAAATGAGTCCATGCTTCTATGATTCTATGATGAAGTGGCAAAAATCAGCATCAACAAATAGGTCCTTTGTGAATGAATTTTTATTGCATTTTTTTATGGAAAAAATGAATTGCAGGAAAAAGCTTGAAGTTCAAGAGAGTGTAAAAATTACTCCATTGGTGTGAGCCGTCCCCTCCCTTGGGATGGCAATGGTGCTGAGCCATCAGTCGTGCACTGCTGGTGCTCCTCTGTAAGGTACTTGACAGAAGATGTATTAGGGAAAAGCTGTGTGGCAGATGCCAGGGACTTTTGGCTCCTCAGCTACCTGCTCCCACTGTGGCCACAGCATCCCTCCAGGCAGCCCTGGGGGGGCTCCGTGCTTGGGGGAGAGGCATTTTGCAGCTTCCTTTCCAAATTCTTTCCAGCTGAGAGGCAATGTCCTCACTGCTCTTGGGGCACTTTGCCTGGGTTGCTTTGAAATGCCAGAGGTACAAGGAATTTTCTCAGCTCCTCTGCTGCAGCCCCTCACACACAGCTTTTGAGGGCCTCACATGGTCAGGAATGGCTTCAGCAATGTGGTTTCCTCTGCTGGAGCCCAAGCAGTGTCCACCCCTGCCTCTAAAAACCCAGCAGGATCATGAGGATTCTTAAAAACTAGGAGTGTAGCCAACAAAATCTATATTTAAGGTTGCAGCAGAGGACACCCCCAGCACCAGCAACCTCACAGGCCGTGGAAAGAAGTTGAGGGGAAAGCCTCAGGCATCCCTCAGAGCTGTGCTTGTGCCATCCCTTACACCCCTCTCCGTGTTGGACCAAAAACCCGTACACCTCCTTGCTTCATTGAGCTCGAGCTCTGATGGGGGCCTGCTGAGATTTTAACCAGCACTCCGGCAGCTCTAAGAAGAGACATCTCCCAAGTGCAGGGGAAGGAGAGCTGGGCTGCCGGCAGAGTCGACAGAGGTGCCTAAAGGTGTGAATTTAGGCAAGGATGCGTGTTTGGTGATGGCATGGCATATATCTCTGCCTTAGACTGGCATGCTGTTACCTTTCCTTTCTTCTTTCCACCTACCAGTCTGGACTTCTGTCTCTCCCAGAGCAATGAATTAAGGAAGAGCAAAGCTTGCAGATGTGGCGGCCAAGAAGCTTCAGACCCAGAAGGCATGATAGAAACAATCCCACAGGTTCCTTTAAAAAGGAAAAGCAAGGCAGAGATGAAGGAAGGCAAGAAGAGAAGGGAAAATGAGAGATTTCAGAGGTTTTAAAGCTAGCTGCTTGATCTTGTGTGGCCTGATTCATAACCACTGCATGCCAGGTGTTGGCAGTAGCACTTCTGGATCCCACCAGCCAAAGAGTGGAAGTGGTGGCCGGGCAAAGCATATGCTAAATTTCATAGTCAGCAGGAGGGACGAGGCAGAACATGCACTATAATGTGCTGGAACCTGAAAATAACACCTACAAGACACTTTTAAAACTAGGCTATTTCTAGCTCTTAAAAATTAAAACACAGCTATCTGAATGTCCTGAATGTCATTAACCGTAAGCCCATAGGATCTTCCATTCTTTAGATGTAAAAAGAAATCCTTGCTGAAAAAATACCAACTCTGTATTATAGGGAGATGGTTAAAGAAATTCTAGAACGAGTCTCTAAATGCCATCCTGTCATTGTATCAATCAAACTTAAGATCCTTGTAATATGCCGTGCTTATTAGCATTTTATGCCTTATGACAAAAATGGAAGTATCTATTGATTTTCTACATAGCCCAAACCCAAGCAGATCATTCTCAGCTTAATGACCAGGAAACATCCCAGACTCATGCCCGTGCTCCTGTGCACATTTACTCATCAGGAAGGAGGAAACAGTTGCCTTTGACGATCTCATTAATTAGGTCTCAGGCAAACAATCAAGTTATTGTGGTGCCTTGGCAAGCACCACGTGTCATCTGAGCCGTCGCGTGCGTGCTCGCCGCTTGCAGGAAGATCTGAAAAAACGGATTGGCCTGAACTTCATGTGCGTTCATGGGTTTCCCAATGATCCGGTGAGCGTGTCTGAAGTGGTTCCTCTTCCCCTAAACTGTGGCAACCAGCTGCCCTCGCTCTGGCTGCCAGCTGAAGCAGGGCTCCCCTAAACCACAGCTGCTACGATCCTCCAGGCTCTGCCGCCCGGCTCCTGCCCAGATCTTCATCTCAAAACAAGATTTCTCCAGGCACATCCTGCTGGCACGGAAAGCCCTGGCAGTCTGTTGGCTCCTGGTTTTTATGTGCTGGAGAAATGAACCCGTTTCCTAAGGATTAACAATGGTAAATAAAAACTGTTTGGCCACACCATCAAAGTTAGAGGCATGTTAGCCAAAGTGACAGATGACAACAATCTGTTCAAACAGCCACCCAAACGGGAATTCTGGGTGCATCTCTCTTCTCCATCTTTGTCTCTATGAGGTGCTGGGAGGGATGTCTTACACGAGACTTCGCAGGGAATCAAAAGACGAGGCCATGTTCTCCTTAGCTCCAACGACCGCAAGGAACCCCTTGATAACTGAGTTACAGCCCTTTATTCGTATAAAGCAGACACGGGCCTAGTAACGGCTTCTCTCAGATCTAGAGGTGTTCGACTGTGGTGTCAACTTGAGAGAGCCTTGATGCTGCTGCTTTTTAGCACTGGCACTCCTTAATTTAGAAACCCCCCGCTTTAAAAGTTTTAAAATGCATCTGGTAGTGGAGCCATGGCCACATCTCTGTCCGCCCTGAGCTGGCCTGGCTCCACCAGAGCCAAGGGGGCTCAGCTGGGGACACAGGACTAGGGCTCGTGCAACTTCTGCCTGCCCAGCAGCATTAAAACCCTTCTGCCACCTCACAGAGAAATGCGGGAAGGACAATTTCTTCAGACCCCATCAGCAGTGGAGACCTATTTCTCTCTTTACACTCTGGCATTGATTATTTTACAAAGCAGAACTGTGAAGAGTTGGTACAAACCTTACTGTACAGGGATAAGGGCTGCAGCTGCATTTAAAATTAATTTAGGGCTTAGATTCCTTGTGTTCCCCCATAACGCCTGGACGTCCTTCCCTGGGCTTTGTAACCAGGGTCTGGTGAGGGAAGACCTCAAAGGGGCAACCAGATTCACCCCAAAGTGCAGCCCATGCAGTCCCTCACGTCACCAACACCTTTAGCTCTCCTTTATTTGGGAACGTGGTGGCCATTATTGTAAACATACCCCTTGAAAGTACACTTCCAAACCGAGGCGTCTGGCTTTCAACATGCGGTTATGTGCTCTCATCTTCCATAACAGAAACCTTCCCCCAGTAAGACCCAGCATGTCGAAATCATTTGAGCCTCACAGCCGTGATGCCGGGCAGAGCAGGGACCCCAAACCGGGTGTCTTTGAGGCTAGGGCAGATGCCCGTTCTCCAGCCACGTTGCCTAATAACAGTAGCTCTAGTGGGCTGTGGTGACTCCATCACATCCTATCGAGTTCATTTTTTCCTGAAACAGCTAATCTAAAGAGATGCCAGAAATGCAGCCTGAACATTTGTCCGCACTGTGCGTGCCATCGCGCCGGCTGTTTTTCCTGGGCAGAGACATCCGCTCCAGTTCACCCATCACCTGTGCAAAGTTTCCAGCACAGCAGCAGGGCAGGGAAAAGCTTTTTTTTGGAGAACAGCAAATGTGAAGGAACAAACCCAAGAGGAAGGGCAACGCCTGAAGCTGGCGTAAAGGCTGAGCGTGGGGCAGGTGGGCAGCAGGATGCGTCACCATGGGATGAGCTCGTGAAAATCGGTGCTGCCCAGCTAAGTGAGAGAGGGCAGGGAAGTGGTTCTACCTCTGGGACCCAGTGGGAGCTCCCTGTAGATGCCTCTTGGCATTAGGCAAATGGTTCCCTTATTTTCTCTCATGATGGTTATAACTGGCACTCTTTTCTCCCCCTTTTCCCATGTGCAAATGTTGCTTAAAATGAGACACAATTCTCTACGGAATTACTGAAAATACAGGTGCCACGAAATGAGAGCTTTTCATTAGCAGTCAGTGTAGCCCTCATACAAAAATGACTTTCACAATTACTTTACCCCATGTAATTACACAGCAAAGCCCCATTTAACATCCACTACGTAACAGCAACTTTCTGTTTCAAATCAGATTAATGTAAGAGTTACCCAGCCATTTTAAGAGATAATAGCTGTAATTAAGGTGTTTCTCATGATGGGTTCCTATTATATTGTGGCAGATGATTCTCTGATAGTCTTGTTGGCTGCATTAGTCACAACTGTTTTCATTAATATTGACACTATTCTCTTGCCACACAAACAGAAAAGCAGATTAATCAAAATATTGTGCTGGTTTCCTATGCTCTGAGCCCTTCTTTGGGGCTGATGCTCAACTCAGCTTTCAGTAGGAATAAAAAGCAGTTTCTGTAAGATGTGCAGGCAGCTTCACCCATGTTATTTAAAGCAATATTGTGAGAACAAAGGGAGAGAATTATTTTACTGCAAATCTGAAAATAAAGCACTGGCGAAACTCAAATGTTACGATTTCTAAACATCTCATCTGGTTCCAGTTTGGGTGTCAGTGATGTGAGACTGCTGGAGTGTGTTCAGACTGGGGAATGAAGTGAGAGCATGTGCATTTGGGTTCATTATTATGGGGAAAAAATTGCACAGACCAAGGGACAAGATGGCACATGAGCAATTTGGCATTGTGAGGATGGCTCAGGAAATTGGGGGTCTCCAATGGCAGATCTCCATGGTGATGGTGCAGGATAAGCAAGCAGCTTGTCGAGGTCCAAAATGATGGGAGAAAAGATTGTGTCTTTGTAACATCATTTCCAGTGGAACCAATGAAGATAAACGAGGGATGGATTTGAGTTAAAAAGCCCCATAAATGTTCATTTTTCATGGGTATTGATTCTACACAGTCAACTGAAGCTGTCAGAGGCAGCATCTCCTGAATAAAGTTGTCATGACAAGTCATCCAGAAAAAAACCTATGTCAAGTGCCAAAAATGAGAAGGGCCAAGACGAGCAGGGAGCATGATGGGAGTGCAGGGCATAATCTCCAATAACTCACAGAGAAAAGGGAGGCAAAGGAATAGCTTTGCTTCAAGGAATTTCACACATTGATTTCCAGATCCAGCAATTTGCCAATTAAACAAGGAAAGGAAGAAACCAACATTAAAATGACACATTTGGGAGCACTGTGCCTATTGACCACTACACTTGGGGTAGCTAAATGTCTTTTGGAAATATACCTGTTAAATATGATGATGTAAGTCAGTTAAAATTGATTTCAGTAAATTTGCACACTGTGAAGAAATAGGATACTGTGAATCCCTTAATCCCAGTTTTCTAGAGAAAAACATGATAATACCAAGGGAAAATATCTTGGCAAACATTTTCATTCACTTTCTGCATTCAAATTCTAGTCACCAAGATGCAGGCTCCTAAATATTGTGATATCCGCAAAATTTTGTTGGCAGGGGATGCACTGATCGAACAGCCCCAAGCCTTCCTTGTGTACCTTCAACGTATTTACAGCACAGAAGGCATCATGGTGTGTAAATGCTTTTGGTTTTGTAGGCACTAAATTTTCATATAAATAACGGAAAACAGGTATTTTCATGTAACCATTCAAACGTGTATAATCCACACTGCACATAAAAGTACCCTTCAAATTTGCAAAATGGCAAATAGCTATGTTTTATCAAAATGTATTGCATTGCCTATCTATATATCTAGCAGCTTAAAGGGATGAAATCACCAGAGCCTGACACCAAAGGGCCTTACAGATCATTCATTACTGAAGTGAAAATAATAATTAAAAAAAATAAAAATCTCTGGAAGCAAGGAACACATCTTCTCTATGGGAAGTCTCAAAATGCCTATCATCTCCTGCAATAACATTGACTTTTAGAGGCTAGAGGGTTAGAAGAGCATGGCTCGTTAATAATTGCCTTGCTGACCTTTGTAATGTGGGCTTAAATCCCACTGCATCTCCTGACATTTTGTGTTGCTTATAGGTGACCTGCAGCTCACTTGGGCTGGAGTCCCACTGGGATATGGCTCTCCCTTATGGTCCCCACAAGCAAGGCAGCATGGATGCCTGTTTTCCTGCTCTCTAGTTTCTGTCCTGGACACAAAAAATATCCTCATGGGAATGCAAAACTAAGTCTTTTAAAATCATTAAAAAACCTCTTCTGAGTTCTGTATATAAAATTTTAATCTATGGCCCCCAATTACTTTTTGCTAATGTTTTGTAAAATGTTCTTGTAAATTCACTTACTGAAGGCTATGCACTTACTTTTTTAAAGCTAATAAAACTATTTGCATGAACTTGCAGAGAGGAAGGCTTCAGCAAACTCAGTATTAAAAAAAAAAATCCCAGAGCTGTACAAAAGAAGCAAAATACATTGTGACACCGACATATCAAATTCATTACTGCTCAGTGTCTGTTGAATAAAAACTATTGTCTGTAGAGGATGTGAAAAGCATAAGGTTTCAATAAAGATGAAGTGTTGTATAACTCTTGAAATGAGAGCTGTGGTTGTATACAGTCATTAAAAGATTATTTTCATTTTAGGTTAAAAGTTCCTGTATTTTTGGCAAGGCAAGGCAGGATATTCTTGAATTTGTACTTTAATAAATGAGAAAAAGTACTACTGATATCAGTAGGATTAAACAGGGGTAAAACAGAATGGACGTGTTTTAACTGAAAAATACAAATAGCATAAAGATCATACTTCTATGAGTGGAAATATATTGTAGGGGATGGTACGGAAATTGCTCCCATGTCCAAAGTAATAGAAACTGTAGTTTAAGAAAATAATAATAACAATGAGAATGATATAAAGACTGAACAAAGAGAGAAACAGAAGAATATACTTAAAGGCATAATTATTTTGGCCCATAAGTCACATCATATTGCAGGTACGATGCAAAGATGGTTGGTGATGCATTTAGCACTTGTTCTTATCATCAATGTAAATAGAAAATAAGCACATCCCTAAAGTTGTGTATGTTCTTAAGCTTTTTATTGACTCACGTCTCCATCTCTATTTGTGTCGACAGAAGGTAATTTCTGATTAATTTTTATAAAACTGAGTATAAAGGGAGTGTTTCATTGTACCATCTTCTGCAAAGAACATAACCAGAAAGACACTAGTAATGTCAAATCTGGGCCTCTCATCTGTCGGAGACATAAATGCTGAAGTGTGTGGGAATTTTGCCAACAACCCTTCCTCCACAGTTTTCTCTTCAGAAATGAAGAAAGGATCATTTGGGCATGATAGTGTAGGTGTGGCACTTTCCAAAAAACCAGTCAAAGCCTTTGGAATAGGGATATATGTGGCACAAATGCTGCTGCTGCGATTAGGCTCCAGGATCACACTCATGGCCCGGGATGGATGGGTAGCTTTAAGTTCAATACAGGTTAAAAGTCTTTACTAACTCTTACAGATTTAAAAAACTAAGCATGTGCTTAAGAGCTTTGCTCTAATTAGGCTTCTGTCCTTCCAGTTTTTCAGTTTATGGAAAACTGGTATATTGTTTCAGTTTGGATTGGAAGAAAGGCTGATAGGCATCACAAAACCTCTTGCCATTTAATGTGTTTTACGTAAAATGGTTACAATGTATGGTCTGCCAGTCTGTGGCAGATGGCTTTCCGTACATAACAGATAAACTCCAATCTTAATGAATTTCTGTAATTGCCATTTTTTATTTCTGCACATATACACTGTCATCCATCCAATATTTTAAATGCACAAACAAAGCGCGATGCTCACCAAAGGAATGACTTCACACGTAAGGCGACCATCAGAAACACCTAGCAGCTGCACTCCGAGAGCACCAACGTGGCATTTTTAAGGAGATGCTTGTCCCTATCCTAGGGGATGGGCAGGGCAGCATTTTGTGGGGAGCAGGAGAAGAAAAGCAACCCTTTTTCTGAGCAGCTGGTGTGCTCGTGGGCAGAGACATTGCTAAGGGGACCCACAAGCGGCGGCAGCAAGAGAACACCACAAAGGGACTGGCGGAGCGGGGAGGCTCTCCATGCGAATCCCACTCTGCCATGTCTTTGTGTGGCCACTCTCCAGCCCGGCGGCACGGTGCCCCGGCTCCCCACCGCTCGCACAGCAGCACGGACACACTTCTACGAGGAGCAGCAAGCAAATCTCACGAGGGAAACACAACCACGAGCACCCTCCTGGCTACGGGTTCATTTTAAGCCCGAGACACAAAGCCAGTTCGGATTTCTGAATTTTCCCATCCTTGTTCACGTCACAGTGGTTGAGCAGGATCTGGCGGAACTTGTCCAGGTCCACCCCACTAATGCTGGGCTGCAGGCAAAAGAGAAAAACATGGCTCAGAGAGAAAACAGCTCTGGATTTCCCCAGCCCTGTAAAGCAGCAGGCTGTGCAGCGGCTGGGAAATCCACCCATGGAGGAGTGACCAAACAGCCTGACCCCACATCAGCTCATACAATGTGGGGAAGTGAACAGAGCATGGGCTGCAAAAACAGAAGAGGTATGGGACTGTGAGTAACTGAAAGGAAATGCAACGTGATTTTTATGCTTAGTCAAGGCCATCAGTGTCTGATCCGTATCAAACAAAAGTCTGCAGAAAGTTGTTCAATACAGATCCCTGCACTACTGGACCTGTGCTTTCCTCTGGTTTCCTCTCTGAAACCTGGTACATGAGGAGTGATGTGGCATTTCTGTCAGCAGGCTACTATTTCACAGGCTAGCCAGCAACTTAAAAATACCTTTAGTGGATCAAACAAATGCTAAAGACATACTTTACAAGCTATATTGTCTCTGTATGCTCCTAATGCTGTACCACTTCCTCTGCTTCCCACTTTCTCAGGAGGAGATCAAATTCCCATGCACAGCTTGCAGTGCCCAAGGACGATGCCAATGAAGGGAAGTACAACCTTTGCTCCTTTGAACACACATGCATAGAGCACAAATCCAGCCTCCTGCCTGTCCTCACACCCTTCCCTACACACCACATGGCTATAATGTACATACACACGCAGCCATCAGCACACAGCTGCAGTCTTTGCTCTCCGCTAAATGGACATGGGAACGCAGGCATCCCTGCGTCGGGTCACATCGTGTAGAAATGCACCAGCTCAGGCTCAGGGGGAGCCAAAGACCAGACTATATTTACATCAAAAGCTCTGTCTTGGACTGTATCTGGAAACTCAAGGTAATCCAATGCAGACTGATTCTGCTGTCTCTAAGAAACTGGTGACACACAGGGCATGGTGCTCTTGACTAGAGGTAGAGCTCAAGTCATTTTCAAGTGTAGCCCTTTCTTTACTGAAAGGGTTGTCAGGCATCGGAACAGGCTGCCCAGGGAAGTGGTTGAATCACCATCCCTGGAGGTGTTCAAAAACCACGCAGACAAGGCACTTCAGGACATGGTTTAGTGGGCATGGTTGACAGTTGGACTCGATGGTCTTAAAGGTTTTTTCCAACCTAAACGATTCTATGATTCTGTGATTCTATGATGACCTAATAAACCATGAGGTCATGCTGGTGAGGACCATATCCGCAGTGAAAACAGAATCATAGAATCATAGAATCATAGAATCATAGAATCATTTTGGTTGGAAAAGACCTTTAAGATCATCGAGTCCAACTGTCAACCATGCCCACTAAACCATGCCCTGGAGTACCCTGTCCACTCGCTTTTTGAACACCTCCAGGGATGGTGATTCAACCACTTCCCTGGGCAGCCCATTCCAATGTTTGACAACCCTCTCAGTAAAAAAATTTTTCCTAATATCTAACTTCTGATGACTGATCCATGTCGACACAGTTTGTGATGCTGTAACATCTGCCTAATTCATAGTATGAGCTAGAATGGACCTTTCTTAAACACAGTTGCTGAGTGACGGTGTATTAATTTGTCAGGCAGAATTTCTGTGATATGGTGAAATGCTCTATAGTGTTTATGCTGAGACCACGACATTCATTTCTGCTGCTGATCCAAGTGAAATTTGACTCTGTGTTCTCACTAGCCTCTCTATTTACATAACTTTACCAAAACAAGTACCTTGCTCTCTGAAATATAAGGTATTAGTAAATAGAAAGAGCCATGAAGCTACCTTGACCAGTTCCATCATGTCTTTGACAAACCCATCCACTTCTGGGCCTTCAAGTGCTCCTGTTTTACTCTAAAAGATGGAATAAACATCAAAACACTCCAGTAAGTCAAAACCACAACATTTACCGGTCAGTAGGTCTACCTGGTCACTGAGCTCTATAGCACTAAGATCCCTTCCTTTTTCCCCAACCATCTCTTCCCCTCAAACGGGAGCAACATCTCCCACCATTTTGTGAGGCTTGCTGATCACCGCCACCCTGAGGGAGTTACGCGACTGTCAGAAGCGGCACTGAATTGCTGCTTTCTAACAGGCAGCTAGGTGGTCATGTCTGTCCTGGGCCAGACTCCCTAAATAACCCTTGGTTCAGTACTGGAAGGGGTTTTATTTCTCAAGGTGGTGGTGATGCAGGTCCCAAACTGCCCGAGACTGCTAGAGCTAAAGCCACCACCCCCTCTACAGCCCTTGCGTCTCCTGCAGAGAGATACTGCTAATGCAGCAGTGTTGGCCACGGCGATGGAGAAAGTCAAAATGGGTCCTTTGCCAGGAGGTCTCTGACCATCGCTCCCCTCTGTCCCCAACTTATCCCCCAGTCTGGTGCCTGGGCCCCTCTGGTCCATGGGCTCGGGCACAGCTGCAGCTCCTGAGTGACCCCACAGCACCCCGCGGGAGGAAGAAGTCTGAGCAGCGTATGCTAAATCTGTGTCATTTAAAGACCCCAAGGGAACAGCCTCTGGGACTCACGACATCGTAGTGTGCAAAGATCTTCTCAAAATCTCTCCTCCTTTCTTCTGTGCTGCAAGCCTGCATGTGGAGAGGACAAGCAAATGAAAAAAGAAAAAGATTCAAGTCTGGGCCCAGGTTATCTTAGCTGAGAGAGATGGGAACAATGCATCATAAAACTGAGCTACTTACATCCATTTTAAATTGAAGAAGGAAATTTTCCTGGAGTGCCAGAATCCTGAATGGAGAGATTTAAATTACAATCTTTCCGCTTTATCATCTGCACACAAAATATTCTGAACTCTTTTGGTTCGTAAAGCAAAGGGAATTTAGATTATAGGCCTTTAAAAAAGAAAATCGCCTGCGGGGTTATTTATGGAGGGCTGTTACAGGAACACACGCTTCCCTCCTTGTCTGACTGGGAATGGCAGCGCCCTTTGGCTCGCTGCAAATGTGTTTCTTAGCACCATTGCTTCTCCCAGAGCATTTCTGGTGCTCCAGCGCAATGGAGGTGGTCAGCCTCCAAAGCAAGAGCTACCAGACAATCATTGCTGGTAACTGGATTGTTGTGCTGCACTAGAGGAAAGAGTAATTTATCACTCTCTGTTGGAGGGACAATTGGTGGTTGTAAAAGTAAAGGACAAAGTAATACTGGCCTGAGCACTAAGACCAGCCAAATTCCTCTCCTTTCCCCTCCTCCCTCCCAAAGCCCCTCATAGCACCGATAAAGTCTTTTTTCTCTCCAGCCGCTCTGCTGACCCCAAGGGTTTTAGAGCCTGTGGCACAGGGCATGCTGAGCTGTGTCCCCATGCTGAAGGGTTTCAGGTATGAGAAATGCGTTCAGACCAGAGGGGAGCCTCAGTCGCCCTGGGTAATGGGCCTGTAGGGAACCCTATTTAAGAGGAAAATGCAAGGGCAAACCCCTTTATTCTCCATTCTGCCTCTATTTCTCTCTCTCTTCATATAGTCAGTGGTCAAAGGGAACTGCCACACGCACTGCAGTTATTTGTGCTGGCATTTGTTGTGATCCCAAGCAGAAAGTAACAGTGGCAAACCAGCACCTGTCTCCTCTCATCCCCCAAACCAGTGTTTTAAGACTGTACCTGCATGTTTAGTGTCCCATCCAGTCACTGCATGTACATTTACAGACAGAGGCATACTCTCTATCTGTATGCAGTGAAAATCACATAAAAGCCTCTGAGGTATCAAGGACAGAAAAGAGACAGAGGCCCGTGACTGAGTCCCCAGCTTCATTCACAAGCGTCTTCACCTTGTCTTTCCAAATACTTTCTTACTGCTGTTGGCAAACTCCTTTGTGGTGCCACTTTTATTCCTCAAACAAGCAGAAAAATTCTTTGCAGTCCCTGCTGCGCATAACGATGTGAAATAAATGCACATCTGTGACCCTGCTGAAGGGGATTGTCATCCTTCTTTTGGAGAAATGGTGTCACTGGCTGCTTCATCGCGTCCTGAGGAGCATCGCAGAGGTAGCACGGGTCATGCCAGAGTGTGTTGGTAATGCACAAACAGGTCCTGGCATTGCTCAGTGTCACCAGCTCTAGGTTCTCAGGCTATTGTGGTGGGGACCATGCGTTAGTGACCTGGGATACCTACATCAGAGCACCCGATTTAATTTGAAAGGAGGTAGGATTCAAATGCCCACAGGGAGATCATCACCTTGCCTGGATCTGCCATTGTGACCTAAAAAACCCCCATCAATATTATTAAAGCCTACCTTGCCAGGTCATTCAGGTCCAGCCGTCCATCTTTGTTTTTGTCAAAGATTTTCATCTAAAAATCAAGAAGACAGAGATAAAATAGATAGGCCATGAGGAAAGCACACATACAAAAAAGCCAACATACATTTTGCTCTGCCCTGTGCCCTCACCTCTGCTTGCTCGGGGTGCTTTGCCTGAGCCTCGGCCAGCACGGCATCCTCTGCTAACACCAGGTGCAAGGGTGGGACAAGAGCACAGCAAAACCCTCCTGCTTTCTGACAGCAAAATCCCAAGCAATCAAATACCAGCACCGCTCCCTTCCCGCCTTACGCGGGGATAAAGGCAGGTCTCCAGCAAACACCTTAAGAAACTAAATACTGGCCTTGCCATGGCCCCGAAAAAAATGCCGGAAAAAGGGGGGAACTTCCGAACACTTCCAGCTCGGCTCCATCCTTATCTTTGACTGTTGCTGTGGCTACCGAGCGGCTGAGGTGCAAATGTCACCTTCTGATAGACACTCAGGTCAGGGTTTTACGCTGCTAAAGCCAGTGGGCTTTGCTTGGCTCAAAGACTGCCATCGGAAAGTGCTAAGACTACGAAGAAGGTTCAGGCTGCCAATGTCAAGAGGTTAATCTGTGCCAATATAAAACTTACCCTTTCCTTAATATACCTTTTCCTTAATATGATCTTTTTGATGAGTCACCACTAGAAATTATTTATTTATTTATTGTATTTGGTACTGTGTTTCTCTGCAAGGCACAAAAATGAGTCTGTTACAGGGAAAGAGGGGGAGAAGTTTAATGAGTTGCAAACCTGAATAACTCATGGCTCAAAGTTCTAGAAAAAAATGTATTCCACATTGAAGCTGGGGGGGAAGCTTAATATTCTACTAAGACAGGTTGCCATCCTTTGCCAGATACTCAGTAATAGAATATGCATTAATCTTACCTTGATAAATCTCGTTTGCTTATTTAGTGGTTATAAGTAATCAAGTCACTACAAATCTTTTGTGTAATTGCACACGTGCTAGAGAAGGTCCATACCAGTCCCCATCTTGGGAGGCTTGGAGGGAGAGGACCATCCGCTATGACACAGCCTGAACACGTGGGAGCGAGCAGCAGGTCCCAAGCACTTCCCAGCAGTGAAATCAGGACAGAGCCTGAGACTTGCGTCAGGAGAGATAGTATCTGGCGAGCTGCCGTTTCTCAGGGAGACCTTGCCTATTTTGTCAGTGCTGCCTCCTCCCTGCCCCTTGCTCAAAGGCAGGCAGCTATGCTGAGGACAGGGAGTCTGTGGTACCCCTTTATTGCACTGGGTTTAGATTAAGATTCTGCGACAGGATTTTATTCCATTCATTATTCTAAGTGCTTTACACTACTGAGGTTTGGATGGGATTTTTGAAGAGCACTCGGTGTGGGCTCACTTTTCCTCCCGTCGAAAGACACTATAAAACTCCTATGAACGATTGAAGGCCCATATTGAGATCTTTGGAAAAATGACATCCTGATAGCCATGCGGGTGTTCAGTGGCACAAGGAAAGCCACTTTTCTGTCTCACTGGCCTCTGCCGAGCACGCACTCTGTGCAGAGCCACTAAATGACAGAAGAAAGGCTTCTGAATCTCTTTTGCTCTAGAGCGGGAGAGGTGAATAAAGCTGCTGAGCTATCCTAAGCGCTTCTCTCAGGCTGCATCAGTCCAAGTCGTCCCTCTCCAGCTTATCTAACTTTTTCCATCCTGTCTTCTGCCCCATCAGTTATCCCACTGCAATATGGGACTTTTCCCCGCTCTCTGCTGGGGCCACAATGGGGCAAGGCTGGAGGAAGGGATGGGAGCAGGAGCTGCCTTTGCTGGTGCCACTGAAAGGAGAAATGTCCTTGCAATGACAGCCTCCTGCTGCCATCAGAGAGACAAACCTGAGCTTTCAGTCCTTGGCTGATAAAGGAGTTATTCTGCAGGCAATAGAAAATGGTTAATGTTCCTTCTAGAAATAACTCATCCCAGATAAGATTTTAAAAGCCTCTCTCCAAATGGGACACCACTGCCTAACCTGATTTTGTTTGTTGTGTGAGGAGAGAGGGAGATACCCCTGCTAGTTCACTTTTGCAGACCTTCCACCACAGATGGCTTTGCAACATCCAGCTTGCTTACACTATTACTCTGAAAAATACTCCATAGACTATTGGTGCTAGAGAAAGCACCAACATTTGGGTGTTGGGAATACCATAGTCCCTCAGCTCTACAGTAACTTAAGTGCTTTTGAAAGTGTCGCTCTAAATCCCTCCACTGAGGCCACCGAGGAGCATTAGTTACACGTTCTGTAGGAAGTCACCATAAAGCGGGGCGCCTGGTGCGGTGGGAGAGGACAGCGTTTGGTGGGAAGCACGGGGAGAAGCTCTCTGCTGCCCAGGACAAGGCAGCTCCGGCTGAAGGCACTAGTCTTTTCTTCATGCAAAGGTACAATGTCCTTACCAAAACACACTAAAACTTACTGCCTTTAGCAGTCTTCGAACTTCACCCAGATTCTCCTACACATTTCTGAGTTCCTGAAAGTGTTTTTTATTTTCTTGCATTGTCTGACCATGGTGGCAGCTTCTGAGACCAGGCCAGATCTGGTGGTTCCCAATCCAAGAGGAAGACCTAGGGCCCATTTTTCGTTTCTTGTAGGCCTGAGACAAGCCACAAGTCACTTTTTCAGTGAAACATCTCAAGTCTCGTCTCTTTTTCCACAGAATAAATAAGTAAGCACCCTAGAGCAGCTGTTCTTGTCTTGGGACTTTGAGTGTCCCACCTGCCCTGCATCTGCTCTACTTTGTGGGTGCAGCACGTTTTCACAGTTTCAGAAGTCGCAAATAGCCAGGAGGCTGAAGAGCTTTGTGCACCCTTACTAGGGTGCACCTCTAATCTAGGCTAGATCAGAGGTGATGATTTAGATGTGAAAGTCTTTCTGCTTCATTACCAATTTTCCGAGCTGGTGGTTTTCAACTCTATCCATTTCTGAACCCTTTACAGTATTCCAGCAGTAGTGCAGATCCCATTAAAACACATTTAACTGCAGAGATAATATTTTCCTTAGTGGAATGCTTATTGAAAAGCCACATCCCCAGTCAATTGGCTTAGTTTGCACCCTATCTTTGAGCTTAACATTAAACTTTCAGTGGCTGACCATGTCTACTTAACAGCTAACCAGCTCCCCTCTCTGACCTCCTACATTCAGCTCTGCTTTTGCAATACCAAGAGCGAATCTTTGTGTTTTCAAGTTGTTTAGCCTTTTTCTGCAACAAGTATCCTGAATAAATGTTTCAAACATATGCAATATTTTGATTATCCATACCAGTCAAGAGGGAGAAAATAAAAGTCTGGTTGGAAGAGCTAGGCTGAGCTAATTCTTGTCCAGTGACTTCCATATGAAAGATGGAAAACATGTAGGGAAGATGGACTAGTGTTCACTGAATTAGTTCAGGTACCACAGCTAATAAGATAGACCTAATCCTATTAGCTGGACAACTGGAGCTCATGCATGCCCACTACATGGCAATCTATCTTGGGCTGCATTACTCGGGAAAAGCCTGGGGAAATGTTTATTAATTAAACTTTCAAATTTCAAGCACACGAGTGTTTGATCTGATCTGCTAATTGTGTATGTAAGCACACAAAGAATGACAGAGGGTACCCACCCCATGTGACAAAGCATACATCATGGGAGAAGCAGGTATTTGAAATTGTTATGAGATTGTTTCTAATTTAAACTTTTGCCTTTACACACCATCTTGATATGTTAAACTTGATGGATTTTCAGTTCACACTCTTGAAAGGTATATTTATGCTGCCAGGCTGATATGAAACATCTCCATGTGGTTAAGGATAAGGTCTGGCATGTTTAAATAGCACTCCGTTTTACTAAAAGCTTTGTTGCATCTAGCAGTATACTTTATAAAATGATGCATTTATTCTACTGTCAAGCTACCCCGTGTTTTAAAATGTTTGCACAAATTAATTCACTGACATTTTAATGGCAGTGCACCAAGGAAGCCTTAGTTCTGTTTGTTTGAAAGTAGTCCATGCACTCTGAGGCAGACAGAGCATAAGTAAAAGCTGGGTTTGCAAAATAAAAGTTGTTACATCTTGGTTTTTTAAGAGCAAAATCAAAACTGCCATTGGCTTTGGGTTCAGCAAAAGGAAATACCTCTGCTTTCCCAGTCCGGTGTTGTAAAGAAGGCCACTGAAACACCATGATATGACAAACACATGCGTGCTTTGAAGAGCAATATAAGATTATAAATCTGAATTATTTTCCATGACAGAGATAAGGAAGGAAGTAAACAACTAAAATAAATAGTTCTGCCATCTCTGGACTCACTAAAACCTGCTTTTAAACCTTCTCTGGTTCTGGTTCTCTGTGTGTAATAAAGTGTTTTATCCCTCAGGTGGGACACAGAAAGAGTCGGCTCTTGCCTGACCTCCTCCTGTCACAGATATGTACCTTGGGGGCACCTATACCTGACAGCTGTAACTAAAATTGGCCAGTGAGTACAAAAGTTATTAAGGGTGTATAAAGACAGGCACGTGCTCGAGCTGCAGGACTGCCTATGGTTTCTTTCCTTAGGGAAGGACGGGCGCATAAAGGCTTTTGCAGAGCGACAGAAGGGCCCTATGGCCAGCAAGTTACCCTCAGGACAAAAACTCAGTGCTCTGCCTGACCAGATTGCCTGTGGAATCTAGATGAGTCGTTCAGTGCAGGATTTCTAAGAGTGTTTTGGTTCCTAAAAGACCAAGGCGTTATCTGCTGGAGTTTTCAAAAGCCTGCAGGCTCCTGAGTTCTGTTGGTTTTGATCTTCAGAAATGAAGTTTCAGCTTTAATGGGATTTTCTGCTTCCCCTGGCTTATGCAGGAGCAAGTGTGGCACAAACCTGGAGATGACAGCACCACCAGGATTAAGTCTAGAAGGGAGACGGGAGGCAGATTTCCCTCCATTGTGTTCATCAGCTGTGTGGGTCCTCTATCACACACAGCAAAGCAACAAGAGGAATCGCACCCCCCCAAAGCCAGGAGGAAGCTCTCCAAGGATGGGGGGGCTCCCATAGATGGTGGCTGGGGTTAGGAGATGTGATGGTTGCAGTGCCAGTGCATCACTAGAGATGCAGTCTCTTGGGGGTCACGGCATCCTTACGGAGCTACCTGGGAGGGAGGCCGGCATGGACCACTACCAGGAGAAGGGACGTACAAAGACTGCTCCTTTAGGCAACCAGTCTTTTAGGCTATACTCCACTCCTGTCATATTTCTAGAGCTTTGGGAAGTGTGCTCCGTGTGTGAATGAACATAACGAACTCTGCTTAGGCTTTTGCCAATACAATAAATATTTGTCTTTCCTTTATTACACCATTTCTTTGGTGGTCATAAGAGACTTCATTAACACAGATAAGCTAACTTGGCCAGTAAGGTGTTAAGGGGCTAAATCACCTGGATTTTCTGTGCTCTGACTTCTATTTCCCTACATAAGTACACCAGCCTTGGCACTGACCACAGACAGACAGACAGACTTTCACAGCCAAACAAATGACCACACCGAGCCTCTAGCGTTGTCCTCGCTGCGGGGACAGGCAGCAGCCACAAAAGCACCAGAAATCCCCCCAAGGTACCGTAAAGGTAGTCCGCGATGCATACTCAAGGACGCAGACTGTCTTCAGGGAGAAGTCAACCTGTTCCCTGTTGCACTGAGAAGATGAGGAGCCCTCAGCTAGTCAGCTGCAGGCTTGTGTGCTCGGGGTACGTAGCTCAGTCCTCAGGAGAACCTTTGCAGATAAGCACGGCAAAACCCTGGCATCATTACAGGTGGGAAGATTTCTATATTGACTTCTCTGGGGCTAAGATTTCATACTCAGCCATTTCCATCTACAAACTTTCAAATGCTGTAGTTCATGACCAATGCTTGTTGAATTATTAGTTCACTTACATTATTGCCTCTCTAGAATTTTAGCTTGTAGTAGGCAAAGATGTTATGCTGGTTTGAGGGGGTTTATCCTTTACATTTTGCTAAAATATAATAATGCTCAAACTAAAGGACTTTCATACGCTCAGTCTGACATTATCAACATAAGGCAATGCAAAAAGTGAATGCCAGTGTTGCAGGTGTGACTGTTTCAGCAGTATATATAACTTAATTTGCTGAAGTTTGCCTCAGTAATGACCTTGCCCTGCATGTGGCTAGTAGACATTGGGATTATGTCCTGGTTTCAGCTGGGATAGAGTTAACTGTCTTCCTAGCAGCTGGTACAGTGCTATGTTTTGAGTTCAGTATGCGAAGAATGTTGATAACACTGATGT
Organism: Harpia harpyja; assembly: GCF_026419915.1. Lineage (NCBI taxonomy): Eukaryota > Metazoa > Chordata > Aves > Accipitriformes > Accipitridae > Harpia > Harpia harpyja. Next base: position 10,997,923 of record NC_068944.1, read on the forward strand.
CTTCAGTTGTTGCTCAGTAGTGTTTAGACTAATGTCAAGGATTTTTCAGCTTCTCATGCCCAGCCAGTGAGAAAGCTGGAGGGGCACAAGAAGTTGGCACAGGACACAGCCAGGGCACCTGACCCAAACTGGCCAACGGGGTATTCCATACCATGGGACGTCCCATCCAGGATAGGAACGGGGAAGTGGGGGCAGGGATTCGCCGCTCGGGGACTGGCGGGGTGTCGGTCGGCGGGTGGTGAGCAATTGCACTGCACATCATTTGTGCATTCCAATCCTTTCATTATTGCTGTTGTCATTTTATTAGTGTTATCATTATCATTATTAGTTTCTTCTTTTTCTGTTCTATTAAACCGTTCTTATCTCAACCCACGGGTTTTGCTTCTTTTCCTGATTTTCTCCCCCATCCCACTGGGTGGGGGGGAGTGAGTGAGCGGCTGCGTGGTGTTTAGTTGCTGGCTGGGGTTAAACCACAACAGATTACAAACTAGAAGTAGCATGCTGCTATCCGGGAAGCTATGAGCTATCAGTGTTTCTATGAACAAGGTAATAGCATATGCCAAGATGCAAAAGTTGAGTGAGAATTTTGTTCTTACCAAACAAAAAAGGATGAATACTTAATTTCATCTGAAACTATGTCTTAATTCCAGTTCGTGTTCTGGCATTTACAATATTCTGCTTAAGTACCCAGCTACGTGCATGCACAGATATGGAAGCCGTCACTCATGACAAAATGTTGTCAAACACACGTGTGAGCTGGGTAGTCATGGGCTGAAACTTCACCAGGACCCAGAAGCCTAATAATAGCTTGACTTTGGGGGCTGAGGGGAGGTTGGGAGGGATTGGGAAAGGTTGTTAGTACTACTGTCATCCTCCACAGCCTCCTTCTCATCATGAAGCACCAAGGGGGCAAATCTTCATTTCTCCAGCTTGTGTTACTTCAGGAAGGCAGAACATTCTCACCATGCTCTTAAAAACCTCCATTTTCAGCTATGCCCACCCTTTCTCCCAGAGCACACGTTGCAGGACCCCTGGGGCATCTTCTCATGGCCCCGAGAGGCTCAGAGCAATACGAGGTTTTGCTTCAGCCTCCGAGCACCTGCTCCCTGCCAACAGCTCAGTCTATGCCCATGGGAAGGCGACAAACCTACAGAATCTTTTCAAGGATTCAGAACTGCACGTGACTGTATCTTCTCATGCAAGTGGGTGCATGTAAATAAATATTAATACACACTTAATGACTATTAATACAAACATATATATACATAGGCATGAAAACTAACAAGAACTGTGCCTGCAAAGGGGCTTCCTCAGCACAGGGTTGCTACTTTAATTCCCCCATGAAGAGTCTTGAGAACTCAAATGTTTTTCTTTCGTGACTTTCCCCAGTGGTTTTAGTGCTCTTTAAGATTTGATTTAGCAGACTCACAGGGCTTGTGCAATGCCAACGTGTTCACTACCTGTTTTCTTTCCAAGAGTTCATCACTCGTTCATCAAATCCCTGATCTATATCAGTGTTCTCCGAAGAGAGGATGTCAAGGTCACAAGGAAACAGAATAGCCTCTTAAGAAATGTCTCCTAAGCAACCTGAAAAAGTGATGTTCCTTTCTAGAGACAACCAATCTCTTCCAAAAGACATACTTTCTCCCTCTTCCCAGGTTTTTTTTAATGTGGTGTAAGATCATTCATAGCAGCATAAGTAAGTGGCAAGTATTTAGCATGCCCTGGTGGGTATGATGTCTGCTCACACCTCCCACAAGCTAAAGCTGCAAATACCCAACACAGAATCATAAATTGCCTTTTTTTCTTTTTTTTTTCTCATGCTTGGGCTAGCTTCTTTAAAATGATAGTTTCTTTTTCCCTTTATCCCTATGTCCAGAAGGCTCTAGGGTCCACTCAGTATATCAGTAGCTGCTTAAGATGTGTGCAGCCGGCTAAGGATGTACAGAAAAGAGAGCAGAGATCTGTAAATTCCTCTGGAGACAGATGGGGTTATAGCTCCTTAGGACACAGCTGATTTCAACTGAATGTTATTACAGTGGCACTTGAAAGCCCTGAGTTGGATAGACAGGCCACCCTGAGAGACCCTGTAGCTGTGTGCAGCAGAAACAGGCCCTTGTCCCAAAGACCTTGGGCTCTAAACAGATAAAAGCGTGGGAGCAAAGCGGTAGGGGAGAGAAATACAAGTGTTTCCATTCTGCAGTAAAGGAATTGGTGCTGCCAGTTGCTGAAGATACACCAGAAAGTCTGCGAAAGCCTCAGGAATGAAATGTAAGGGCCACTGTCCACCTGTTTTCCCAGACGGTGGTGATGGTGGCAGAGTCCCATCAGGACTCCCCGTTCCACACGGAAACCAGAGAGAAAGCAAAGAGCTCTCATTGCCCTGGGCCTTGACATCGTACCTTTGCTCTTGGCTCCTCGAGTCACTTCTCGCTTTTTAATCCAGCCCTGCAAATGTAAGACTGAATCTTTCTTCCCTACTTATAATTTTGCCCTCCTGCTTCAGATAAGTTCCCATGCAATCACTTCATGCAGCTTATCTGCTACTATAGAGATGCTATTCATGTGGATACTTTGCTGAGACGTACAGAATTCATACCCTCTATTTTACTACAGCATATCACAGGGTAAGATTACGTGTGTTGTATTTCCACCCTGCCTTAGCTCTTGGGATCAGGTGTGTTTGTAAACATCCTTGATCTTCAGTTTATAGCAAAGAATCGCAAGGAAAAAAAATCATCTGCCATATCCTTATTTTCTAATAACCATTAACATCCCTGATTCTTTCGGCATTGCAGCTTTGCAAACTTTTGTGCTCACGAGCCAGGTTTGCATTTCAGATCATAGATTTCCCCAGATATACAAAGCATCCCTTTTCCCAGATCAAACCTTATCCTGTAACGTAGAGACTAAACTACCTCTCCAAAGATACAAAGCCAATCTATAAAAAAACACGGGAATAGAAACCAGACCTCCTGGCTGTCTGCCCTGGGCTGCATTGATATCTAGCTGTGTTGGGGCAGCAGAAATCGCAGATCTTTCTTGGGACATTATGGGAAAGGGAAAGGAGTTGAAAGAAATGAACCGCCCAATGTCTACAAGCTTCAGATCACCTGTTCCCCAGCACCTGATCAGAGATTAGCCACTGGGGATGGAAACCTTAATGGAGCAGCATAAAAGCTATTTGCTACCTGCAAATACTACCAGAAAGATTTTTGTTCTAGCTGTAGCTTCTGGCATTTTATTGTTTTCAAGCTCTGCCAGTTGGAAAATAATTTCTGTAGCTTGCATTCCTCTCCCTTCACTGTCCTATAAATATGAAAAAGAATCTACACTCTTCTGTAATGGTACAGTTTTTCACTTTGCTCTAAAGGGTCACATTTCTAGGCACAGATGCATCATGCATACATAACGTGCTAGTGCGTAATATGTGGAGAGCTCCTTGTTTGCTTGCATACCAAGCTGGTTTTTAGGTACAAACACAGATTTTGTGCCAAGAATCAAGGCAGTCCCATCTGAAAATCATTTAGAAAATTGCAATGGTAGATGTCTGCTAGTGGAAATCAAATAATACCCTTGAGAATGACTTCAGAAATGAGCTTTTTTTTTTTTCTTTTCTTGTTTTTAAATGATTAGATATAATAAGTTGCTCTGAAATCCAGGTGACTGATGCTAAACTTACACCAAATATTATATTGCTGATTGCAGTACAAAAACTATAGTGTGATAAGGCAGGAGAAGAGTTGAAGCTTTCAACCTCCCAGTCTTTCAGGGAAGAAGCAGGGAGCCAGCAAGGCTTGCTGAGCTTTGCAGAGCAGAAGAGCCGGATACTTGTGTGTCTTGGGAGCAAAAGGATTCGCTAGGAGGGAGGGAGGGAGGGAAGGACCTGGAGATCCAGTTGAGGCTGAACATACCCTGAAGAAGGGTGCACCTCACCTATTTTTTAAAGGGGTTTAGAGCTCAGTTTGCTTTGGTGTAAAGTCAAGCTGTTTTCTCATAGGAAACAGTTCTGCTGAAACAACAATATTTGAAATGCTGTTCACAGCCAATGTGCAGAGCAAAGAAACAGCAGCAGCATGTGCTAAATTTCCACAGGGATCTCCCAGAGAAGATACACTTTTTAAGAGGGCATTTATGGCCCTATAGACATTGACCCTGAAGGAGATTTTGAGGCAGTACTATAATCTAAACAATATTGACACTATCTTTTCTTACCATGGTATCAGTATATTCTTCCAGCTTTACTTCAGCAACCATCTTGTTATGCTGCAAAAAGAGATCTCGCAGGAAATCCTGTAGTAAGGAAAGAGACAAATTTTACTTTTAGAGTAAATTCAAGAAATAAGAGTATGAAATTAAATCCAAATTCAGCAGGGTTACATGAATCTAATTTCACATTCCTAATTAGTATTAATGTTGTCAGTTTCACATAAAGTTCACATTTTTTTAGGTGAAACATATTTTCTCAAATAAATTAGAAAATAACCAGATTTCCCCAGAGCAGGCATACTGGAATGAGTCATCATTAACTCACAAAATAAGCAAAAGATAACATAAGTCCTGCAATATTTGCTAATTGATCTCAAATCAAAATATTTGCCATTCAGCAAAACGCTTAAACATCTTCTTCGCTGGGCCACAGGCTGGAGCCACACACTGAGACGTCAGCGCAGGGTCTGCAGATGGACTTCTATGCCCGGCTGGCTCAAAGCATTTGAGTTACAGTTTCCGAACAGGCTTCTGCCTCAATAGCCTGAGCTTTAAAAAGAAATCAGTGTTCAGAAAATCTGCAGGCTCAGGAAGAGGTTGTGAAGAAATCCCATTAATAAAACACGACAGCTTTGGCTCTGTTTAGCTGGGAGAGAGGCACATGCACAAAGCCAAGGTGAGGCAGCGTTTGGGGGGCTCCTTGGGTACTTGGGGGTCATCGAGACAAGTGAGGTCATGCGACCAGGCAAGAGGGAAGCACGACAGCAAGGACAACAGCAGAGCATCCTCCCTCCTGGCAGGGTCCCTGCAACCGTGTCAGAAAGCTGGAGGGTCCCCAGTCCTTAAACGTACTGTGAACAACCTAGAAATGCCACTCGGCAACTGCACAAAAAGGCAGCAAATTGGTAAAGCCGATGGAAAGGCTCCCATTGACATCAGCGAGCTGTAGACCAAGCCCAAAGAGACTTGCTAGAGTAACTTACTTTGAGCTCGCCAGCTGAAATAAATCCACTGCTATCAGCATCGTAACTGCGCCAGATCTGAATGGGGATAGATTGATACAATCACATAAATATTGCAGTTAATCATCTGCTCGGGTGATAGATCGTAAAGATTCAAATCAGGACTTCCATAATGAGCAAGCTGTTGCATTATCCAATATTTAATTAATTGTAGATGAAATGAAATAAACTTTCCACACAATAGCTCTTACTTGGATGTTATACATGTGACATGCTGCTACCACATACTTAATGCAGACACACTGTCTATAAAAGGAAAAAAAGACTAAGAAAGCGCTTTGTGTTTCTTACCTAATTTGTACATGCAGCTTCTTTTATTGCCCTGAATAAAAGTCAAGGCTGTACCCAACTGGCCATTGATCTGAAGTCCCTAGTTTGGATGTGAAATAAAAGTTCCTGCAAGCAGCCTTGGAAAAATTGAAATTCTGTGCTGGGGTACTTAGGGGCAGACATTGGAGGGAGGTTGGGCAAGGTTAAGGAAACATTATGGGCTTGTGCTCCTCAGTTGGCCCAACTTATGGAGATTTCCACTCCACGCCCTGCCAGGCTACTACTTCAGGATAAAATGGTGTTTAAAACATGCCTGGTCTGCCCTCTTGGTCTGTGCTATGCTGCAGGTGAGGAACTGCAGCTTTGGCTGTAGCTCCCAACAGGGCTGGATTTATCAGTGGGTAGGTACTACTGTAAGGTTTTGTCTCTGGTGGCATGACTGATAGGTGGCTGAGAGCACTTGCAAAGTCTAATGAACTCTCCGGGTGCCCTTGGTCCAGTCCTAGCTACCACATCTCTGCTTCGCTGGTGTAAATAATGTACAACCTTCTCTACCTGAACAGGTCAGAACGTGGTTTGCTTCCACAATACCCATGTATTTCCCATGCTATGTTCTACCGAGGGTGGAAGTGTACGTATTGAAGAAACTGTTAGTGTGCAAGGGAAAGAGGCAATGCGGGGATACAGACCCGCATGAATTCCACACTGTTGTCCAAGGGAGTTTCCCGTCGGAAAAGCAGCAGAAAGTTCTCATCATCCGGCAAGATCATATTTGCAAGCTGGAAAAAAAACACATAAAAAAACCCCCAAAACAAACCCAAACCATGAAAGTAAAGATAACACTTGGGTGGCTGCTGACCCAGTATGGGAAAATATAAGCTGGGCATGTTGCTGCCTTGGAAATAGACCCCAGACCAACAGATCTGGCTAATGTAGTACTCCGTGACTCACCTCCTTCCCACCCAAGCTCTGTCTTGCATATCTCCCAAGTCTCTGCTATAGGCCCTAAACATAGAATCATAGAATGGCTTGGGTTGGAAGGGACCTTTAAAGTTCATCCCTGCAATGAGCAGGTACATCTTCAACTAGAGCAGGTTGTTCAAACCCCCGTCCAACCTGATGTTGAATGCATCTACCACCTCTCTAGGCAACCTGTTCCAGTGTTTCACCACCCTCATCGTAAAAAATTTCTTTCTTCTATCTAGTCTGAATCTACCCTCCTTTAGTTTAAAACTGTTACTCCTTGTCCTATCGCTACAGGCCCTAAGAAAAAGTCTGTCCTAATTCTCTGTCTTTCTACAAAAGAAATCCTGGGCTAGGGTTGGGAAGAGATACCTCTTGGATTTGCAAGCGTCCATCTGTGGTGACATCGTAGGCAGACACGAGTTGCTCCTTCATCCTCTGAACTTTTTCTTCGGTGATGGTGTTCTGCCACGGGGAAAACAACAGACACATGAAAATTGCTGAGGGCACTGGAAGAGTCTCCCGGAGGAAATCTCTCCTCACTCACAGATAACCAGCAGGATCACTGCATCCTTACAACTGGGGATAGTGCTTCTAAAAGCCCACAAACACACCACCGCGACTGAATTTTTGGAAATAAGTCCTATGCATAGCTTTGTAGCAGCTAAGCTTTTGGTTGGAAGACCAGAGTTTGGAGACCCCAAAGTATTTCAGTGGCACCTGCTTCTTTAGCCAACTGCTCCCACAATATCACTGGGGTTTGGTTTTGCTTGAGTGTGCCTTACAGCAGTTTCCACGCAGCTCATTTTCCACTTGTGCTTTTCAGGAAGGTGTCCTTATCCTTGAACTACATCTCTGTAGTTCATTAGATCATCAGCCTTGAAAGGTGTCAGTGGAGTTAGATTGTTGCTTATTATTGCCTGTCAACTGGTTCCAGACTTGGCACCAAGCCCTATTGGTGTTTCTGGGTTAATAGCATGGAATTCCAAGCAATTCACATTCCCTTTGCATCTGCTCAAGCCCATAATCAATTTATACCTAGTGAGGAGTTTTCAGGACTTGTCAGGTTATATGTTTCGACAGGCATCGCTGTGACAGGTGAAATACAATGCTTAGGTTCATCAGGCATGATTTCTTTTTCTTAGCAGTAACCATTAGGGTATCTGGTCTGACTGGGCTACACAAAGCACAATTTCCCCACCCTAGGAAAAAGCTTCTGGTCAAATGAGCTTTGTGGCTGGGCTGGGAAGATCACCAAGTTAATCTCACCCAAGCAATTAATGAAGTCCAACGTTACCCTCTGCACCCGCACTGAGCAGGTCCTGGCTCCTCTTCCAGTCCTGTGGGAGGTGGCCCTGTCTGGGACAGGAGGGAGGGAGGAGGAGAACCCAGACAGGCTCTTGGCATCTTGCAGCATTTTTTACAAGATAATAAATTAAGTTCTTCCCAACCCCTGAAGAAAAGCCCTTCAAAGGTTTTATCATTTCTACGTCCAGGTGGACTTAGGCCTACAGCTGTGTATTCTGGGTCTTCTAACCCAGTTTCTCAGCCTTTCAGCTACTATTGCAGGCCCATCAGGTTGTACAATCCCTTTCTTAATATGGTGACGCAAGACCATGAGTGACTTTCTCAAATTTACTCAGTGCGTAGCTCAGTGCAGCCTACCTGGCTGTTCAGAGGCTAAGCAAATCTAAACCCCACTCTTAGGAAAGGACACTGTTGCCCTGTCCAGGCAGAGTGAACAGCGGGTGTGCACACTCTGCGTGATGCCCTGGATGTTACGTGTCCAAGCCTCAGATAATTCACTGCCTTATGTGCTCCTTTAGGCCGTGATTCTGCATGAACTGGAGCAGCAATTGTGCTGTTCTGCAAAAAGTTGCACGGGGTAGAAGGAGATCTTGCTGTAAGGTTTGTCACCTCTGAGCAGAGTAATATGGCCGGGCTGCACGCTCAGCAACTGCAGCTCACGTTCTCACTTCGGATGGGTATTTGAAACCACCACCCTGGAAACCGAACGTGCCTTACACCCCAAAACTTCCTTGGCCGTACCCACATTCAGTAGTAGCCAGCTGACGATAGCAATTTCTAGCTCCTCTCAAGCAGTACTGCTGCAGAGCCTTTGCTCAGCAGCAGCTGCCACAGTCAGTGTCAGAGGCATAGAAACACACTAGGATGTCACCGATGAGGTAAGCAAGAAGAAAATGAGATCTCTTTGGCTTAGGCTCATTAAGCTAAGGTCTACCTTTGCACCCACTTTGTCACCACCTTTCCCCGTGTGTTTAGATGTGACTGCTATTTCCCAAAAGCTTTAATTTGCTGCCAGTAATAACAGAAAAAAGATCTCTATAGGTGGATGGATAGGCAGATAGTAAGAGTGATCATTTATGATATAATTTAATTTCCCTTCACCTTATTTCAGAGCAGCCTCAGAGCTCATGAGCACTTACCTGCACAAAGTCATTTTGGGCTTATAGGGAAATCTTTAATAGCACTGTCAGTGCAGAGGATCCTACACTGAAATCAGGGGAGAAAGAGTTAATTGGCTTTGATTTATAAATGTCAAGTCAAAACAACCTAGAGGGAGCTCTGCTTAGAACAAGTGAAACTCTTTGATCTCTCCACTATCTAGGGTAATACAGGACTAGGATGTGCCAGATGATGGAAAGTTTGGGAATCTGGGAGTGGGAATGGGAGGACAGGGGCAGACACATGGATCTTTGTAGGGCAGGTTGAGTGCATCCCCTGGGGCGCATCCTTGGGTTACAAAGCCGAGGGCTGGCAGCTCCCAGTTGTTAGGGGATAAATCACCCAGCAGCGATCCCACAGGGATGTGCCCGAGGTGGCCTGCCCTTGGCCCTGAGCAGGTCCCAGGGCATGGCTGCAGGATACTCCATCCCCGCGGTGGTGGCCAGCAAGCCCTGCGGGCTTCGTGGCTGGGTGCCCGCACCACTGCCCCGGGTGGTCCTCACTGCTGGGCCCCCCAGGTGTGGGCATCGGGGGCACAGCACACCACTGAACACGCACGTACAGTTTTCTTTCCCTTTGGCATTACAACTCGCCCTCGTGGTATTTAAATTGCCTTCTGACGGCACCTTGGCGCTTTGAGACACCTCCCGGGAGTTAGGCAAGCCTATCAGTTGCTGACTTCAATAGGCTTGCAAAGTACTCTGAAATTATCCTCCTCCGTGCCCAGTAGGATAAGTTATTTCTGAAACGATAATCATAGCTGATATTTGAAAAGTGCGCTGTGGAGTTCAGACCAGTCATTTGTTAAGAAAGCTTATTGCTTAAATTTGTGTCAGCTATTAACCACCACTTCATTGAGCTTTGTGTAGCAGGAACATTGTTATCTACATAAAAATAGGACTGCCTTTTTTTTTATTTTTAACTGATTTAAACTATGGGATACATCAAGTAAATACCTGAAATAATATTTACATAGCTCCAACTGCTTTTAGTCCAATGGGTTACACTGCAGTGGATTTTTTAAATTGGACAATCTCTCTCTGTTCATAAATATTCTACTTATGAAACACAAGTCGTAATGGATCTACTAAAACCCAACCTTTACTCCCAAAGAATAAAAGCAAACTAAAAGGTACTGCACAAACTGGCTTTCCCAAGATGCGCGCTCAAGGCAAAATTATTTGTATATTACAAATTTTTACACTGAGAATGATACACCTTGGTTTATGACCATTAGGTTTCAAAGGTGACCTTTATGTTTACCAAAAAAACCCCAATCCCAGAAGATTAAAAAAAAAAAAAAAATCAAATAAGCCATGCCACTTCCAAGCAGAAACCAAGGTTGGGAGACCTGGTCTCCAAGATCAACCTACTTGTGGTGCAGACCAGTAGCTTGCTCCGGTTGCCTTTCCATTCCAAAAACATTTAAATAGTTGGAAAAAACCTCGCACATAATCTGCATGATTTGTTCCCTTTGTCCAAGCAATGACATGAACTGCAGACTCCTGCTGTATTTGCTGACTCTGTAATCTGATTTTGGAGGCTGCAGGGCAGAGCCAGGACAGTGGGGCAGATGGCTGGAGTTGCCAATCCTTCCCTGAAGGCTTAGGGAGCAAGTTCAATTCTCTGGCTTGCTTAGATCTTGTTCGTGTATGGTTTTGCCTCCAAATCAGGGCTGCAGCATTGCTACAGCAAGGCAGAGGCACTGGGAAGCTTGTGTGTGGTTCAGCGCTCAGCATGCCTAGACAAAAGCATGCTCCAGAAACAGAGGGAGAAGAGTATTTGGGCAAAAGTACTGTCTATGCAATAGTCCAGGATTTATGGAGCTGAGGCAGGATTTTACTAGCCAAATGTGTTGTCCCTGGTTTTATTTGTACTGGTGCAATGTCCTGGCAGCCCTAGGAAGGCTTCAGGAGGGGACACCCCTGCTGGGGCTCCAAGCTCTGCTCCAAAGAAAGGAGATGGACAGAGACAAATAGCAAGCAAAGCCAGGGAAATTAAAGAGAGACAATATGGAGACTATTAAATTTTTTTAAAAGCCTTGTAGATATAGCAACCAATTACAGTCATGTGACCGTTAAGCAGATTTTTTTTTTTTCAATAGTATTGGTGGTTTGTACAGACAAGATTCAGGTATTCCTAAGAGGGACAAAATAACTATTCACAGGTAAGAAATTACAGTCAAAGCAGTTTCTGCAGGCACAGCCTGGGCAGGGAACCAGCAACCAGCCGGCAGTGTGAGAGGGCATCTCTCACCCAACGCTGGGGCTGGGGCTGGGGGGGGTACGGGGACCCCCTCGCTGCCTCGGCCACCCTGCGACGAGGTTGCTGAGGGGAGGCCAAAGGTAAAAGCTTGGCAGCTCACTGGTCGAGAGGCCTGATTTTTTTATTCTCTGCCTTTGGGCTCCCACAAATATTTCCTTGCCTCCCAGATCGGGGCAAGTCCTGCGATAGAGGCAGAAAGATCAGGAGAGCAAGAAGGGGGGGACATCCAGGCGGGAACACAGGTGCTGCGCCGAGGGCTATGGCCACCGGCTTCCTGGGGAAGTTTGTTTTTCCCTCCTTCCCTTTAATTATTAACTCGCTGTTCAACTACAGATTGCAACAAGCAGGAAAGCCTAGAAGCCAAACATGCTCTGCTTGCAAATGCCTCAGGCTCACGCTTCATTTGTTCAAATGCTATGAATTACAGGAGGGGTAATAAAAAAAAAAAAAATACACCACCTTTCTGCTCTGGAAAGCAACTGTACAAATAGCACAATACAAATTCGTGCCTCTTGTCTCTATGATCTGGGACAGGGGGAAATGGCTTTGCGGCAAGTAATGGCTGTAGCTGAGCCCAGCTTTTTTTATCAGAACTACTGCTGTCTTGACTGGGTTGCCTGTCTCAAGCAGCAGATTCCTCCTCAGTTTCAAAGGTTTGCAAAGCTTTCTGAAGTGTTCACTGCTTGGGCTAAAATTTTGCAGACTTGTTGCATCCTTTCTGGTAGCTGTCTGTATGGGGAGGCCTTTCTTGTCATCTCTTGTTTTCCCTGCTGCAATGCACCTCTCTGAGTTAATCAAGAAGTAATAGCCCTAATTGACAGAGGAGCACAATTTCCCCTGAACTGCTGCCTACTTAAGGCAGAAACAGCTATAGAGATGCTCATGTTTAGCATCAGTCAACATTGTAATGGAGAGGATTCCCTGCCACAGTCTGGAAAACATACCTGAACCAGGACCTGCCTCCAGTTTTGCGCAGGGTTGGACTGAGGAAGAGTGTGGTTGCTAGGAGAGCAAGTACTTGGCAAGAAAGGGTCCTGCAGCAGAAGTAAACCCCCAGCAATATCTTCCTGATGCTCATCTAAGGGAAAAAAAAACCCCAACCCTCTGCTAATTTCCATGAAATACGATCTTCATTGGACTATAATGATGATGGGAGCTAGCCTGGAATGGAGAGATGCTTTAACCCCTTTTCAGGTTGCTTCATAGGAGTTGTCAAGCTTCAGCTGCCCTGGTCCCTCACAGGTCGGATGCTGCGTGATTTCCAAGAGCTGCTGCATATTCTCACTGTGCAGTCAAGGAAGAAATCCTTACTACGTACCATGAGGAGAAGGCCATGTCCTTTCTGTCCTCATAAAAGCACACAGTTTAAAATATTGCTATGGCTTTGTTCATACATTTCTCGGGGTTAAGGAGTAAATGTCTTACTATGGATGCTCTTCCACAGAGTTTTGCAGAGGAAAGCTTCTATGCTTCACGTTGCCATAACAAATTAATTTTCTGCTTTCGCCTTTCCATGTCCAGTCTTCGTCTTCCCTTTTGCAAAAACCCTTTAGAAGTATTTAGCATCACAAAGGTAATCTTGGTTTTAATACCGTTTGTAATAATGGAAAGGGCATGCTCACATTTTTTTGTTGTTGTTCTCCACAGCATTTAATTTCTTTGTCATGGTTGGTTATGATGCTTTGGAAACCTGGCTGTAATCTGTCTTCTTTGTTAACCCATTCGTTTTATATTGCCGTACTCTTTGCCTTGTGCTGTCTAATTAAATTTTTGCTCCTTAAGGGATCCATGTGCTTGGCAGCAGCCTGCCTTGATGAAAACACAACTATGGGTCATTTGTTTTGGGGGGTAAAAAGCGAATGTATGGAGCAGTGTGGAGCCTTTCCTACTTGATGAAAGAGGACGTCTCATTTAATTCATGCTGATCAAGACAGTCTTGTCATAAATTGATTTTTTTTTTTTTCCTCCTTGACTTGATTTTTGGAAGCAAGCCACAGTATTGATAAGGGTATAAAAGGCAAGAAGAAACTAAATATAAGTGACCATTATAGCCTGTTTCTTGGAAAAAAAAAAAAAATGAGGCTTATCTGAAAATGCTGGCTTGAGCACATGTTTCTCCTAACAACGTTTCAGCCAAATTTGATAGAAGGGCAAAGGATTCCAGTGATATCAAGTTCCTACAAGATCTATGAAAATAAATTATGTCTGCCAAGAAGGCTAGTTGGAAAACAAACTCAACAACTATTACCATGCCAAAAGCCACACAGTACAGACAGGAGGCCAGCAAAGACCAGATGAGACATCAGTAACGTACGCTTTGACCTTAGAAGAAGAATCTTTTTTTTGGCCAAACATTTCTTCTTTAAATCCCCTAGTATTAAAAAAATGAATCACACGAATGACTTCATTTCATCCATGCAGCTGCACGTTGGATTGCCTGCATTAGCGTGGGATTTCACCCTGCAGCTCCTGGGCCAACTTCTCATTTGGACCAATCTTGCTTACTTAACCGTAGTGCTATCACTTGAGAATTTGGCCCTGTATTTTGGTTAGGATTTACTGTAATCCTGCATGCTACAATAGATGAGCGCTTATCCTGTCATCCCGTGTTGTGTTTTGGTTCTTTTTTTAGCTCTCATCAGCACATATGTGGGAAATATTTTTTCACATAGTAGACATCAGCATCCAACAAAGGCTATTTATTACAGCCTTCCCTGTGCCATCACGGTTTTGTGGTTAGGCTTTGGATAGGTTCTTTGTTCTGCTCTTTCTGCTAGGCTGAAAGTTTTTTGACATGCCTTTGGGCAATGAAAACACATCATGTCTGTTTTTTCTCATAGGCATGTTGAGTCTGCATTTAGAGATACTTCCAGGCACTTGCAGTGCCCTGCCTTAATGTGCAGGAACAGGAATAGGACCTGGTCAGGCTAATCAAGGCTGACAAAAACCACACCTAAAGAAATAGCTGTATTTGGCAATAATCAGAATCATAGAATGGTTTGGGTTGGAAGAGACCTTAAAGATCATGTAGTTCCAACCCCCCTGCCACGGGCAGGGACACCTTCCACTAGGCCAGGTTGCTCAAAGCCCCATCCAACCTGGCCTTGAACACTGCCAGGGATGGGGCATCCACAACCTCTCTGGGCAACCTGTTCCAGTGCCTCACCACCCTCACAGAAAAGAATGTCTTCCTCATGTCTTAACAATCAGGATGGACTCAGGGTTTAGACTTCTGAATTAGTCTGAAGGAGGATGCAAGATGAATGCTTTCTGCTAGGGGTCTTCTTGCTGTTGACCTGCTGGTCACCAGACACCTGGTCTGTGATCCTGGGTCTCTTAGGGTGGCAAAACATAGGGGAAGTCTGCTTTGGATGGCTTGGAGGCTGGCTGATATTTTGGCCATTAAACTTTGTTTGAATGACTAGCTGCTGCATTCCTGACCATACTAAGTTAAACACCTAATTTACATAGACATTACATTGTGCAAAGCAAGGATGAAGTGCAAGAGTAGCTGGAGGCTGCTCATCTTCTTTGGAAGTAAAAAGCAAAGACAAATCCTTTAAGGCTATTCAGGGTGAGCTCCTGAAGATTAACTTCAGTCCCTTCCAGTCATAACTATCCAAATCAAAACTATGGTTTGGGGGCAGGGGCATTATAACAAGGCTCATACCTGTCTTGTCTGATCAAATTTACACTTCAAAAATTTTTACACGTGGTCACTTACAGACTTACAGTTACGTGAGGGCAACCGACTTTTATCTGAAAGTCTTCTGTCTAATTTTAGTACAATATTTAAGCAAAGTGAAGTACCTTTCTGTGAAAGCCCTGCAAGCATAAGGGCAACGTGCATTTTCTTCTATATCTGCCCAGACATCATTGGTTTTATGGAAACTTTCAGTAATCCAAACCCAAAATTTATAGCCATTCATCTATAAAACTCTTCTTGCCTAATTATTATGAGACAACACATAGGGCTTCATTAAAACTATAGCAAAGAGCAAGCAAGGAAGATGCTGAATGATCTCTATACTGATAAAGAAAGATGTACAGCAATATAAGAGAGAAAGGCAGGGGCTGTAGTTCCTGTTCCAATAAAATTACTTCTTCAGTGCTGAAAGAAACTGTCCTTTCCACTAAGTTTTCACCTCAGTATAAAACCTTTTAGAAAATGCATAGAAAGGTGGCCATAATGTAGAAGAAAGAAGTTTATGAGCGAGCAGGAGAGAGCACAGGCAGCTCACAGCAGCCATGCAGCAGCAGGTTGGAAGCTGGAGGCTCAAATGGTTAGAGAGAAGTCATAGGAGTAATAATGCCAGCAGATGGGTAATGCCAGCAGTTCACAAATCTGTGCTGGTGCGTGGCTGAATTATCCTCGATTCTGCCTCATATCCCCCAAACAAACCAAATCACAGAAGGCCCTCTAGCTGATGGAGAATTTATATAAACTTTAGTGCCATAAATCACTGAAGCCTTATGGATATGTAACACGCACCTGGAAATTGAAGGCATTTTCTTTAGAATGGAATGGAATGGGATAGAATATTTCAGTTGGAAGGGACCTAAACCGATCATCTAGTCCAACTGCCTGACCACTTCAGGGCTGACTAGGAGTTAAAGCATATTATTAAGGACATTGTCCAATGCCTCCAGCAATTGCCCGTTGCTGGAGGAGGAGGGACAGAAAGCAGCATCTGGAATTTGGGTTGGTTTATTGTAGGTCTACCTTTGTTGCAAAGTTTTCCCTTTCCCCCCTCCAAATTCTTGATGGTTCAATAAAAGATGATGAATTAGCCTCCCTCCCTGGATGGTATTTCAAGTTTCCTTCCTCGGTCAGAGCTGTCAGGAAGAGCTGTGCCTCTCAGCTTCCCGACGGGCTCCCTTTTGCATTGTTTTCCCAGCTGCTCCCATCCCCTGGCATTTAGTGTCAGCTGGGGATGCTGCAGAGTAGCTGGGAAGAAAAACAGAGCTGAAGGAGTACAGTGGTCATTAAGAAAAATAACAGCTTAGAGAGTGCAGGCTGAAAAAATATAATTATGAAGCCATTCGCTATTCAAGCAGAGACAACTTCCAGTGCTGATAACATTATTTATCATTTGTATAGCACTTCAGACACAGTCACTAATTAATCCTTGTGACACATCTGGAAGTTATGCCAGTGTACTACTGTCTCCCTCTTTTACTGTGCAAGGAAACAGGCGTTAAGCGCCCAAAGAAGAAGTAAAGGTCAAAACGAGCTCAGTCCCAGCTCACAGCTTGTATCATGAAGGACACTTTCTTTCTGAAGGATGGTGAAAACCAGTGCAAAGGGGATCCTTTACCCCTCTCACTATAACGATAAGCCTGTATAACACAAATCATGGGAAAGGGAGAAAAATGGCTCAATACTGTTAGACAAACATATTGTACAAAGGTAGTAGAGACCTTTCTTTAATCCAGCGCTGCAGGCGATCCCCATACCTAGGATCTCAGCCCCCCAGGACAAAGCTCTCCTTGGGTTTTCTGCCACCGAGGCAGACTGCTCTGCCTGCTGGATAGGAGACCGTTTTGTCCCTACAAGCCCATGAGAACCGAAACCAGACTGCTGGCAAAGGGGAACAAGGCAACACATCAGGGTAATACTACTTGAGCAGAAATACTGCCAAAAATAGGCAAGAAAACCCGGGGAGAAGATCAAAACCACTTGAGAGCCAGTTTGAGCACGCTGGCAGTTAGTGAGCGCTGTCTTCTAGAGTGAGCCTATTTCTTCTGTTTAATACGGAGAGAAGGAGTTGGTTCTTTTCTTTGTTCAATTTGTTAAGCTTTTTCTTTTAATGGCAAAACCTAGACAGCAGAACCAAAGGAGATACAAGCTAGATGAGGGCGCTCGTTTAAGCTGGAGTCATCTGAGCAATGACTTTTGGCAATCAGTGAAACTGTTCTTGATTTCTTGAAGCAGAACTGTTCATTGCTAGAACACCCTCATTTTGCATGTTCTGTGTGCTGACACCTAACACAGTATAATAGAGTTCACATTGATATCAGCAAGACCACAAAACCTGCTATAACACACCGGGTTTGCAACCCAGCTGGTGTGATGCTGTCTCCAAAGTCTCATGGGAGGGATGTGTAAGGGCAGCTATGGGCGAGAGCGGGGCTGGGAGTTTCCTCTTGACCTCTCATCATTAGGAAGCTGCCTGCAGCGTGAGATCCCTGGCTAAACCTCGGTTTTATCACCAGCTACAGCTCACTCTAGAGAGCCCACCTTGGAGGTCCCTTGCTTCAGTGACCCGCTGCAGTGTTGAGCTCTGCAGCCTCATTTTAAGCCTCCCCTTCAAGACCTCGCGTTTGCTGTCACTGGGTTCATTTGAGCATGCTTTGCGCTGGTGTTTCAATACCCCAAAATAAGCAGCTCCCAATTTCATCTTTTGTTCCTGGGTAAACGATCATGAACTTTTCAATTTCTCTTCAAGTCAGTTTTTCTGTGTCCCTAATGATTCTTAGTGCTTATTGTTGAATCTTTTTTGATTTGCTTTGAAGTCTTTTTACATGCCTATCTGTTCATCTAACCATCCATGCTCTAGAAAGACATTTCTGCAGAAACTGTCGATATTTTGATCCAAATCTACTTGCAAATTAAACAAAAACATGCTTGAAAAATTATTCACAGCTTCTATTTTTTTATTGCAGCCCCAAAGACCCAAGAATCCTAATTAGCTTGTCAGTATAATTCTGATTTTACACTTGATACTCATGAATTTATGCCTTTTATCAGCTACCTTTTCCCTTTTCGTTAATTACTTTTTGCTTAAAGGAATTGTTTCATCTCTGGTTTTTGGCACACCCTCCCCTTTCATTTGGAAGATGCTTACTCATTTTCTCTTCCTACTTGGGCACACACTGTGTAGCAAAAATATTAAGCCCGTTATCAGAATATATTCTCTGAATATACTTCTGAGCAGCTGACCTGAGTGGTAGGATTTCTCCTTCACTGATGGCGAGAGTCAAAGGCAACGCATGACCTGGATCTAAGGAAACCAGCCCCTGTAAGTTGTCGTGCAACTTCTGGTAGAACTGGGATGCAGAGAGTGAGAGAGGGGAAATGCTGCCAAAAATAGGAGAGAAAATCAGGGGAGAATCCCAGAAACACACGAGAGCCAGGTCTTGACCTTACGAGCAACAGAATAGATTCTTGCTTGGCTTCTAGCCGTTTTCAGCAATAGAGACATACTTCTTCTTCCTAAGCACCATTTAAAATAAATGACAGCATATTTGTTAAAAACTGACCTTGGAAAGAAACCTATCATACTAACAAAACTAATCAGCGCTTGCTTGAATACATCAGGACCCTTGTCCTCCCGCTCGCCCTGCCAGACTGTGTGCCGGTGCTTTTTCATTTGTTTCTATTCAATGGCAGTAAATGACTTTCTCTCCATGCTTCCAACCAGCCCCTTCGGCTGGTGCCAACTGCAATCTCACCGTGACAGCAGCTGTTGGACTGAAAGCAACTGATCAAACTTCTCAGGTGATTGCACTTGTTGTCATACCTGCTTAAATACCACCTTGTTGCCAAGAGAAAAGCTCTTTGCCTCGGGGATTGCTAAGGAAGCTAGCAATCAGAGAACAACAAATACAAATCACCTCTCAGCAAAACGACCCTTTTGCTTGGACTTGATGCACAACTAACGCAGCGCAGTACTTACTTCTGGTCCCAGTTTCTCCAGGAGGTGATGAAAAAAACTGTCGAGCTCCTTCCCTTCTATGTAACCATTGTCTAAAGAAAAGTCAAATATATTAACGGTCAGGTGGCACTGCCTGAGCTCTGGGAAACCATGTCGTGGGCTGCATGGTAGGGGTCTCAGCTGGGGGCCCTGCCTGCCCCCTCGGGGCTTTCCTATTCAATTTGATCAGTTCACATCGATGTGGGTGCTGGGCACGGCGTTGCAGAGCAACCTTAGGAGTTTTCCTTACAGAAAACTTTTCAGGAAAATATTCCCACGAACCGGGACCACGAGAGGCAACGGCAGAAGGAACGGGGAGGTGATGAAAAGGCAGCAATTTCGGAGCCATAAAGGGTGATTTTCAGACCCGATATCAGGGCACGATGGGGAGGAAGAGTGGGGCTCCGAAACACGCGCAGGACCCCGTGGGGGTGAAGCTTGGACGCGTCGGCAGGCACCCATCCACGTGTGCGACAGCCCAGGCACCCCACACCGCACCCGCGCCCAGACGGCCACCCACTCGGGCGGTATCCCCCCCCCCCCCCGCGTGTCACCCACCCACCCCAGCACCCACGCACACAGCACCCACCCGCCTGGGCACCCTCTAAGCGGCACCCACCCAGCCGGGCGCCCACCCGCCCGCCCAGCAGACACCCCCTGCGTGGGTGTCCCCCCCCCACGCGTGTTTCCCCCCCCGGCCGACCCCACTTGCCGTCGGCGTCGCAGCGCCGCCAGGCGCCGAGGAAGGCGGCGGCGTCGAGGCGGCGGGCGGTGCCGCTCTCCATGGTGCTGACGGCGGCTCCCGCTCCCCCCCCGCGCCCGCCCGCGCAACCCCCGCGCAAACCCCGCGCAAACCCCACGCAGGCTCTGCCCGCGGGCCGCCGGCGGCCCCGGCTTTGAGGGAGGCGGCTCCGCCCCGGGGGCGGCCCCGTGGGGGGGCGCGGAGAGGAAGGGGTGGGGAAGACACACACGCACCCCCCACCACCACCACCTCCCCGGCCACGCGTGAGGGTCGGTCCCGTGGGGACCGTCTCATCTACGCCCGCCACAGCCGGCGCTTTGAAAGAGCCGTGCGCCGTTTGCAGACAGCCTTAAAAGTTTTAAAACTCCCCCGGGAGGAAGGCAGAAGTGTCGGAGGGAAACGTGAGACTTCAGAGAAGAAGTGGTGTTTGGGGGCGGCGGGAAGGAAAAAAAAAATTTGGAAAAAAGTTTGCTACAACTTGTAACCCTCCTCCTCGGTTTATGAAAACGAAGCAGCAGCAGGCAGGGATCTCACCCCTTCTCATCCCCCCCAGCCCTCAGGAGGGTTTCCCTCACAGGAATGAAGACGGATGGAAATCTACACCACCTTCCTCCTGTAATACTAATCAGAAGAAGAAACCCTGGGGTCAGAGGTCTCAGTGCTGATAGAGAAAGGCTGATATTTATATTCACGATGGTACTGCTTGACACTACATGTGATTTGAATGTCACCCATATATTCATCTGCAGTGATTTCCAGTACGTGGGATCGGGCTCTGTGTCTTTCTTTGTGTGTGCTCCCGGAATCATTTCTAGCAACTTTATTATCTCCTTTGAGATCCCTTACAGATAGTTTTTTTCAGGTTGCTTTTGATTCGATACATGTATTTCAATTTTACACAAGTACTGATTGCTTTAGAGAGACTCTCAGAAGCAGCGCAGAAAAGGCTTTTAAAAAGTAGTATTTAATGTTTGCCCTGAGCAGGTTCCTATTTGATCTGAAAAAAAACCCCAAACCAAACCTGAAGAACTAAAAGTTGTGTTTTACTCAGGAAATATCAGGTCTGCAAATTCAATTCTTTCAGAGAGATCACAACAGCGATGTCCAGCTTTTCCAGTGTGCAAAGGAAAAGGAGACGCTGCGGAGCTGATGCCTTTAAGCAGCAGCATGTGAGCGGCTCGGTACGGGGGTTCCCCAGCCAGCAGCCCGGGGTCACCTTCAGACTCCAGAAAAAACATCGTCAAGATGTTAACACAATGGCAAGGCTAAAAGCAGCCCCTGGGTTTCATGAGCGTGCTCAGACAGGGGACCCCAGCACGGGAGAGGAGCGTATGTTCCATATGGAACGACACAAGTCTAAATTTTTAGGGGACACATGCACAAGCGCCTCGCTGGCATGACCAGTCGCTCCACAGGTTTCCCTTTGACCCATCCTTGTCTCACTGCCAAAAGGCATTTCTGGCCCCGGGCTGACGGCTCCCCCGTGAAACCTCTCCCGCAGCCTCTTCTCCCCAGCGATTCCCACCACGGCTCGCCGGCAGCGGTGGCCTCGTGCGCCCCGCGGGAGCTGCCTGAGCTCCTGCGTGGGATGAGGTCACCTGGCGCTGCTCCACGGCACGGTGGGGCACAAAGGCCACTTTTGGGCCTCAGCTCTCCTCCCAGGACCAAGAGGCCATCTGGCCCAGCCAGGGAGCATCCCGATCCAGGTTTTCAGCAAAGGGCTATCCATCAGTTTCTAGCAAGGTTTGTAACCTGGCTTTGGAAAGCATCACCGCGGCTGATACCAACAAGGGTCCTTGGTAGTATGAGCATGACAACTAGTTTCTTACTGAGAATATTCTTAACAAAACTAACTTAAGAGGAAATACTACCCATGTTTTGAAATACTTGCAATGGGAAGTGCTCTGCTGTTCGACAGGGACAGAGACAGTGAGGTTTTATGGGAACTGATGCAAACCTCAGGGCATTGAGAAGAGCTTGTCACAGCTGGTTCTCCCCCATGCCCTCACAGGAGGAAGAGCAGGCAAGAAGCATCACATTATTTAAACTGCCAATATTTATTCAGCATCTCACACAACCTCAGAGAAACCAGGTCCAGGGTGGAGACAGAAAAGGACCTTAAAGCGTAATGGGTTCTCACAAAAACTCATCGTTACCTGTGCACGAGGGTGTGGATGATACGTGTCCGTCCGTCTGAGCATCCCTGTCTTCCCACGCACCCTCAGTGCTGGCTGTCTGCCCCGGCAGAGAGAGGCTTTCCTTTCACACAGCAGCAGAGCATGCTTGCAAAGGGGAAAAAAAGGAGCAGAGATGATGGCCTCCTCTTCTGTTTGCACCAGCTCTGCCTTTGCTCCCCCCCAAAACCCTCCACCAACATACCCTGTAGATATAGGGGCCACCCCATAGACAGACAGCTTAACCGCTCTGCCCCCCCCCATGTATCGCACAAGATGGATTTAGAGGTCTTAGGGGTGGAATCGCAGAAATTTAGCTTAAAGTGACTGGAACCAGGTAAGCTGAGAGAAACCCCAGCCTGCGGTGAGGATCTGGCTGCCCCACTGCATGGCAAAAATATGGTTCAGCTTCCCCAGTTGCTTTAAGTGACTCAGTAAAGCATGAATGAAAAAAACCCAAACCAGCTCAAAGCAACTTTTACTGCTTTGGCAGGGCTTTCTGCAGGGTACCATAAATTTGAGGAGCGTATTGAACTGGGGATGTATTGCCATTAGTATTAAAGCAACAAACTGAAGGCAGCTGCTGTGTGTGCAGCTCACGTACCAAACTCAGCAACCGCTCTGCCTTGGCTTATTTCCTTAAAGGAATAAATAAGAATTAAAGGTAGGCAGTATTTTAAAAAGTAGGGAATGCTTTTGATTAAGGACTTCTCCTTTGGCTCTGGCTTTGCACTGTGCAGTAGCACTCGTGGTAGAAGATCTCAAATCCATGTTTTGAAAAGCTGAAAATGAAAAAAAAAAAAAAAGGCAATTGAATACTTCTGCTTCAGAACATTATAGATTTTTAAAGATACATATTTTGAAAACCACACCACTGTCCCATTATTTTTTTCTTAAGTTCAGAAATGACTTTAATGTAATAATACTTGACAGGATGATTTTTTCCATAAAGGCTTTGTGATGGCAGATCGTTAGTTCAGATATTTCTTTTATTGGTTTATTTTCAGATTTTCAGTAAGTGCCTTGATGCTGGAAGCATTTGCAGGGCCATTATGCAGCCCCACTGTGGGTCAGGGGGCCCCCCAGCTGGGGGACACCAGCAACGCCATATTATTTAGCTGATGCTAGTAATAAATTAAAAAATGGCAATTTTTCCAAAGTAAGGAGCAGAGTAAGGAGCACGTGGCCAAACCCCAGGCTGGGCTAGCTTTGTAGAAAGGCTTAATCAAGCAACTGTAATTGGGAAAACATGCATAAAAGTGCAGATTGCTGATTCGGAAACAGAAAGAGGGGCAGCCGACAAATGCCTCTTTCTTCGGTCCAGACTCAAAGTATTGATGCCACACATTTGGGTTTCCATGACCAGAATAGGGAACCAAAAAAAAAAAAAAAAAATCAGCATCTGGATTTGTGGCACAACTTTGTCCCTCACCTTTTCAGAAGATGATTTCAATAGATGCAGAAATGGATTTATAAATGGAAATAATTTTCCTTATCAAATGGCTTCAGCTACCCTCAGCTTAGCACTGACCGGAGACACCAAGGAAGCCACCGCTGGCACCCATCAGTGTTTCCTCCTGCACCGAGTGTGCGTTTTGCAGGTAGTTGGGGTCCTGCACGGATCCTGCAGGAAGCCCAAGCCCGGATCCTCGGTGCGACCCGTTTTCCCGAGCATGGTGGGAGGCGAGCGTGCCAGACGAGCTGCCGCGCGCAGCTGGGGATGCCGAGGGTGGGTGGGGATGACGTGCTGCCGCTCGGCAAGGGGTCTGTGAGCATCCCAGCAAAGGAAAATGCTGGAGAAGCGGATGAAAGACAAACTAAAAGGGAAACAAAGTAGAAATAACAGTGAGTCCCCCTACCATTTGCCTGGAAATCAAGTCAGAGATAAAGCTGTCTGCTGCAGAAAAGAAACAGGCTCTTCTTTTTTCCAACCCCACCCTCAGAGGGGTACAAGCTGCCCAGCAAATCCCACGTCCCTGTGCCGGGCTGGACGCCGGCTTCATCCTTCCTGGCTCAGCTGGTGCAGGGTGCGGGGGGTGCGGGGGTGCACGGACGTGCGCAGACAGTTCAGGTCCCGGTACCGACGGATGGGATGTGGCATGAGGACAACCATCCCGCAGATGTTCCCATCCACAGATTCCCACCAAGGCTGGGTTTTTCCAGCCTTCCCCGTGCAGCTCCCCAAACTGAGAGGCACCCGTCCTCTGTCCTCTTCTCTGTTTTGGACCAGCAATGGGGATCCCCTGAATGTTATGGGGGAGCAGCCAACCTCTTCCCACCAGGATGCTGCTGGAACGCAGGGGTCAGGGCTCAGGCCATCGCATGGGATCTAAGAAGAGATTTCCCAAAGGAAAAGCTGACGTTTCCCCCAGCCATATGCTGCTCAATGCTACCCAGCCAGGGGCTACCATCTCAGTTACAGTTAATGACTTTCATTATTTCGGTCTTCTGCTAGAATTTAATGTTGTCCAAATAAAGTGGGGGCTGTACAGCCTCCATGGGGCTCTCCTCTACCCACCGCTGCCTGAGTCTTACCCACCTAAGCAAATGGGAAGGGAAAGAGGCAGCCCCAAGGTGATGCTGAGCAGAGATTACAGAGTTAACTTTACTCCTCCATTCAGTGAAACTAAATTGGATTTGCCAAGCTAGCAGCCCCTCTCCTGCCTTCTCTGGCTGGTATCAATCTAATTAAAACGCTCGTTCTCCCACGCAGCTTTTCTTCTCCTGAATTCAACTTACTGGAAAAGCAGAAAAAACAGGCTCTGAAGGGTCAAGGCTGGGGTCAGCTGGCAGAGCTCATCGCAAATGGCCAAAGCAGCATCAGCACAGTGGCATCGGAGCGAGGACCCCGCCATGGGGCTGGGAGGGACCATAGCAGCATCTCTGCTTTCCCACGCAGGCTTCTCAAACGTGGGTGCTTGAAACCCACATCTAACAAAGCCCGAGGACAGCTGATGCAGGGGTGTCAAAGGCAGAGTAGCATTCATGTCGGGAAGAGACTCCTCATGTCAGCAGAAGCCTCTTCTTCAATTTGCTGTGGGATATGGCATAAAAAATTAAGTTTTGTGATAGCACAGCCCTTGCTGTGCCCAAGACACCTCTAAAAAATGCATTTCCCCCTTCATCTGATGCGCAGAGACTCACACTTTCTCTCTTTTTAAAAATATGGGGTCTCACTGTTCCACTTCTTGGTGCTGATGAGCATCGATGCTCTTACAGCGATTTCTCTTCGGTACTTGGCACCGGGGGAATTTGCACCCCCAGGGCAGCGGCAGCCCCTGCCCCTGAGGGGTCTCTCTGGTGCAGCAGGAGCAACCACGGGTAGGATGTCCCGGGGAGGGGGTGAGCTGGCAGCCCAGGTATGGCGAGGCAAAGGGACTTGCCACAGGCTGCCCAGGGCAGGGAAAGGACGGCGATCCCAGTTCCCACCCAGGCAAGCGCCTCGTGCCAAGGACCAGCTTGTCCCCAGCTGCGTGCTGATGGAGAACCAACAGCTCTGTCCTGAACGCAGAGGAAAACAGAGTTGCTTGTTTTAAAGAGATTTCATCTAAGCCGGCAGAGACAGAGAAGCTGATCCCTTCCCTCTTTTCTCTTCCTCCAAGCCTCGGCCTCTTTCCACCAGCTGAGATTTCACCTCCCCTCACCGTGCGTGACCCCGCAGCCTCTGGGATGTCTCGCATCCCCGAGGAGCACTTGGATGCGCCCCCCCCCCCCCCCCCGGCTGCTTTCTAGGGACTTGGCCATCAGTTTTTACACTTCTTGACTTGTTTCACTGCCCTGCAGCTCACTGCGAGACCTCACTTTTGCATTTCTTCACCCCGTTCAGATGCAAGTTCGCGGGTCCCTGAACACACAATGCCGGCCGGGGAGCTCCCGATGGCACATCACACGTGGCTCCACGTCCTTTACCAGGTACCACCGGGTTTCAGCAATTCTGAGAATTGCTGAAAAGCTAAACGCTCCTGGATTGTCCGAGGCTCTGAGAAGGGGAGTTAAGCGGTGCCGGCTCGGTCATGACCACAAGAAAGCAGCGTTGCAAATGGGAGCAGAACTTCCTAGTATTTTCCTAGAAAATGTTTCTCAATAGCTTTTTTTCTGTGCAACAGGAGAGAGAAATCATCTCCATACTGATCAACTAATAAGCAGCGGCAGCAAGAGCTTGCGCCGATGGTAGCTCTCAGTTAAGTGCGGTGGGTTGTGCTGATTTGTGACTAATGGGCCACATTAATTCCCAAATCATCTCAGCCCGGCTGGATGGCTCTGGTGGAGGGGGAAGATTTAAGACAATTACTGTTTCCATCTTAGGAAGCAGCCATTTACTGTTGTTACTGCACATCGGGGAATACTTTAAAACGCTCAAAATCCATCAGCCAGATTTTAACCTTCTATAGTAGGGAGCGGGACACAGGTCCTGCAGATGTGGCATAGAGCTGTCCGAGTTCACGCTGGAGCCTGGCAGGCAGTCACAGCCCTTCTCCAGCACGCCTCAGATGGGGAGGTGCTCCCGCTACGTACATCACAGATGAAATTCTTCAATGGCAAAACCTGAAGACCAGATTTAGGAGCAGAAAAGGACAGGGCAGCTCCCTTCAAGAGAGCTTCTTGCCCCTTTTTTCCCCTTCTCGCCCAGCTCTGACCAGAGATGCTGGTGCTAGGACCCCTTCCAGGGCAGCATTTCTAACCGGGTGACCAGGGCTGGTGGGTCCTTCACTCCGATTTAGTCGTACAGTACACGTGCTTAGGTAGATGGAGGGATGCAGAGGACCTCGCCGTCACCTCCAAACGCAGCAAAACGCAACACGCAGCTGCCGTCTTGCCAGAAACCAGCCACGCTCCGAGGACCAAACTGTTGCGTCGGACATAACCCCAGCTGGACCCCGCGAGCCCTTTCTGAGCGGCCAGACCGTGCAGCACGGCATTGCGGAGAGCAAGCTGCCTCTCCTCCCGCGCCAACCTCTGCTCCCGCTGCCGCCGGCACAGCTGGCGGTGCTGCGGCAGGGCCCGGTGCGGGACAGGGAGGAACGCGGAGCATCGGTGGTACTCAAAGATGCTATGGGTGCCCCGGGAGAACAAGCATCAGCGCTTTCCTTCAGCGGTACCGCTAGCTGATCTCTCTGTTCGGCCTCCCAGGAGCTCCAGGGATCTCTGCTGCTGGCGTCCCACCAAAGCAGCTGAACGTGGCTTCTGCCACGGCAGCGCAGGGCCCAGGACAGGCAGGGAGCACGGGGGACCGACTGCAGAGCGTCCGTGGGGCGGCTCAGGCAGGAGGGAGGCAGCAAGAGAAACGAGGAGGGTTCCCCCAGCCGCGTGTCCGCTTCGGAGGGTCCACAGCTCGTGGAAAGGAAGCCCCTCCATTGCACCCCAGAGCCGTGACCCCCCCCCCCCAAACCTCCCAACCAGCTTGGCTTTGCACCAGGGTATAGTGGTTGTTATTTCCCCAAAACACACTGGCACTTACTTGAGGCCTCCGTGGGCTCTCAGGATACTGAGACTAAAGTCACTATTTCATAAATGGAGAAGAGGTACAACGGGGGTACTCTGGATGCAACGTGAATTCTCTGCAATTGGGCTGACAGTGCTGGGCTGGTGAGGCAGAAAGATACTAAAGAAATGAAAATTATCACTCCTCCCCACATCCAAAACCACAAGTGCACACAAAACCCAACCCCAAGAGCTCACACCAGCACTCCCCTAAAGTCATTTCTCCACCGCTCAGCCTGCCCACAACACACTGATGGCTGGAAAAAGACTGGAAAGGCTTTCCATAACTAATACGGAAAAACATTGCTGTATAATGAAACCTTTACACTCCCGCAGACAACTATTACAGCACCATAGCTTTTCTTCTTCTTATCAGCACAAACACATACTCTCTCTACAGCATTTCAGACATCCCTGTCTTTGGTTTACTGATACCAGGGTGATGGGCACACACATGACTTTACACCGTGGGACCAGTACAGTATCTCACATGCCTGGTGAGAAGAACATCAAGCACAAGTAAGAGAAATTCTCAGCGGTTGGAAGTTAGAGTCTAATTTTTTTTTTAATTAATACCACAAACCTTGCTGTTAATTTTCTTAAATTCACAAAACCAACAAATCAGGCAACGCTTCTTGTATACTTACACTTCTCAGACAGTTGTCTCTTCCACATCCTATGGGAATAAAAATTGCAGTTTATTTATGACTAGATTATTCTTCTTTTCTCATACAAGCATCTCAAATTTTCCTTTGCCATTTGTCTTTTGTTCTCACTGATACCCAATAAATCAAGTATATATATATATATGTGAATATGAAGAACTTTCTCTTAATGATTTTAGATGAGTGCAGAATTTCAAGACAGGGTAAACCCCGGGTATGAACCCCCAGCCTTCAGGACCTCTTTCCCACAGCCCCATAGCCTACTTTTGAGATGTGAACCTCTACAAAGTGCTTCTAAGATGTTCTGGTATAAAACCCTACTGTTTTGACTTGGCAGTCCTTCATACTACAACAGGAGAAGCAGCAATAGCAGGCACATGCACAAGGATCAGACAGAAAGTCATTTGACAAGACAGGTATCTGAGTATTTCTACCCAGGCAAGAAGCCATGGCAGGGCCAGGGAAATTGCTCTTGGGAGAAAGTTATCAAAACAATTTTGTTCTGTCCTATGGAACCAAAATAGACAATTTAGATAGCAGGTGTTTCTGGCTCACGTGAAGGCTGCTTTGCTGAAGATCCCAAGGGAGATTAGCAAAGAGGTCCTTCTTTCAGCAGTTTTACAAAGATGATGTGTATGTGTCCCTTTCAGCAGGAGCAGACATTGTACTAGAAGCAGAAAAAGATTATATGGGTTTTGTCTTAACTGCATGCTTTTTCTACCTGGCACAATGTCATCATTCAAAGAGCAGAGACCGTCAGACCACAAATAGTGCCGTAAAAACAAAGACTAGTGTTTCAGTTGTAAAATCATTTTTTTTATTGTTACAAATATACATATGAATAAAATCCCCTCAACCTGTAATGTAAGTGGGTAGCTGTGAAATTTGCACCCCCTCCCTCAAAAGCTGAGATGTTTTTACAGATGTTGAGCTATTTTTCTCGTAGAATTACACATTGAAAGGAAGCTAATATGCAGACAGAACTGAGGAAGGCCTCTAGAAAACACCAATATTAATAAAATTTCAATTGCCCTCATTCCAATCAACTATATACATTAATATACGAACGTGGAAGCATACCATGATTATATGTCATCCAAATCCTTCTCTGTTGTGCTTTTTGACAGTACACAAATGTAAGCGTTGGAGCTTTATGTACAGTACGAGAACAGGAAGAAAGAAGCTCCCGATGGGAGAATGTAAAAACCATACCCAAGCATTTAATATATATAATCTATACAAATTATTTTATTAGTGTGCTCTTTTAATATAATTACAATGTGCAATTGCATACCGCAAGAATATATTTATAGGTAAGTCACGTGCAGATTTGACACATTTACATTCAGCAGTACAACACATTACCTGCTGTACAGTGTATTAGTGTAAGACAGTGTCCAGTTAATTTGCTTTGCTTTCTAAATGCCCTAATGCAGGGCACTCTTTGTAGCTGCTTCAGAGAAATTCAAGTAGAATACATGAAGGAATCGCTGGCTTTAGCAAAGGCATGGAAAGGAACGTCTGCCTTGTACAGAACAGAAATTAAGGACCGAATCAACGCCACGTGAGTGTACTGTAAATCACGATTGGAAGATCAGGTTTTCTGCATGGAAATGTACCTGTGGTGAAAGAGCAGCTGGCTAGAAGGGCTGTTGATTGCTGTACCCTGATTGTTATAAAAAGCTCTTGCGCTATGAAGCACTTGTACTGATTGCTAAACAAAAATAAAATCTTTATCTGCTTCTTCGCCAGAGTCACTGGACTTGCTTCCCTGATGGCCGTCTTTACTTAAGGACCTCTGCTTCAGTTCCTGGAACTCATGAGACTGCTGCCCAGGGCTTCTTTTTGCAGCTGTATAAAACAGAAATGGGTCTTAATAATGATTGTAGAAGAGAGATGAAGAAAAATAATAATAAAAAAGTCATTCGTGCACAAAGGACCTGCTCCTGCTCCCACTGGATTCATTTGCACTAGTGGGAGTAGCATAGGTCCCTTAATTCTTCAACCCAGAAAAAGGTCAGAGAAAAGAGAGAGAGCTTGAGCAAACTTTAAGCCACTGTTGGTTGGCAAGCAGGCAAACTTGAAATATGAAACTCAATACTTCGCTGTGACACGGATAAACATTACAGTTAGAAACAGCCTGGAGACTTTCTTCTCATCGCACCACATGAAAACCAGAACAGCATTCTTTTTTCCAGCTGGGCTGGATCTCAGACGATGCACTCCCGACCGCTCAGGTGGATATCCTCGCCGGGCACCCCTCAGACCGGTGGCACAGGTTCCAGGCAGGCCTGTCTCCCTAGCAGGACACATCTATATTCTCCCTTTTGACTCAGCAGCCTTAATTAGGACAGACATTCACCTTGGCATCCAGGTTACCTGAACTGCTGCTCCCTGCCCCACCAGCACTGCCAGGTCCCGATGCCTTCCCAGTTCCCTGATGGAGGGGACACCCATGGCTCTGAGCCCAACGTGCATCCCTTCCAGCCGAGACCACGGCCTCTGCACCTCTTGCTGTGCTCAGCAGCCGAGAAAGGAGGAGGACATACCCACTTCCCATCACCTAAATGCAAACAGTACCCATTTTGTTCGCCCAGCACTCTAAAATCTCGGTAAGGCCAGGGTTTTCCTCAAACCTATAAGGTTTGAAATAAATAGGAAAGAAGGTTGTAAAACCTTGTTAAGGTTTCCGATCTAATCAGTGGTCTACAATTGCTATGGTAACGAGAGTTATTATACACATCAGTGGGGGTGACGTTATGCAAGGATTGATAGCTTCAGAAATCTCATACTTCCAATTAAAATGAACCTTTAAACACACAGTGGCCCTTAAATGTGACTTTGTTGCAAGTCATCTCACACTTCGCCCCCACAAAATTAAATGTTACAGTTACGAGACCTTCTCTGCTCCACCATTTCAGATAAGGATGTCAGGCTTTGGTTCACAGGGATCCTTGTGCCTGTTCACATTTCTGCATGCCCCTCTTAACAAGGCACCAGCAGCCGTGGGGGCCATGACGCACCACCTCTCCTTCCCTGCGGTCCTGTCCTGGTTTCAGCTGGGATAGAGTTAACTGTCTCCCTAGTAGCTGGTACGGTGCTATGTTTTGAGTTCAGTATGCGAAGAATGTTGATAACACTGATGTTTTCAGTTGTTGCTCAGTAGTGTTTAGACTAAAGTCAAGGATTTTTCAGCTTCTCATGCCCAGCCAGCGAGAAAGCTGGAGGGGCACAAGAAGGTGGCACAGGACACAGCCAGGGCACCTGACCCAAACTGGCCAGCGGGGTATTCCATACCGTGTGACGTCATGCCCAGTATATAAACTGGGGGGAGTGGGGGCGGGGTGATTGCCGCTCGGGGATTAACTGGGTGGTGAGCAATTGCACTGCGCATCATTTGTATGTTCCAATCCTTTCATTATTGCTGCTGTCATTTTATTAGTGTTATCATTATCATTATCAGTTTCTTCTTTTCTGTTCTGTTAAACCGTTCTTATCTCAACCCACGAGTTTTACTTCTTTTCCCAATTTTCTCCCCCATCCCACTGGGTGGGGGGGAGTGAGTGAGTGGCTGCGTGGTGTTTAGTTGCTGGCTGGGGTTAAACCACGACAGTACCACTCACCCATAGCCTCACCACCACAAGGGACAGCCTGCCCTGTCACCAGCGTGCAGCTCCAGCCGGAGCAGGGGCAGACAAGCAGCAGGTTGTCGCTGACTCATCTCCGTGGTCTTTCAAATTGTGCCAGACTGTGTTAGGGTCTGCCAGGAATGTGGAAAATGGGAGGGAGGAATCCCGAGGGAGCCGATGCTGCTGAGCTGCTGGGGCAGCCTCGGCAGGGATGCTCCCTGTATCCCTGGGGGGCCAGCACGACTCCCCAGGCAGCGCTGGTGCGTGCCAACAGGCTGTGAATCAGGGGACAGAAAGCTCTGGCCCGTTTTCGTTTGGCACAGACACTGTCCAGTCCTGGATCTCTGCCGTGATGAAAGCAGAACGGACACAACCAGCGCGCATCTTGCGGAGACCTACCTCTGCACATGTGGCACATTTGCTACCCAAGTAGTTCTCCTGAGTCCAAAATACCTGTTTCGTTATTTGGGCTAGCCAAAATATGGGACGAAATGAGAGCCAGCAGCTACGTGCTCACTACATTCTTATCCCGTCTTTGCAAGTTGGGAAAGAAGAGGAAAGGATTTTGAGAAAGGTTTTTAAAGCAATTTAATGGAATTGGAGAGGATTAAGATACCTAAATTCTGTAAATAAAATTTAGGCATTTCCACCTTACCAAACACCACTGCTTTTCAAAGAAATCAGAGCCTGGAAATTTTTGAGTCATTCTTGATACTTGTACCTCCTAGTAATTACATCGCCTTTGTTTGGCCTCCATTCACTCTTCAAACAAAACCCAGAACACATCCTGCAGCAGTCATTTTAGTTTATGGCCTGATAAATCAAGACAGGTAGTTTGCCCCCAAAATGCCTGAAAAAATATATCAGGCACTTAAGTCCACATACTGCAAGCAGGGTTCTGCCACAAGAGCTTACTCTTGCCCTGATGAAACCATACACAGGTGACCTGCATAGATCTGCAGCAGCACCTCAGCTTTTGAAACTTACTTACTTAGAGATATCTTAGAACAAACTAAAATATAGTAGTTTGATTATGACAGGGAGGAGAGAGATTCCAAGTTTAGGTGGGCTAAGTTTGATTCTACAATACGAAAAGGACATCAGTTTATACATTTGGGGCTGAGGATGTTATAAAAGGGATACATGATGTCTTATAAATATAAAAATTGCAGGTAAATGTAATTGCATAAGATGTTC
Source organism: Harpia harpyja (assembly GCF_026419915.1). Taxonomy (NCBI): domain Eukaryota; kingdom Metazoa; phylum Chordata; class Aves; order Accipitriformes; family Accipitridae; genus Harpia; species Harpia harpyja. Next base: position 11,030,703 of record NC_068944.1, read on the forward strand.
AAATACCTCATTAAAATACTTCAGAAAAAAACATAATTTTGAACCATTGTTTAAACAAAGAAGTTAAGAGGTAAAGAGAAGCATGTAAACATGTACCATTTGAGAACAGGAGCTTTTATATTTTAAAAATACATAGATCAACCAAACATTTTTATAGCTTACTGAATGAGTTCACTATAAGTCAAAGCTGCCCTTCAGTAGGTGGGGCTTAAGCATGCAGCACAGTGCTGAGTTTGGGTTCTTTTGGAGGTTTTTTGTTTGTTTACACAGCTGAAAATCAAAGTACTATGTCAAAATAATCTGATTTACCTAGTTCTCAAATGGTTTTGAGTGACGTACTGAAACTGGCACTAACAATATTCAGGCTGAAACGTATTTTTAAATACTTCAGTGCACGCATCTTAAAAAGGAAAGGCATGTAAGCACACAAAGCAGCGGATAGTCTACCTGCAGCGTACTTACACAGCAGTGTGCCAGCATCACTGCAATGCGCAGTCACGGTTTGTAATGAGCCCTCTTCTGCAGAGGGGCTGCAGGTGCTATATGGTGCTGGTCACTGGCATTGCCACAAAAGAAAAATGCACACACATTTCTTATCTGGAAATTTTTTCAGGCCACATAGTTCCCATGGGGACAGAAAGACGATTAGCATCCCATGAGATTTTTACCTTTCTCTTAATCCAATGACAAACCCACATCCTTTTGTGGTTTCTTTGCTATTATCGTTTCTTAACAATTGTTAGTGCCAGTTATCAAGCACTGCCTCAATAAAAAATGAAAACTCTAACCAGAAGTTGGCTGTGCCTTCCTCTGCCCAAGCACATTAGCGTCCTCTTCTGCACTGGCAGCATACTGCCCCGAAGTGGTTTTCATGTTGCCAGGTGGCTTGGCACAGTCATGAGCTGTATCTCTTTTTTGACAATCTCCTGTTTGCTCTAGCAGGGAAAAGGATTCATTTATACCCCTAAGCTGTTCTGTAGACCCACATACGGAAAGTAATACAAATAATTTCACTTATCCGTCCCATTTAATCAATTGTTCAAAGAGTAGTAATCAATATGTCAGATGCTTGCTTAAATTTAGTCCAGATATTTGAGTATGTCGGTAACTGCAGCCCGATCTTACAGGTGTGCTGTGTAAAGAGGTGTATTTCGAGATTGTCCCACAAAGTACAGTTAAACTCATTAACATAAAGCAATTTTAAAATCAAGTATCACCTAATTTGCAGCTTGCTTTTGCAGGAGATATAATTTAGTTTACTAACTTAGGCAGATTTGCAGTGATTTACCAGTTGCAGAAAAAAACTGAGCATGCTAGCCTGAAAGGCGGCAGAAAGCAAGGACAGAAGAATGACTGAGTGAGGAAGTAGAACAGTAATAAAGAAAAAGGAAAACATGAAAAAGAAAAAAAAAAAAAAAAAGAAACAGAATTTACTCTTTCCCAAACAATTTTATGCAAAGCATAGCAGCTCCGTAAGGACCTGGAAACCCAATTTTAGCCATTTTGAACTATTATTGATACAATTTATACAGTGCAATGTAGCGGCAACTAGAAAACCCTGTGTTTGGCCAAGTCGTCTGTGGAGGTCTGTCTAAGGGAGCAAGGAGTGAGGAAAGCACCGTGTCTGATCGCTTTTGTGTAAGGATCTGGAAACAGCAAACACATTTTAAAAATAAAGCAGTTGTCCCTCTTCTCATGTGACAACACAAACTGCAAAAACTTGTCAAATCTCTGCTGTGTTAGAAATTGTTGTAACGCAAAAGGATCGTAGTTACAATCCCACATTCCCTGCTTCTCCAATATGTCCCCTCACACGACAGGGAGATGGAGAAGGCATATAGCACAGAAATGGTGAGGTTAACCTCACTTTAAAATGTAGCTGCAACAAGTCCCATTACATCGTGTTTCTCTAGTTATGTAGTAACAAGCTCTCTCACAGTCTGCTGAAAAGCTGGTGAGAAAACAAGGACTCTAGCCTATGCAGTTACCAGACAGCAGCTGAGAGAGTCTGTTGTGGCAAGAGCCTTTGACTGCAACCATTCTCAACATGATGGCACCAGTGTAGCGAGCCTGATCCCTAAGCTGTAGCCCAGTTCACCTGTCTCAACACCAGCTCTGACGGGACTAAGGGCAGGAGAATAAACAGGCTCTATTCTGTCTTGCAGCTCTCATAATGTCACAGCCACCGGGAGGCACTTCAGACACCCTGCTGTCTTTTCTGGATCCTGAGCCACAGGCTGTGGTGGCTTTTGCCAACATGGACCGTCTGAACCCTCAGCCCTTTCCAGACACAGGAGAGGTCCTGGGATGCGTCGTGTCCTGCTAGCTCTACAAAATTCAGTCTGATTGTGGGGGTTCTGCTGGGCTACCTTTATGGCCCAAGAGCAGCCCAAAGGCATCATACAGGTGGCTGAAGCGAGACTCAAAACCTGTAGACAAATACTTCACATGTGCTGACATGCGGTCACCAAATGGTAGCCACCACAGCAACAACTTTCCAAGCAGAGCAACACCCAGACTGCGAGGTAAGTTGTTTCATAAAGGAAATGGTAGTTTTAGGAGAGAAAGGGAGAAGCTTCTGAAAATGCACCATCCCACTTTGGGGACGGCTTTGCCCCTCCTTCCATCTAGAGGGTAATGGTGGGCTCTGCGGGCAGCACAACTGCTCAGTCTTCACAACCCAGTGGTACGTACCTGCCTTGACTCGCTTGGCCCCATCCTACGCTACGAAAAAGCTGCTGGCAGGCACCCCTTTGTCTCACAGCTTATGTGATGGGAATCACCTTGGATGTCTTTCTTGAGGAGACCCCCAGGAAGGAAAAGGTCTCACCCCCAGATTTCAAATGCTGTTATTTGTGCCAGCAAACACCACGCTGAGCAACATTTCTGTAACTACTTCTCCACGTATCCTATGCTATCAGAGGAAGCCTTAGCTCTTCTAAGAGCCAACTGTGGGCAAGGAAACACATCAGCAAAAGTAGAAATCCAGCGCACACATGAAAAGCAGCAAAGACAAGGCAGGAGCCTACTGTTGTGCATAAAAGGTACCAAGCCCTGCCCTGGCACACAGAGACTCATTGCCCGAGGAGGAGAACTCAGTCACATGCAGCACAGAAAGGAGAAGTACAAACGAAGCAATAGGCTGGCTGCAAGGAACAAAGTCATGGCTGCTCCCCGGAAACGTGCTGAACCACAGAGCTGCATTTCACGTTATTATGTGTGACCAACACCAATCAGCATCTCGATTCAGACCAAACTAAACCATAATATACACAACACTAGAGTCCCTTAATTGTTCAGCTACATTATTAATACCAAGAGATTCATCTTTCACTTGGGTTTGATCAAAGGAAGAAAATACAGAGCACCAACCCATGTGTGGAGGAGATGAGGGAGAGGTGACCAGATACACTTTCCTTGCTCTTTTTTGTCCAAATAAATAACCCCCTTCCCCTCTACGTGAAAACAAATCAGGGGGCAACGAAGACAAGCACGCTGGAACAACAATACCAACACTCCTACCTTCTTGAGAAAACGATCTGACTGAGGGGCTGCTCTGACCATCCTTTTCTTTATCAGAAGGAACCTTCTTCAGCACAGGTGGAAGCAGGGCAACTTTTGGGGAACTGGGGCCAGAGGGGGACTCCGGAGCATCCTCTGTGGAGTACCGGGAACAAAAGGGTAAGAAGTTATATTTGTGCTGTAGCTCACAGAAATGGTGCTGTTATGATAGGTCAAATCTCAACACAATACACAAACAAGAAACAGCTAGAATCTGTGTCAGAAAAAGGAGGATTCAGGAATTTACATTACGTCAAGAGAATGGTGAAGGAATTTCAACAGCTAAAGCAAAGATCTCAATTTCAGCATTTTTAACGTGTACTGCTATTGTAGCACAAATAAAAATCTGATGGGACCAACTGAATTTCCTGCAAGATGTAAGTATGCAATTTGTAAAGGACAGCTGAAAATTATTTTGGATGGATTTTTGGAAATATTTGTTCTATTTGTATTTTTATTGTCCTGAAACATAATGAACTGATCAATTTAGATGTCCTGTTTCACAGTTATAAGGCATAGAAGTGAACCAGGGAAACAGATTTCATAAATAGCCTACAGAACTCTGTACTGCCAGGAATAAATTGCCAGCACATAACAGGATAGCATCTGCAAAGATTTTCTAAATAGAAAAAATACTTTGTCTTCTAGACTGTGAGGAAATCTGGAACTTAAATTCAAATCCATAGTTTAAACCATCTGGGTATCTTGTTTGTCTAAAAGACTGGATATGCATTATGTATGGCAAGTTGACTACCATCTTTACAGTCCTTTCGGGAAGATCTTTTCAGTCTTACACTAGACAGCCTTTGTTTGGAAAGTAGGGAAGTACAGCTACAATGGATTACTTAAACTGCTTGTATGCTTGGTTCCCAAGGAGTAAACAGTGGCATGTGTACGCAACAGAGGAACTAGGAAGATACATTAGTACTGACAGAAGGAAAACGGAACTCAAGAGTATCACCTGTATTACATATTTGTACAATGAGTTAATTCAGTTGCATACTGGAAACTAATAGGAATTTATCTCGCTGCTGAGGAGCTACCACCAAGGAGTCAATCTTCTTACTTTCAGCAAACTGATGACCTTCCAAATGTAACTTGATCTAAACAGATACACCAATTCTTGGACCTTCTCCACGCTTTTGATGTGCCTGTGAGGCCAGTTGCTTTGGGAAGCTCGATATCAACACACGGATGAGCACAGTGCTTGGCAAACAATGCTTTGTATTTCTGAACTGACGCTGTTATGTGCTTTATTGAGGACCCACTTTCAGTCTTTGATGATTTGTGGATATCCAAGCTGTGTTCCTTTGCCCTCAGATTACTTGGCAAAAATTTGCTACCATTAGTTTGGCCACACTGCTGGAAACAACAGCGGGAGCAAGAGTGTAAATAGGATTATTGCTTGGCTGCTTCATCGCGTTGCCTGGGCGTGCTTAGCCAGCAAGTTGCTACAAGTACTAGGACAGAAGTTAGACTGCAACAGAGATGGTGCTGCTTTTACTGCCACCTGAGGAGCTGGCCTATTACAGGTAAATACTAATTACTCTCTGTGTTAAACCCACAGTACGTGCTCTCTGCAGGAAAGAGGAGCTGGCAGAAATAGATAGCTCAGGTCTTTCTGATAGCTAAGATTCTGAGGTAATACACTGCCTATTTTACAGATTAAGCATCACCAAATAAGCCATGCTTTCCTATTGTATTCATCTTTGTGAGCATCTTACCTGACACCACTCACTTTTATGACCATTTCTAAAATGGTCAATAAAATAAATTTAAAGCCATCTAAAACCTGAAGGTGATTCTGTATTTGAACAACATTCTACCCACTGGAGTGCAGAGACTAAGTAATGCTCAGGTTACACCTCAAGGGCAGGGAGGAGGGTGTAATATCCCCCTGCCCCCTCATCCTCACCAGAAATGACATCTTTCTAAGGTCAACAGCAAGTATGGAAAAAGCCTAGAGGTCTGCAAGCTCTTACAGATGGCTATGCTCACATTTTTCAGTCATTAGCAATTAATAAGATGTATTTGCCATAGCTACTGGGGGAGTCAGTAACTAGCATTTAATTCCCCTTAACTGCAGTGGCTTACTTTGAGAAGACTGGGTTGTGACATTGGCCTACTAAGCAGCAGACAGACAAACACATGGGAGATCTGCTGAAATATTTCCCACTATTGGAAACCTTGAGATAATATCTGGACTGGAGGTTAGGACAGAGCAGAAGTTAATAGTCATTCAACTGGCAGTCTTGCAGGGTTATAAAAGCACAATTACAATTATTTCCAGTCAAAAGCAATAAGGAAAGAAACAAAGGCAAAACAAGGAAAAAGAGAGTGAGAGAATCGGTTTGTGCAAGTTATTAAGACTAACAGGCATTTGCTTGAGGGACTAAGAGCTGCCTGCCAGAAAACCCCAAGGACTTTAGTACTTAGAGCCAGGTGTTTAGAGAAAATAACAGTCATTTTTGTCAACGCTACTACAACAGGGCTTTGTTGCTGAAGTAGCTTTCTATGCTCACCTCTTCTGTGAAAACAGGCTAATTCAAAACAGCTCTGTTGCTGCTGCTATTGCTTCTCCTCAGGCTTTACCATTGCGGATCACAGATTAAACCATTTTAATAAGTTTATTTGAATCAGGGCAAAGGGAGGTGGAAAAGAAGGATGCAAGTCAAGAGCAAGTGACTGAAGAACCTGTCCCTCTACATTTAACTTCTGTTCAGGATGTGGCCATGGGCATGTCCTCCATAGCCCACACAGACACCACTCAGAAGTACCCAGCTGGGGATAACGAATGCCCAGAAGTGCTCCTCACCAGTACGAGAGGCAGAGCGTGGTTTCTGTGGCACTGTGGGTCGTCCTGCCAGGCTGGGCTTCGTTGACTGCAGTGGGGGTTTTGGGCTGGTCGGTGTATTGGAAGAACTTCTTGCCTTTGCACCAGCTTCTGCCTTTGGTTCAGCTTTTGAATTTTTTTCTGATGATGCTGAGATGGAGTCACCTTTATTTGAGGCAAACCGACTCTCTGGAAGGGTCTGCTGGAGTTTAGGCACTAAAATAAACAGACACATAAAATAAAGTCTCCTGCAACACAGAAGGCTCCTTGCACAGATATGCTTGTGTGGAAAATACCATCATTAGCTGACATATTTCACTGCTGCACTGCTGTGTGAGTGTGTAAGAGAACCCCTAACATTTCATTCAAAAATCACTGCAAGAAAAACATCTAGAACTGCTAGTTCTTACACGTGCTAAGCTTCATAATTCAATTGCTTCAGAGGTGACAGAATCTCCCCCTTTTTAATATATTTGGGGTGATGGCTGGCTGGACCTTATTGTTCCTTCGTATTTCTGGGAGCAGATGGTACAGCCTACCTGCTGAGAAAACAGCGATGGATCAGTGGAAAAGGCAGCCTTTGGCTGTTTTGTGCCTCTACAGACAAAAGGCTGGATATCCAAGATCAACAAAGAAATCCTGGCCCAGAAAATAAATCCCAAATGTGTGATCAGCAGGCTACATCTTTTTATTTGTTGCTTTTAGCAAGCTCTAGAGGAGATTTTGAAACTTAGCCAAGATCAAAGTATTCTTTATATAGTATTTTGATTTACCTAATAACACTGTATATGGATTATGGTTTCCACACATTAGCAAGTTTATCAACACATTATTCATCCCAAACAAAGACCAAGGTATTTACAGATAAAGCTAGACTGACTTCCAAGCAATAAATCAGTCCTATCTAGCTGTGCACGTTGGTAGAAAGCCTGCTGGACTGTAGGCTTCAAACAAGCAAAATGCCTGCCCTACTTTCCTACTCTGCCGCTTTCAGAAGGTTGAAGGCTTGTATGTAGCAGGTATAATGATTATCTTGGAACTTGTATGTTAGCTTGGGACTTTCAGTAATTGTCACATCTTTATTCTCAGAAGAGAATTACAGACTAACTGAAATGCACGCTGGTAGCCTTGGTACTTGGCAAACCCAAGTACGTGCTTACAGATGCTGACTTGACCTACCTACCTGCTATTCCCATTCAGAAATCCCACTTGTTACAAAAGTGCTGAGCAGGGACATTTTAATGGCAGTGGGAGGGAGGGGAGTGTTGATATAGTTTGTTGCAAGCCAATCTCCAGTATGTTTTTCCAGCTTATGTAGCTGTTTTTCAGCCCAGCTGGAGTTAAACTCTGGCAAACTATAGAGAGTTGTGTGGCGCATATATATTTGTGTGAGTGCGTGACAGGGAGAATTTGTGTCTGCATGCACGCAATAGACTTTCATGCCACAAGCGAAACAGCAGGACACCTTCTCCACCTGTGTGTGTGCACACATACAAAAAAACCAGGCAACATCCAGACATGAAGCAAGGAATAAAAACCCCTTTACTCTCCTTCTGTGTCACTATCTATACTTTTCCTATAGCAACGTCCAGCAATTTTCCGTTAACTCTCTTTCTTGCCTTCCTAACCTCAGGCCTCCTAATATTATTACAACCCAGTAAGTTAAAATAAATTAACCCAAAACAAAGACAAACTGTAGTCACAACAGTGAAGAGCAGCCTCAGGGAGCTCTCAAGCAAGAGTGGTAAAGAAAGAACTGACAGCTGGAGGCCAAAAGGAAGGGGCATGCACAGTGCAGTGAGGTGGGGGTGAAACGTGTCATATACAGACACAAGGACCAGAGAAAAATTGGGGTCAGACACCCCCAGCTACTCTAATGCCCCAAGCACAGACTATTCTTGCTCCTCTGACTTCAGTTTGAAGATATCGGGAGACACATATATTACACAAGGCCCTCCTCAAAAGATAAGCTTTAAAAGCGCTGTTCAGCATGCTCTGAACATGCTGTCCCTTAAAACTAGCTTTAGAAACGTATAAAACTTCAAAATCGATTTCTGAAGTGCTCAACCAAGATGGCCACATTTGGATTTTGATTTCAGCCTGTTTTTTCAGCTTTGCTTCTGTATGTTTCAGCAACCCTGTGTGCTGGGCTTGCAGGATACCTACCACTGCTGTTAAGAAATCAGACCTGGACTTCCTAGTTCAGCCCACTACTTTCAGTCCAGTGATCGTGGTATGCACAAACCATCAGAGTTGAATCCCTTTTGAACACTTCACTGGCCAGTCCCAAAAGTATGCACAGAGACCAGAATTTCATCTTGTCCTGAGATGGCTGCATTGTAGGCACTGCCATGTCAGGGCCCAGGACTACAGCTTGACAAGGGCACAGCAGGACTAGGCGCAGATGGAATCTGTGCTGTAAGCACTGCAAGGCTGGACTGTACTTTGTACATGAGGGAGAGTTGTTTTGCGCATGTATGCAGTGTTCAGGGGCCTCCGCAGCTTTGCAGACAGCCCTAGCTTCAGTCAAGCCGGGTAAACCCTGGGAAGAGCCAGCTGCCATTGCATGCGAGATGTCTGTTCTAACAGCTGAAAACCGGTACTACTCAAGCTGGTACGTGCACAGACTACCTTGCAAATTGGTCATATCCAGGTCATCAGATAACTTCAGGAGTTTCACTTCTTTGCGCACAGACATTTTTGCTGGCTCCTGGGTTCAGCTTCAGCTTTGCTGATCCCATTGCAAGCGAGCATCCTTTCGAAGGCGCCCCAGGCGCATGCACCAAGTACTTTCCCTCCTGTGCAACGTGGAACACAAAAGTCGACCTGTCAACTCAGCTCTAGAGCTGACTTCATGAGAACTGCTGTCCAACACAACACAAAAAGTGTGCTTTTGTTTCTAATCCTTTTCATGTAGCGTAAGCTCATGTTTTGCCTAAGCAATTGTAGGCACACAATCTGGAGGGGGAAGTGAGCTTTTGAGGTTAGGTATTTTGTATTTTCTAGAAAGAGTTTATACCAGGAAACTCAAACTGTACCTGTACCACTTCCATCCAGTCGTTCTGAGCTTGTCGCCGTGTCAAAAGACTCTCTGGGAGTTGTGTCATTCCCAAGTTTCTGAAAGAGTGAGAAAAGCTCTCATATTAATAATATATCTGTAATTAATATAACTCAGTGGTTCTGTTAGGAAAAAAAGCTCTAATTTGGAAGCCATAAGGCAGAGAAAGCAGTGATAGTAATAAATGGTGGATTCTCTCTCCTTGTTTCTCTTTCAGTTCTTGGGAGATCTAAGCGGGAAGAGAACTTTGCTGATTTGTAACTAATACTGCCTCCTAAGCGACAGGTCTCCTAATGTACAGGACTGGAAACTGAAGGTGCTAGTTGGAAACAGTCTTCTCTCCAAAGATAGAATTTAAAAATTCCTTGTTTAGGTTTAAAATAAAAAGTCTTTTTCTGAAGATCTAGGTTTTTCATATGGCTGCTGAATGGATCTTATGCTCTTCCACATACAAGAACAACTTATTTTAGATAAACCTGCAACTACAGAACTAGCAGCACTCACATATTTTCCAGGATTCCTCTAAAAACAAACAGACCTTACTTACTGAAAGGTGTTTAAAGCTACCCATCACAAGCACTGCTGAATGCTCAGCACCTCTAAAGAAAGGGAGCTTCTTGTTTATGTGCTGATAGACTGGCTAAGTCTTCTGTTCTCAACAATAGCTTTCCTAACATCCCGGTCTCAAAAGAAAAGGTGCAAAGACTTTTGTCATATCATAGCTCTAGCGAAAGTGATCTTGAAACCTATGTATTCACCAGGAGCTTAGATATACAGCTGATGTGCTTGTAAAAAAGAACCAGCCTCCTTTTACTGTCTTACCTACTACCAAAGCTTAAGCAGAGGGATAAATGAGAGGATACAAAAAGTGCATAGAAATAAGTGCAGGATACAGTATGATAGAAAGCCTTATAAAGATAAGGCTAGGCAAAAAAGTGAGATTTTTTTGAAATTAAAAAAGTACAGATAGACTTTTGCAGGCAGCTTCAATCTTGATCTTGATCTGCTATTTCAAGACAGTGTGGCAAATGACTTAAAGCAAACGGTTTGTGCTGGTGACTATTGCATTTTGTTATGTACCCACAAGTAAGTCACGTTGACACGTTTAGGACACTGCTATCACTGCTCCAACACCAACTCTGCATGACTCATGCTGGGATCTGACCGTCCCATAGCGTTCAGAAACCTCCACCACATGCCATGCAGCGCACGTCAAATACGGTCACTGCTCTTTGGAGCTTACAATACGAAAGACTGCCAGGTATAATACGTAGATAAAAATTGGACAACAGGAAATGCAGGAAGGAACAGAATGGTTACAAGTAGCAGGAGCACATACTAATTATAGAAAAATTAGTGGATTTAGAATGAAAATAGTATTTTAAATATAAACATAAAGGGAATGATCTCTAAATATCCACACTGGCCACATATCTTTCCCCTGTGGTGGTAAATCAACACAGGCATTTCAAGAGAAGCAGATTTTGGGAAGCGATGCAGAAAACAGTGTGATTGGCCTTACAGATTTACTGATACCTCCATTTTGCTCGTGTAATCTCACGGCTCCTAAAACAAAGACTCTCTTCAATACAACAAAGAAAAGGATGGAGATGCTGAGTGCCTGCTATTGCTGTATAAGACCTGGCAGGGCAATGCTACCTCCCAACCTCTCCGCTAAGTACAGGTGTGCACTTAAAATGGCACACTGCATTAAGGAGGATGCTATTAGAATTGTCATTAAACTTCCCGTACTGTAAAACTACCCCAATATAGATATAACTATCCACTCTAAGGGATTATATTTCTACAGATTTTAAGTATAAAACCATCTGTGTGTTAAAAGCCACATGTAAGCCAAACAACCAAGTCTTCTGGTCAGAAGCACTCTAGAAATGCCATGACTTGTAGGGCCAGAATGGTAAGCTATGGTGCCCATATGGACAAATCAAAGTCCCCTCCAAAGCTAGCAGGAACATTATGCTTTGTACCACTGGGTGAAAACTCAGTTTTTATTCCCATTTCTTGACTGTCATTGATATTTTGGCTAAATTCTCACCTCTCCACCTCCTAAAGTCACATGTTTCTTTGTAAGACTGTCTTGGCTGTATATTTTTGAAGGGAATACCACTCTACACTTACTGGATTTTTCTTCCATACCTTGGAAAAAAAACTTTTGAGAACTGAATTTACCATTAATTTCTTCATGGAATGTGAATTCTCATGAACTTTCACCAAAACACTCGTTTTCCTATGTAAATATTGAAGATATATGCATAACACTTAGCTACAGTAAATTACTTGAGAGCTGTATGACAGTATGAAAACTAACTTCACCATAACTCCTTCCTCCCTCCCTAGTTATGGGACTACTGGGGAAATATGACCATGTACAGAGACAAGTACAAAAGCCAGTGCTGCTATCTATTAGTGTAGTACTTAAAAATGCAATTAGGATGTTTGGATATTTGGCTACCTACTGTACACACATTACAAACTGCTTATAGTCCCAAGAGATCACTAAACACTAGCTGCAAAAGTTTACTCTGAGAAGCTGTCAGTCATGTTAGATAACTGCAGGCAAATTTATCATGTAGATAAATAATGACCAGGCTCTACTTTTAATAGGAATTTGTGCAAGGGTGGGAAATACTGCAGAGTTGGGTGCCATCGAGAGTGAGTAAACAGGTTGCAGATGATCCTGGTCTGCTCATAGGTCCTGCTCAAGATATTTAAAAATTCAGGTTGTAAACACTAGATGGAGCTAAAAGATCTTTTTATGTATGCCTAGAGGCAACACTAATCTGCAAATACTCGTCTCTGCCATTAATGCCAATTTGCACGTTGTATTCTAAGCAAAAGAAAACAAAAAAGCATTTACCATCTTTCCATCTACTGTGCACCTGCTCACACTTGTATCTGTAACAAGACTGCAGTAGGGTATGAATGAAATAGTAAATTCCTTCTGGCTTTGTTTTCACGTAAAATAGCTCAGAATATAAGCAGCCATATGTACCTTAAAGGAAAATACAATTTTCTATCATACTGGAATTCTGATAAATTTGAAGATGTTAGGCAAGTTGATGTCATACCCATCCTAAACAATGTAACAGCAGTGGGATGCTGTCTTCTGTAGCTCAACCATCAGGATACTGTATGATTTTCACCTTCATTAATACCATGAATAAAAGTGCAAACCTAAATTATTCGACACTGCGATCTAGGATGAAGTATGTGAAAAATTCTTTTGACCAGCAGTTCAATTTTGTGTGGTCTGGGCAACATTAAGAATGGATAACTCAGTGCCCTGCTGTGTACAGATTCCTATTTCAATTCAGTTTTCTTGTCACTCTTTAAATAAAAGATGACCTACTTTTGCATTCCATAAATATCAATTTTTACAAAATTTAACAAAGAAATAAGATCAATAACATTATTTTCTTGAAAATTAAACCTGAAAGAAGAGGGGTAACCTTCCCAACCAGTAAAAAAGCAAAGGGTGGGGAAAAAAAAAAACCTGGGAAAAAAAAAACCTGGGAAAAGGCAACAACTTTTATTTTTGACAGATGAAATTCAAGTTTTCAATCAATGCTACGAAAGCTCATCAGTCGAAGAGGACTTTTACTCCCCCAAAGAAATTACACATGCTATATTCTACCTCAGTCACATCATTCCAGATCTGACTAACTTTAGATGACAAGTGTTAAGAACTTGAAGAGCACCAAGCATACACAATTTATGGAGTTATAAGAATTTATATAATCTGGAGTAGCCTGGTATTTTAAAAGTTACAGGCAGAGCGTAACACTTATTTAAAATCATACAGCATTTTATTTGAAAACTTGGTGTTTTAGAAATCAATAAGACTATTCATGGGCACTACTCAGCACCAACGAGAAAGGTGAAAATTGGTCATTTCTTTAGAAAAATCGGTTTTATGCTGAGGATCCCTTTAATGAGCCACAGACTACTGTGTTAATTTGAATCTGCTTATTACAAGCCTCCAGTGCCTACAGCAATGGTTCAGACATCAGGGCAAGCACTCTAAGACTAAGAAGAAAGGTAAAAATGCACTTTTGGTGCCTTGCTTGGTCACAGCAAGACAATTCTGCAATGTGTTAAAGGAAGGAAAACACAGCAAAGCTTTGCAGATAAGCTTTGTCATAAGGTTACACCTTCCAAATTACAGGGGATAATGGCAGGGAATGGATAGTATCTGAGTGCCCCGCATGTGGAAGAGGAAGAGAGGAGTGAAAAAAGGCTGATCCTTTGGTAATTTTAGAACATGCCAACTGCAGCTGGGAGGAAGCAGGGGATGATAATGGGGAAGTTTAATGGGAAATGGGCATTAGGCAAAATAGGTCGGCACAAAATGCTTTGGAGCAACACCAGGATATTCCACTCTGCACATTTGCGAAGTGAAGCAGTGCTCCTGCCCAGCATCATCAGTTCACAGAGGAAAAAATTAGAGAGAGTGAAGGGAATCCAGACAGATAATTGGGAATAGATTAATTTTTTTTAATGTATGCTTATTTTCTTTGAGTGTTAGTATTTGAAATACAGAAATCAAAGGCATAAAAATAATTAGGTGTGGTACAAAAGAACATAAAAAAGTGCAACAAGAAAAGTATAAGCTGAAGAGTTGTAAACAGTGTCTGGAAGCTAGATTTACTTCTCTGCATGGAATATACAATTTAAAATACAGTACATCTCTCCATCTTTCTACACCACCTTCCAAAAGAAACGAGTACAGATAGCTACCACTGTAGTTAACTCTGCCAAACAGCTGAGGTACCAGTGTGCAGGGGGCACAGAGTAAGTCTGTCCTAGCTTTACCTGTTGTAAAGCATGCTTCCATTACACATGAACAAACCACACATCATATAGAGTGGAGACATGCAAGCTGTGCTTATTAGTCACCCCAAAATTACTCTGTAATACATGCAAACAATTACATGTCCTTTTCTGTGCTTATGATGGCCTGACATCGAGCACAAGAGCTGGTGTCACCTCCTCCACAAGAGGAGAGACAGTGCAGGCTTAAGGGTGCATCTCCTGTTCCACATGTGCAGCTTTAGCCCTTGGCCAGGGTATTCGTGTTCAACCACCACAGCACAGAGCAATCCTCTTGCAGGAACACCATAATCCCTGGTGGAAAGCAGGACTTTGTTGTGTTGTGTTAAGCCACCAACCCTTATAGAACCAACCCACCTCCCCTGAAGACACCTAGCTCCTGCACATTTTTTCAACAACTCAAAAGAAATCAAACTGCCTTCACCTTCTGAGCAGAGGCTGCTCTCTTCTCCTGCTTGGCTTTCATTTCTGCGAGAAGTCCACTGCCCATCACCTGCACGCCATACCTCCGGCCTCCTTGTGGGCTTCCTTTGCTGTCACCCCTCTCAGCTTTTGCCGCATCGTCTGGCTGTGCCTCCTCCAGCGAGTCTGGCGTCTTTAATTCCTCAGATCGCTCAGTACCACCGTTCTGCTCTGCAAGCTTTACCTCCTTCTTGCTTGTGTCCACAGCTGGACTTTTTGCAGCAACCTTGGGCGAGGAGGGCTCCTCTGCCACCAGCACAGTCTGGGGACGTTCAGATTTGGAGCCTCTTGATTTGATTAAGTTAAGGAAGCCACTCTTCCTTGAGTCCCTTTTCTTCTTCTCATCACCTGCTTCACTGGGCTCACTGCTGTCTGAACTTTTAGTCGATGGTCTCCTAAAAAAAAAAAGACACAGACATTTTAAACTCTCCTCCACTCCCCCGCTCCCTCCCTTTTAAATAGTACCAAGTGACTTCTCCTGGGCAAAGTCAATCTTTTGCATGATCCATATGTTTGCCCTAGGCTCAGTCATTAGCTGGTGTCTTTAAATTAAAAACTGGGCAATTAACATTAATCATACTGTCTTGAGGATTCCTGTGCTGGCCTTGTGCATGGCATAATGAAGAGAGGCAGTCATTTCATCTGCACTGGGCACCCAGCTATTTCCAACACCAGACAGCTCTGCCCAAGCTGTCTATGCACATATGTATAGGGTTTGCATGGCAAGGTTTTGGTAGCGGGGGGCTACAGGGGTGGCTTCTGTGAGAAGCTGCTAGAAGGTTCCCTTATGTCCAACAGAGTCAATGCCAGCAGGCTCCAAGATGGACCTGCTGCTGGCCAAAGCCAAGCCCATCAGCGATGGTGGTAGTGCCTCTGGGAGAACAGATTTAAGGGGGAAAAACTGCTGTGCAACAATGGCAGCCGGACAGAGGAGTGAGAACATGTGAGAGAAACAACCCTGCAGACCCCCAGGTCAGTGAAGAAGGAGGGGGAGGAGATGCTCCAGACGCTGGAGCAGAGATTCCCCTGCAGCCCGTGGGGAAGACCATGGTGAGGCAGGCTGTCCCCCTGCAGCCCAGGGAGGTCCACGGTGGAGCAGATATCCACCTGCAGCCCATGGAGGACCCCACGCTGGAGCAGGCTCCTGGCAGGACCTGTGGCTCCATGGAGAGAGGAGCCCGTGCTGGAGCAGGTTTTCTGGCAGGACTTGTGACCCCGTGGGGGACCCACGCTGGAGCAGTCTGTGCCTGAAGGACTGCAGCCCGTGGAACGGACCCATGCTGGAGCAGTTCATGGAGAACTGCAGCCCGTGGGAAGGACTCACATTGGAGAAGTTGGTGGAGGACTGTCTCCCGTGGGAGGGACCCCACGCTGGAGCAGGGGACAAGTGAGGAGTCCTCCCCCTGAGGAGGAAGGAGCGGCAGAGACAATGTGTGATGAACTAACCCCAACCCCATTCCCCGTCTCCCTGTGCCGCTGGCAGGGGAAGAGGGAGAGAAAACCAGGAGTGGAGTTGAGCCGGGAAGGAGGGAGGGGTGGGGAGAAGGTGTTTTAAGGTTTGGTTTTATTTCTCATTACCCTACTCTGGTTCTATTGGTAATAACTTAAGCTAATTTCCCCAAGTTGAGCCTGTTTTGCCTGACGGTAGTTGGCGAGTGATCTCTCCCTATCCCTATCTCAACCCATGAGCCTTTCATTATATTTTCTCTCCCCTGTCCACTAGGGAGAGAAATGATAGAGCAGGTTTGGTGGGCACCTTGCATCCAGCCAGGGTCAACCCACCACAACATAAAATTTCACTCTGCTCTGTTTCCAGAGTGCGCTACCTCCGGTTTGCATCTGCCCATTAGTAAAAGGAGAACAACTGATCCAGGCACATGATTCACACAGCTTTGGGGGATCTCATCCCTTAAGGACCCTGCTTGAAATAGGAACTAGTTGGCACAGCCACCTTCTCTCAGTAAGGAACACAGAGAGGTCACCTGTATAGTGTGGAATCGTCATCCTCAGAAAAACAACCAACCCCAAACCAACCCACC
The DNA here is from genome assembly GCF_026419915.1 of Harpia harpyja. Classification (NCBI taxonomy): domain Eukaryota; kingdom Metazoa; phylum Chordata; class Aves; order Accipitriformes; family Accipitridae; genus Harpia; species Harpia harpyja. The sequence goes on from NC_068944.1 coordinate 11,047,507, forward strand.
TGCAGTAAGATTTTCTACAGGCATCTTACAAGCAGAGAATTCACACTTGAGGGGAGAGCTGGGCACATAAGACATCTGCATAAGAGCACCCCAACCGGAGAGAGAGCCACCAGTGTAGCAAATGGAGCAAAGATCCCTAGCTATGGGCATGGCCAGGGACGGGCATAGAGGGATAGTGCAAGTTCATGGGGACATCTGAAACAAGCGGCTGGCAGGCACCCAAGGGATGCACAGGAGGATGCAGTAGTCTGTGAGCACCCTGAACTTAACCTGGCTAATCCATTTTTCAAAGCTACCATAATTTTACCACTATACACAGTATATCACACATGGCTTCACATGTCACTATAGATATTTATAACTCACAGTGACTTAAAACATTTGCTTTTCCTGACACAGCTTAACACCTACCATTTTCCTTAATGGATGTCACATACAGCACAGAAGGGGTCATTCCAAGTTGTCTGGAAATCGCGCTAGCTTTCTCATGTATTTATGTAAGTACTTGTCTGTGTGTGTATGTGCATGAACATGCATGAATACAAGAACATCTAGAGGCATGGTTCTGTAAAAATACAACCAGCTACAAAGCAATTGTATAAGCTGTATAACCCTTATACAAAGCTGAAGGAGACATATCTTTCAGATTAATGTATCACAATTGACAAATTGGTCAAACATGTCCTTAACATATTGCTATAACAACATAAATCTACTGTCGTCTATCAAAACACTATGTCCAACAGCAGTCCTTACTAGACAGAGACACCTGTGTGTACTATTAGCACTGGAGAGGAGATCCTCAACCAACACACAGCTCTACTTCAGCTCTAATGAGCTCTACTGAAGGGTAAAATGAAGTCAACTGAATTACAAAAATACACATTAGTCAATAATCCTCCTCACCATGATGTATTAAAGCAATTTATTTCAAAGTAGTCATTTTTAAGGGAGGGTAATTGAATTCACAATGTCTTGACTACTAAGGTATTTTCTGACTTTGGCAAGAGCAACCCTGGATATTGGGAACAGAAGTCAAATAGAACTTGGAAGTGCTACTTGCCCAGCTATCAGGATGAATTTTTTTTTTTTATTCAATTTTTAAAAATATTAAATTTGAACTTACTTTGAATCCATTTTTGTCACTTTCTTCGTGAAAAATTCATCCACACCTTCATCCACTCTCCCCATGAGGCCATTCTGATCCCCTTCTGGAGGCACTCCAGCAGACACCTGACAGAAGAAAAAGCTCTCTCTGGTATGCAGTAATCTACGCGTATTTGTTTCAATGATAATAATTAAGAGTTAAGACATTATAAAAATTGCATGTGCCAACCAAACCCCACTGCAGACAATGAAATCACCACTGGAATCTCCCCTTTAGACAGGCCAGACGACACTCTACATTAAACGCAAAGTAACCCAAAACACCAGTGGCAAATTGGATACTGCAATGCATGAGGCCAGGAATCAAATGCCTTGGGCTTGTGAGAATAGAGCGTTAGTTCAGCTAGAAAGGAAAAAAGCAGTTAAGGAAAAATTAATTCCTTATCAGGTGGTGACCTGAAGAGAAAGTATTTTCAAAAGCTAGTTGTTTCCCTATTCAGAAAAAACCCATATGTTCTGGATTTTGGATTTAGAGATTTAGAAACAGAGCTCCAGCAGGCTAACAGAGCCTTTTATAGTTCATTCAATCCAGCACTTCCAAAAGCAGAGACTCTAAATACAGAATCAGATGTTTCACTTTAGGAACCAAACACAGATTTTCACGGAGTGTCTGAAAATGGAAAACCTGCTCCCTTTCTTTGGTTTCAATGCCCTCATTTTGAATGTGGGTGACTGGAGGCATCTAAACCAGGCTGACTTAGTAACACCTGCCAACCACAAAGGCCCTGTGAAGATTAGCTGGTGACTCTGCAACCTCCTGAAGATGAAACACACAGTATCCTGGGAGGATTTCTCATGTGGTCTAGCTCCCGTATGTGGCTTTGATGTGGAAAAGATCTTATTACCAGTAGACAGGCTTCCTTCAATTTAAATGCTGTATGGAAACCTTTTAGGTGACTACAGAGGACTCCACAAGACTCAACCCAGTTGTATTCTTGGTAGTACTATTGACCAGGAATCAGTCTGCCACAAAATAGCAGGGTTTGTAATTTGAAACAATTTAAATCAAGGAATCTCCTAGATGCCACGATAACTCCGAGTAATCCCAGCTTCCCTTTTCAGCTGGAATGCACACTCTTTTCTATGCCTCTAAAAAGAAAAATAAATACTCTTAAAAGCTGCTGTGTTAACATCAAACCCAGCCTCATTAAGCCAGGACAACGGATTGCATAGGAACTAATGCTTTGACACATCCAGGAAACTTTTTACTTTCCATGGCTGAACCATGTTAGAAGTCTAGTATTTACTCTGTTCTCAAAGATAATATTTTATTGATACCTGCTGTAGCAATGTAATACTAATCAGAAAAGAGCCCACCTGGTAACGACTGCTTTGTTGCCAGCCAAACTGCATATTTTCTATAAAAACCAGTTTTATTCTAAGCAGCACAACTTCTCAGACTTCCAACTCTGCTACCTTTGGGGTTTTCTGTAGAGAACTTGTTTAGCTGGAACATCTGACACTAGGCAGCAATGCATATACGAACATCTGGGTTGGTCACACCAGTGCTGGTTGTCTCGATGTAAACATTTACCTTCTCAGTCAAAAAACAGTTGACACTGATATTTCAACCAAAACGTGTCAACCAAAAGTGGCTGACACGTTTCAACAGAAATGAGAAACCATTTAATATTGATACTGGAGCCCTCCAGATAGTAGGAACAAACATGTAAGTATCAAAGACAAGTGCATCTCCTGAAGGGGAAGTAATGCAAGAATCCAATGATCTACAAAGATCTACCTCAAGAAAGAGAACAGTTTGCATCTGCAAAAGCAGCAAGTTCCTAAAATGTCCTAAAGATGTACATAAATGTTGAGGGCCTAATAAAGTCCTCAAGGCACAGGATTTCCTTATAGATGTTTATTGTAATGCCTTTTAGTGACCAAAGTTAATGTAAAAGACTGAGCCCTGGTTTATTTCATGGTTTACACTCCTAATACTCAAAAAAAAAAAAAAGTGTTTTCATTTGCCAATTTTTTTTTTTGAGCTTTCTATATTTCTTTATTGAGGAAAAAAAAGGCTTAGAAGGAGAAATAAATAAGATTCACCTCTTTGCTGTACTACATCTTCACATATGATGGAAGAACTCATGAGATTAAGATCTCACAAAAATCTAAATGATAAACAACTGTTTCATCATATTGCTTCAAAGCTACTTGGCGTTGGGTGGTGCTGAGATTTTATTTTTCCCCCCCTCTCTCTTCCCCCCCCCGCCCCCGAACACTCATTTCAGTAGAAACTCTGACAAAACTGTAAATTTTTCTTCTGCCTGCTCACCCACCCCAAGTTAAAAGTTTACATTTCTCCCTTTTTTCTCCATTTTTCTCTTGTTTCTTATGTTTTTCAGCTTACAAAGAACAAATCTGTTTTCCAGCAAGACCAGAGGAGTACAGCTATGATCATGTGAGATCCCTTAAATTACTAAATGGAAATAAGGGGAACAGCAAACAACCCAACAGACCTGCTTTAAGTGGTAGAAAAGGTCAAGATTTTGCCTCTCACATTTCAAGTGCTTTTCCTAACCACTGCTGTCTGTATTCTCAAAGTGGCAAAACCAGCAGCAAATCAATTCTGCAAACAATGCCACAGTCCACTCATGATTCTGGCCTTCAAAATTTGGCTGTTTCATTTTGGAAGTATCAAAGCAAACATCTCAAGTCTTTCAAAAATTTGTTTAGACTTGTTATGAGGTCAGAACTAGTAAGGAATTAAATGATCCATAAAAACAAGACAGGGACAAATGAGTTTAAATAAAAAAGTTCCTTTCAATTTCTGCAACTAAACAAACACCTAATTTCCTAATTAATTCAATATGGATGAGCATTCCCACAACATTGCACCATCATGGGAAGCAGCACTTCTCCTCTACAAGAAGTAAGCTTTTTCTATCTGTTGAGCAAGATATTGTGTGGCCTAGTTCCATGCCTGGTAGCGAAGCACTTGCCCTCCCATGCCCCCACTCCTTCCACACCCCTGTGCAGATGGCACAGGATGCGCTGAGTAAGTTTGGAAGAGAGGCAAGTTTAGCAACTGGGAAAACATGTGCATTCTGCAGAATTGGAATTGGAAGAAGTAAACACAGATGTGTTTTCACTACAATGTGGAGATCAGTCCGTCCTTCTGCCCCCTCTCTCCTCCCCTGTAAAGTGCAAGGGAACGGAAAGCTGGCTTGAATATCCCCTCTGCTTGAAGGTTTCTCCATTTCCAAGTGGTGCAAAAAGCACTCTACTGCCCAATATGATCCTTCCCAGCATTAGGGAAATTTTCAAGGGTCCTCTCTGCCGACAGTCCTCAGGGAGCAGAAGAGGCCACAGGCATCCATTACTAGGCAGCATAACTCAGAGAAGCAATGGCTGCCCCTTGTTAAACGTTACTTTTATCAGCTGTGCACTGTTGCTGTTGAGATAGCTCTGTAACTCCTCCAGATCTGTCCTTACATACCCCAAGGACATACCATCACAGAAATAAATCTTTATTGATGTGGTATGCCAAGGAAATGGAACTGTGAGAACTCCACACACATGTACTTGGGTTCACACCAATGCCTTTTGTAGACAGACAGTGCTCTTCTGGTTTGCTTTTCTAAGGCAGGCTCCAGCATGAAAAGCAGATCTGTGACTATGCAGATTCGCTGGCCCAAACACCATCTTTAGTTAAGGAGCTGTGGGAAGCTGGGTGTCACAGAGTAGCTCCTCTAAGAGCTGATAGAAATAAGAACTCATGCCAAGTTACCACATCTTAATGCAGGCAGAAAAAAGGATTAAGACTTAACAAACCCTTGCAATATAATTGACAAGTCTCATGACATTTTCTGTGTTTCCTGTGAAAGCACCAAGTACCTCCAGAAACTGCTTCCATGAAAAAACAAAAGCAAATTAAAAAAAGGATAAAACATGTCTTGTTTGACGCAGCCTAAAACAAGGATAAGAAGCTTGTAATAGGGATTGCACACTGAAAGACATGAATACCAGCAGAAAAATTAAGTAGCTGCTTATGGCTTTTAAAACTTTAACAGTTGTCCTCATTACATTGCAAGACCTGACTCATGGCAAAAAGCAATCAACAGATGACATCGCCAGCAATATTTTAACATAGACTCACTGCTGCTTGGCTGGGCTGCTGCTTTTTATTCCTTTTGGGCCTCAATTTTGTAAAGTGTTCCAGTTTTCTCCCTTCTTCTGATGGCAGCTCTGAAATGAATCCAGAAGTTCGTTTGTCCGGCCTGCTAGAAGGAAATGGTGGGTCTTCTATATGGATAGGTACTTCTTCCAGTGCTTTATCTAGATCAAATTCCATTTCTAAGAGAAATCAAAACTTTTTAATTAGACTTAACATGCTATTTAAAACAAAAGTCAATGCCATTCCTCTCTTTTGTGGTAAATACTTATAAACACATTTCAAGAACTCAGCCACAACATGTCTGTGAGCAGACAGAACACTGTGAGGAAATATTTACTACCAAACATGCTAGAAGCGTCACAAAACAAAGCAACCAGTGTGGGCCTCAAATGCAATCCAGAGGGAGGGAGAGTCACCTGTGCTTTTTGATCAAGAACTACCTAGAAGAGTCTTAGGCAAGCAAAGCAAAAGGGTTTTAAGAAATTCTCACTTACCAAAAGCTCTGGACACCGGCCGGAGCATTCTACTGTGGATGCTTTTCCTTTTTGATTTAGGAGTCATCTATAAACATAAAACAAAACAAAAATTACTTTAGCAGACAGAAGAAATGACAAAGAACACCTTTTCCTTTCTAGCCAACAAATCAGTTCTTCAAGCCTATGTATCATTTCAAGATCTCATTGGGTTTAACACCATAAGGGAATGGGGTTTTTTCTTCCCCTTCTCAAACATTCAGAACTTTTTCTAAATTGACATTTTGTTCAACTGACTTTGAACAGAAGCAGGGAGGTAGTTTATTCTTCCCATTAAAACCATAGGCTGTACACAGGATGATTATTTGAATTGTCCAAGCATTAATTCATTGATCCCCAACTGTAAAACAAGGGAACTACTAAACCCTCACCTCTGCATTTGAGATCATGAGGCACAAAAAACTTAATTACTGCATCCAGTACTGCAGAGTTAATGACGATACCAAGGATAGTCTCCCTCTTGTTCTGGCTTTTATTTTTGATACAAAATACACTTCCTCAGTTCATTTGTTAGTGACACACTACTGGGAATGATTAAAATTCAGGTATCTATGCCTCTGGACACTACCACACAGCTCACCAAACTTCCCTAGGAAAATGCAGTCTCGGAGCACAGGGCCTTTCTTCAAAAAGCAAAAATACCGTGTCAGTGTTAGCAGTATGACCAGCAAACACATGACTTCCCCGGACTTTGTGTATGCTGAGAGTAGGTGGAAAGTTACCTTGGCATACATTCAACGTAGTTAGTGAAAGTTACGCACTATTATTCTCTCATCTTCACATTCCCAGAAAAAAGGAGTACATTGCCTTAAGAGCACAAATACCCAGACTTGAGACCTGAGGTTGTTATTTTTGGAATAAAGTTGCCCTTATTTTCTTGCCTGAATTCTTCTGAAAGTTTGCATGGCAAGAAAGACAGTTTTGCTACAGGAAATGCATGTGTCACCAATTCAGAACCCCTCAACATAGCTCAGCATTGTAAGACTTTTAAACAAAAAGATGACCTGCAGGTTTTCTAAAGAGTTAATTTAAAATGACTCAGCTTCTGCAAGGATGGACTCCTTCTGTGGTAGAGTCATACATGCTGGCTTTAGGGACATCCATATAATTCCATTTACCTGCTAGTTTTGAAGCCTAGTGGCGTCAAATCTGGAGTGTCAGTCAGGAAGCTGTTATGGCTCACAACTCGTTAAAAGAATTGTTAATCAAGTTTAGTAGTATCAATTTTCTATAAGCCAGAAAAGACATAGTTGGCATTGACATTTCAGACAAATCATGAATTGTTTAAGGTAAACGTTTGCTAGTTTTTATGCATGGGAAGTTCAGTGCACAGACTGACACTGAGTTCATATTCCCATCCAAAGTAGTCAGGGGATTATTATGCCACTATTCACATGCCTAGGGTTATGGCAGATTTTCATAACAGGAAAGTTATTACCCATCTTCTCAAGACCAGAAAAGGACTTCCAGACTACAGAGCAGGCAGTGATAGCACTGTCTGGGCAACAGAGCTGTTTTTATGGCCCTGCACATCGCTGGGAAAAAAAGATACCTTCAGCTGTTGCAGGTTCACACTTCCACATTTGACAAGCATCAGTAAATGAGACAACAGTTTCAAGACCAGCCAGGAAATAGCTTGCCACCTGAGCAGACTTACCCTGAAACTAATGAGCAGGCATCAAAAGGACAGACATTACTTTCAGTTACCAATAAATTAAATGCAATGGGTTTGATGGCAAGTGGCTGGAGAGGTGCTGAACTTTTTCAGCCAAAATTGCAGTGGATTGTGCAACAGGTAGGCAGCTGGGCAGCCTTTGAGCTGCACACCTTGACAGCTGCCAATCCATCACCCAAAACTGAAACAACCAAAAGGCATCCGCACCTCATGTAAGAAAGAGTTGAAGCAGCTCAGCAATTAGGAGTCACTATCAGTAGTTCCCTGGTTTTATTTCCAGCCGCATCTCATTTCTCTTGTTAATGTGTATTTGCATGCATTTTGTTCTGCTTGCCACTTTTTTTGGTGGTGTGACTGGAAATTACAGCTAGTAGGATAATGCAGCAACTCACGCGCTAAAGATCAGAAAGGAGGACAGAAAACAAGGCTGATGGGAGACCTCTGACCACTCAGTAACTTCACAGCCACGGCCAGTGTTCAGAGTGCTCCTGGATGAACGCAGACAAGCTGAGAGCTGCATCGGCCCAGGGCACCAATGCAAAACAGTATGAGGCAAGTTTTGAGGTTCCTGTGCAGGACTTAAATGCTCCAAGACATCCCTGACAGCCAGGAACAGAATGATTTCATCTTCTTTCCCAGGCAAGAAGGTGCCCCCAGATGACCCTGCAGAGCTTGTGCTGATGACCATAAGCCAGTCTCTGGACCATTGCTATAACTTACTGTCAGCTTGGCATGATCCACCAGCAGCTTGGTTGCTGGGGATAAAGGCAGAGGGATAGAGGTGCCTCCCATTTGCTTTAACAGCATGAGTAACAGCTATACATACACTTTTATTTGTAAACCTTCTGTTTTCTAGCCTGTTTAGGAAGTGCACAGATGAAAGGCTTCTTGCCAAGTGAACTTTCTGTATCACACACAGAGCAAAACAGGTCAAAGCATTAATTTAAATAGGCCAGTGTGCTCTTTTTACAAAATATTAGACTTAATCTCAGCTTAATATCTCAGCCACCATGCAGTACGCTACAACAGCAGAGCACATGTCATTACCAGAGGAGATATCTGAACTCCTAGGGAAAGATCTCTGCCTCTCCCCAGCCTGAGCCCCATTTGCCATAGTTCATGGAAGCAGTTCAGGTTTGGCAGACGTGCACCTTCTGCCTTCCCACCACCTCTGGCCACACAAGCACAATGCAGCTCTCCTGCCTTACGTTTCATTGATGGCCTTTACAGGGGAATAGCTGTTAGTATTAACCTACCCTCCCTTCACATCTTCCATATCTTCCAGTGACCTTCCATTCTAGCAGACCACCTCCTGAACTTCTTTCTTGTTTTGCCTACTTTTCTGTGAGCACACTGTAGGCTGCCTGGCAGAACAGCTAAAAAGATTAATTGCATCTCTGGGTCTTGGGAGGTCCTCTTGGAAGTCTGCATGCACCTATGCCACCAAGATCTCCAAAGATGGCTCCAAGAAAGTACCCCTCTGCCGTAGATGGGAGCCAGCAAATCTCCACCACACTCCCAAATAAGGGCTTATTTAGAGTTAGACACTCTCATGTGTCCAAGCTAACTTTAAATTCCCAGGACCTCTTCCCATGATCACTTTTCCAGATTCCTCCCTTCTGACTCCCTTCCTCACAAAACTATCTGAGCTCTCTTGAGTTTTCTTAAATTATATTACCAACTGTGGAAGAACAGTAGTATCTTGGGAATTAAAAACAACAACTAAAATCACTTTGTTTTGAGTGCTTTTAGCAACAGGGTCTGAGATACTCTGCATTCCTTGATTATACAGATAATTGAAATTACTCTCAGTACTGAGGGATATGCTCATTTCCATGTTTTTCTTCTCGTCATCCAAAGTAATTTATATTCAATCCTATTAGATACAAAGAAGCTTTGTGACCCTCCTGTCACTTCCCTTTCAAAAGATTTCAGACAAACTAATGAACAACTTCCCCCTCCCTCTTGAAATTCAGCTCCCCAACCAGTCTCCCTTCAACCCTCCTTCTTGCAAAATAATGTATGGGTTTTCGGCTTCGAGAATGCATTAAGGGCGACAGTACCAAAAGGTGAGAACAGCAGTCAAAAGCTCAAGATGATTCAACTAGACAAAGAAAACACAACTGACCAAGCTGAGATAACCCAACATCTTGTCCATCCTAGTGGCAAGAAAACCCTATTTTACGCCCATTTTTAAGCCATTCTTTCATTAAGCTGGATGACACTTGAATATAAAACCAAATCAATAGATTTTCTTTCTGAGCAGTAATGTTTGTGCTTATACCTCTGACATCAGCGCTCTGCTTTGGTTTGGTCTTAAAGCCAAAGGATGCTTGAAATTCAGATGCTACACTAGCTGAACCTTTTTGTAAAATCCAATCTCATCCCTGAACTGCTGCCTATTTCATTTGTAGGTGCAGATGGATGGCACTACAGTCTCCCAGGAGACTCACAAGTCAGTACAGAGGCAAATGGAGCACAAAAACGTAAACAACTAGGCCAGAAACAGCAGAGCTAAAAAAATACTTACACTTGTACAGCAGAGAGTCTCCATGCAGCAAAAAAGAAAGAAAAAAGAATATGAATGGGGAAGACAAAGCAATAGCAGTTCTCAGGAAAGGAGGCAAAACCAGAAGTCACCAAAATAAAGAAAACTAAAGCCAAAACACTTAGAAGTCTTAGCAGGAAAGGTGACATGCAAGAATGAGGTAAAATCCCTTGCATTTGGAGGTGCTATACACTTTGTGTTTCCAGAGGATAACCAGAGAAGGATGTGATCTCTCTTGTTTTATGTATCTTGGGACAAATTCGGGTTTTCAGGTGTTTTGTTTCCAATATATGGCACTCACCAATTGTGCCAACTTGCCACCTGCTGTCCCAATGTACTGTGTTTTTTCATTTTGCTGGCACCAGCAGTGAGTGAGAAAAAAAATGTAATTCTGTTATTTCCTAGTCTGAAGGAAGCTTCTGAATTAAAAATCAGCAGTTTGTTGTGGAAAGCCAGAGAGTAAGGAAAGCAAAACAACGCTTCTCTTGAAAGAATGAAAAGGGATGCGAGTCTGTTCTCCTGATGTTTAAACCAACCTAATCCAAAGCAACAGTATTTCTCCTTCCCATAAGGAGGTTTAGAGGCACAGGCTTTCAAGCACTTTCCTCTCTCTTTCAAAAAATCAAAGAAAAAAAGGAAGCAGCACAGCCATCATATGAAATGAAGCAATGCCATATCCCATCTCTTGTGTGGCACATGACCAATCACGCTCCTCCTTAATATAGAGTAAGGACAAACAATTATTAGAAGTGCAGTTTTGTCTTTAAGTTGAATGGGAACTCCTGCTATAACAACACTGCACGTATCAGCAGAGTGTTTGCGGCAGAAGTCAATAGTCATGGTCTGGATTAAACTTCTTGGCAAGAAACTGCTGCATTTTTAAATGGATATTGCACTGGCATTTAATTATCGGCAGTGAAAACAGTCTGCACATAACATGAAGTTCATTATTTAATTGTTGAAAGGATATTAAGATCAGTTTTTCAATGCTTTGACATTTTCAACAATAACGATCCACTTCTCACGGTTCATACTTCCAAGCTTAACTGTAGCTAAAAGTTTTAAGGATATCACGGGCTATCTTTGAATAGCAAGAAAAGTGTTCTTGCACACAGGTCCACTCCCTTATTTTCCTACTGTCCTCAGGGGTTTTGTTTGTTTGTTTTTTTAATTTTCTTTTACCTTCAGAAACTTTGGCTTTATGCAGGAATTCTCAGCTAACAGTGATTCAGGCAAACCTCCTCACTACTCTCATTTTTGTATGGTATCCATACACACATACGCTCTTACTACATTTCCCTGCCATAATCCATGTTGTCTCTTCTCTTGCCCACCTTCTATACTACCATTCACTAGGGCTGCTCTGAGATTGCTGGACAGACTGCAGAATCCATTGAGAAACATCTTGAAAACTGAAACCATCTTAAAAATAAATCTCCAGCACACTTCAAAAATCAATCTGCAACACAGTTTCTCTTTCAGACAGCATTTGTGGTAGTACTCCAGTGTGTTCCGTGTATTTAATGCATATGCAGGAAAATTATTTATATTATAGAAGCAGCTAGAAATGTGATTAGGACCAAAGTGCAAAGCAATACATACATAACAGGAAGCAATCCCAGGATTTGGGGGAGTTTACAGCCTATGGTCCTGATCCAGCAAGGGCTTATGGAAACTCCTACCTTCCACATTTTAGTGATCTCACCCAAGTGAGTGTGACTACTGAGCTTCTTAAAAGTTAAAAGCTGATAAACAGCTTGTGGTTGGGGAGTAAGGAGGGAGAAGGAGGAGAGGAAGGCACACAGCAGGCAACAGGTTAGACGAGGAAGCACCATTAAGCAAAGCAGAGACTAAGGGACTTGCCTGAAGTCACCAAGGAATCTGGCTGCTCTGCAGGGAACCTAATGCCAGTCTTCAGACCCCTGAAGTACTACAGACCACGAGGCCACCCAATTCCTCCCTTCGTTTGCTCTCAGCATAAGTGCAAAATTAAGTGAACCACCTCCCAGCATACACAGGTCATTGCTAAAGACAAAACACCAACTCACAACCAAAAATCCCAACCAAATTCAACCCAAACAAAACCAGAAATTGGATCAGGGAATCATAACAACGTGCCAACTGGGAAGGAGCTGTCAGAAAAAGTATTTTCAAGGATTCTTCCAGAACATTTTAAACTAGTGCTAAATTGTTTCGGCTATCTGTATTTTGTGGGGTATGCTTTTAAGAAAGAGGCATAAGAAAACAAGGCATTTTATCACAAGTCCTGCTGTTTTCTTCTGCTGTAAGGAGTCCTGACCTGTAAAGCTGCCACGACACCATTTCAGTCAATTGACATTTCCCATGCTTCTTCTAGTCTCCTACTTACCTTTGACAGAGATGTCACATGTCTGTTTTCTCATGAAAAAAAAAAAAAAAAAAGAAAAAAAACCCCCAAACTTCAGGTATTCTTTATAAATCAGAACAGTAAATTGACCAACTTTGCCTTTTTGCTGATGAATCTTTGGACACACAAGTGTCTCACCATCTGTACAGAAAGCCTTTGAAACTAGAAAGTTCCTATTGCTTACTTCAACTACGAAGATTTTATAACATGATTTCCAGGGTAAAACCCTCAGCAGGGCTTGCAGAAATTTAGCTATGTACTTCCCACTAGCAGCGATGGTAACCTGAATCACCATCCTTAGAATCTTCCCCTCGAGTGCCATTGTCCTTGAAAAGTTAAATGCAATGCTAAAATCCATGACAGCTAATGGAGTATTTTACAAGAGACAGGAGAGCAAAGCCACTAACGCATCATTCAGAAACCAAGGCCAAGCTGTGATAGGCTGCTATTTGTTGGTACAGCTGTCCTGAATGTGGCGGCTACACATTTTTACACCAGCAGAGGATCTAGTCCTGACCTTATATTTCAGAGTTCCGTCCTCTATATAGAAATACTATATATAAATATAGATACTGTAAATAAATATGGCGTACAAATAATCCATATGTGAATTTAAGGTGTGTATGTTTATTTCCTTCCCTTCCTCAAGAGTTGAATTTCTAGAAAACGAGCTGTGGTTCAGAAGTAATTCAATTAGTCTCATCTAAACCAGCCTGACCTTTAGAATTACTTTGTACAGCAACATCTTCTGAAAGAAAAGGATAGCGCTGCACTAAGATAAGCTCAATAGATTTGCCCTTGAGCTTGTTTCATTTTACCAGCCAAGGAACCTTTGCTTTTCTACTTGCTGAGATGTGGCTCATGTACTCTGTGATATTTCACCAAGTATTTAAATAAATTCTTTCAATTAATAATTCTGCACTTGCGTCTCTCAAGTCATGTAGAATTCCTGCTGATAAATATTCCTGCATACAAATATCCAAAGCTTTTATTGTGAAGAGTAAACAAACAGATGCATGAATTAAACTGAGCAGTTCCTAAAACTATTAAACTGAATCTTTTACTTCATGTTCTGAATGAGTATCCTGTAAGGAACTCTGCCTGCAACTACCACCTGCAAGAGAAAAAGCAATTCTCCGTATCATCAGTTCTGTTTTCTACTTGCTCATGAAGAGGCTAGCAGCATCTTCTACAGCAGCTGGGCTTTAAGATGAACAAAGAGGATAGTTCCAACCAATTTATTTTAGTTAAAAACTAAGTGTAGAACAGAGAGCTGCTGCAGGTCATCAGAGAGCAGATGCAGTCAGAACTACCCCTTTAAGCCACCACAACCTGCTTGCTTGTGGTTGTTCATTACTTTCAGCTGGCAAACGCTGATGTAAACATTACTTTGTTCATGACCTAAACTTCCATATAGTAAGAAGAAAAAGCTCTTAACCTCAGCAAGTATGGAGGGGTGGACAGCTATTTAATAGATTCTTAGTTCTGTAAAGACAGCTACCATATGTATCAGGTGCCCTGGGCAATAACATCACTAAAGCAAGTTTGAGGCAAAGTACTCCTGAATGGAAGTGTTCAAAGTCAGGTGGGATGGGGCTTTGAGCAACCTGATCTACTGAAAGACGTCCCTGCCCATGGCAGGGGGGGGACTAGATGATCTTTAAAGGTCCCTTCCAACGCAAACCCTTCTATGATTTTATGAACAGGAACTGTTGTATCTGCATGCCCTACAGCCTCCCAGGACTGAGAACCAACACAGCTTCTGCATCTCTCCTTTCTTCTGACAACCTGAAGTGAACAGCTACCAAAAGGGTAAGTAGTCATTCAGGCAAAAACCACCAGTCATCTTCCCACCATCGTAAAACCCTTTGGGGGCAGATGATGCATCATTTGCACTGAAGCAGTGACATTTCAAAGGAGAACTGCTACAGGGAGACTCACCACAGTGAATCAGATACAGTTTGCCCTGGATGGGGAAGTGGACTAGTAGCCTCCCTGCTCAGAATTATGATGGGAAGTTAGAACTTGAAAACCTTGAAAACCCAGGCATACTTGAGCTGCTGCTCTTTTCTCATTGAAGTTTGTTTCAGACATCTTTCCAGCACACACAGTAAATCTTTATACCCCTCAGACACTGAGATATACTTTGTGAACTCAAACATTAAAAAAACCCCAACAACCCAACCTTCCGAATTTTAAGTCCTGTCAGGAACTACTGTATCAAGATATCTCCCTATTAAAACCAGGAGATATCTTGACAGGCAACTAGCAAATAGTCTAAGACCCTGCATGGGAAACAGAAATTCTTGAGTAGAGTCTTTGATTTTTTTTTCTCTCAAACAAACTGATCAAAAGGGTCAATCATAATTACCCAAGAGAGGATGGCAAAACTCAAAGGTAGGTCTATGGAGTGCCAGCACCTAAGTGTGATATATGATTCAAATAACGCTGCTTGGTCATACTGTCATGGGGCAGAACATGAGCCTAGGAAGGACAGAAATACCATGACAGAAGAGGAAGATGCCTACCCTTCAAAGCAGGACTGCTCACCTGCAAGCGTGGAATTAAGTGCTGACTGGCAAGAAGGCACTGGATTCTGCAATTTCTCAGAGAGTATGGACACAAACTTCCCCTGGAGTATCTAAATACCATGATACTGGAAATGACCCACAGCTAAAAAGTACAGAATGAAAAGAGGTTCTGATAAGCTTTGAATGAAACTACCCTGACTTTTCAATCACTTTGTCTTTCTATCCTGCTCATTCCTTTTAGTTTTAACATCTGCTTACTTGAAGTTTTTTTTCACCAGTTTAATGCTTTTGGTTTCAGATCAGTATTCCAATCCTGTGACTACTGACCTCGAAAATTCACAGTAATTTGATCTTTACTCACATGAAGAAAGATCTCACCGCAGAGATATACCCACCACTTTGCAATGAGGCTTTAGCTGACCTGAATAACATCAGAAGAATCTATTTACCTCTAAGTTCTCCTCTAGTCTGAGACAGATGTTTTGAAAGGAAGCCTGATAAATTTATGAATAGGATTGTGTGATGCAGTTGTCAGTGATAGTAGGGATTACATTTGATGACTTGAAAGCTGTCTTCTAGCCTTTTGGCACTAGGTACTCTTGACTTCATTTATTTATTTATTTAAAAGTTTCTATTCCAGTAACACAGTTCATCCTAACCTCCTTTTCCTTGACAAAATATAGCAAAATGTAATGGTACTCAATAACTGCCTGCCCTAGCACAGACTTCCTCTCCCCTCTTCCTGTGAGCAGTTATTCTTTATCCCTGCAATACGAGGTATCAATTTTGCAGAGCAAAAAAATCACAAGCCTCCTGTTCTTCTGGGTGAAGCGAGAACCATGAAGCACTCTTAGTGGGACAGACTTCTGCACGTGCTATTTTCAGTAGGCTTTCCAGATTTCAGAATAAACAAGACTCCCCTATATAACACAGATAAGTAACTCATGCCAGGTTATTTATTTGAGACGCTGGAAGAATCAGAAGCAGCAGAAAGGACCATGCAACCTATAGAGAAAACTCTTCAACCACTTGAGAAGGTCAACTTGCTAGATATTAATTGAATCAAGAAGCACTGTGGCTACAGACAGATGTATGCTACAGAAACAGCACTGTTAGAGGTTATTCTCATGCTATTTGCTGTTGTCCCTCTGCCAAAGGTTACAAAGTCTAGATTTTGGCAAGAACTCCTCCAAAGGCGCTCCTGCTAATTTGCCATGGGAAATAATGAGCAGGTTCTTATAAATAGAGACTGTGGAAAGATGAATTCTGTATCTATTTGTGCTGAACATCAACTGACTCCACAGCTTTACTGGCAAAAGGGATCCCACACGTGCCCCCTGATCCAGCCCGTGCACAGGGGCTTTGTCCTCATAACCTGTTAACTTTTTCTGAAGTAAGTGAGCACTTGGGTGATCCCTGCTGCTGGCTGGCAGGGCAAGCAAACCCAGGTGACCCAGATAGTCACCTCTCTCACCAAGTGGTGGATGGGTGCCCACCAGCAGGCTAGAGCCTGCAACGGCCAGCTGGCGCCTGCTGAGATGACTCTGCCTTCAGCCTAGGCATTCGAATTCTTGCTAGCAGAGTGGCAAATGGTGGGACTCAGCAGCCAGGGCTGGCGCTACCTATAGACCGCACAGCTACATATTCAAGACCTTTCTGTCTGCCACAGACTAACTTCTTAGCAGTGAACTCCCTCTTAAAACCACTGCAGGGAAGTTAAACTCTCAAGACCAGCGTTTCAGTGGGTGCTTTGTTACTGAACTCTCCTTTCAATGTGGCTTTTTCACGACACGTGAAGTAAAATGATGGAAACTCAGTATCAGTAAGACAACTACTGCCACAAAGGATGTAACTACACACCCTCCCCTCCACCCCAAATACAAGTCTGGGTCTACCAAGGTAAAACAAAACATCAGTATTATGCGAAGACAAGCTCCTGATACAGAAGTGCCACCATGCAAACAGAATACCCAGCAGCTGCACTTCACAATTCTCATTTTAACCTAAGCAGAAAACAGTCTCCAATTTTACACTTTTTTTCTTAACCAAACGTGCAGTGCTGTTACTAGAAGCAGTTTATCACGTTCTTCATTTACTTCATATTGTGCCAATAATGTACCCTAGATTATGAGAAACAGCTTTGAACTGTGACTGAGAAATCTCAGTTGGTTTAAGAAAGACATACTATATATCAATTATCCATCACCTCCTTCCACTCAGAGACCAAGAAAAAGACATTGAAAGCCAGGTTTCTTTCAAAGCGTTTCAGCTGGGAACACACAGCCCCTCATGAGCCTGAAAGAGATGGTAGCCTGTAGTCTATACATGTAACAATCATTGAATAAACACAGATAAGGACCTCTAAGGGCAGTTGAGAATGCTGCAAAACTATATATAAAAGAACCCAGGAAAAGACAGGTAACAAATATTCACAATTAAAATTAATGTAATCACAATACTAATGGTGAGGCTAACATATAAACACACAATTGGCAAATAAACAATACATTCACAGGTTCTGCAAAATTATCACACCGTCTCCCTTTGTCTCCTACTTTCTTAGCCACAGCACTGCATGTGTAGGGAAGGGCTTAGGGAGCATGCGGGCACTGTGCTCTGCCCCTCCTGGTGATGTTTTCATAAACTGTCCTAATTTGGGGTGAGTCAGAAATATTACTGGACTCCCACTGAAGTAGATTTGCTCACATGCCTGTGATGGAGCCTTTTCAGAAGCCAAGAATACTCTCACATACCATAATGCCAATTCCTAGCTTCCCACAGAGTGCTGTATTTACTACACATCAAAGGCCTATTTCTGCTAATGCATACAAGAGAGAAACTCAAGTGTCACAATCAATTTAATCCGGCATTCATCCAGGCTGCTGCCTTTGCTGTCATCCCTGCCTGCTTGTTCCTGCCGCTCAGGATTTGTTTTGTGAACTCAACCAGAGGACTAGTCAGTCTGTAAACTAACCTGGGAGAGAAATCCTCTGTAAAAAGCTTAATTTTCAGCTGAATCAATTCCCACACCCAGTTTGGAGTGAGGCTGTGTGAACACCAGTACAAGTGTGAGGGTGTGGGCAGGAAAGAATGCGCTGTGTACAGGGGAAAGTGGAAATGCTCTTTTCAGCAAGACCAATGATTTTTGCTGGATTAAGCCAGTCGCAGAGCTAGAGCTTTATTTATAGCACAGGAGAACACACAGAGTCCAACAGGAACTGGGGTTTTATTGCAGTAGGTGTTCAGTCTTTCATCCAAAAAGCTGACTATCTCTGCCTGAGACAATTCTGCTGCAGGTAAACAGAGAGCGACAAGAATCAGATGTGGTAGTATGTCAGGGCATACCAGAGAATCTCTACTTTATTTTTTCTCCCTACAATATCAGTGCACATGTACATGAGTCTGTACCATGATTTTCTCCTTCCTCCAGTGAAAGCAACTGAAGGGGTTTCTGTTGTTTTAATTCTAATTTGTTCTGGATGAGGGGCTGGGGAGAGAAAAGCTTTCAGGTGGTGTTTTATGAGTTTTCTTTTTTTAAAAAAATAAATTTAATCCTGGTGTGGTGAGTGCAATTTCTCCCTTTTCTCTGAAAAAACCGACGTCCGTACACTCCCTGTCTTTCAGAACCCCCAGGTTCATAAGTCTTCACCTGGATACTGGACTAATCTGCTAGTTTTTTGACAATAGTTAGTTAGTACACTCCCAGGAAAAAACATACACCACCAATCTACAAGTGTTCTGCTACTTCTGCAAATCTTCTCCTCTACTGTACAGGTGAAATCTATTGTTCAATAAAGACTAAAACATTAATATATTGCTCATGGGATTATTTTTTTTTAATCTTTCCTCCATTAAAGTCATAGAACCATCTCTATGGTTAAAATTAGAAATAAATGAGAAATGGCTAAGATACAATATTCATCACAGGCAGTCCTTTTCTATTAGCTACAAGCATTTTTGCAAACACATAATTTACCATCCAAGCATTTCAATCTTACTCTGACATGCTTTAAAGAAGATTTACAAGCATACTTGTGTATTACAACCTACAATTCCTTTACATGTTTCAAACTATTTCCTACCATACCTCTTCATAATGCAAATAACCTCTTCTGTGCTCTAAAAACAATACTTATCCTGGCTGTATGCTTGTTACTACCTATAGTAATAAAATTTTATTGCTGAAATGGATATTTTAAAGATAATGAGTACACGGATTTCTAGTAAAAAAGCTATTTCTCTCAAAACTTTTATTTAAATAGTGGCTCAACTCTGGTGATCTCCGTTTAGTATTCTGGAAGCCAAACGAACATTCAAATAGATTAAAAAAAAAAAGCTTTAGAACAGAACTCTTAAACATAATCTAACAAAGATGCTCCTTTACCTTTTGGTGGGGAGTTGAGCACTATTTAATTCTCTTACTTCTGCAAAGAACTAATGGCTATGAAAGAATAAAGTACAACTAAAAGCATTATGCAAAATTAAACCAGTTAGTATCTACCTACACAATTACACATACCAAGATACATGATACTCAATCTCACTAAAAAAGGGTCCTTTATGTAGTTTTAAAATGTATGCATTAGTTTGAAATGTGACTCTCATCATATATGCACAGAAAAATTTAGAGAAACCACACTATTTTATGAAGTTAATTCATGATTGAGTCTAAGCCCTGAAAAGCAGGCCATGGTTTTTCCTTTAATCTGAGAATAGTAACTAATTTTCTGCATAAAGATTCTTCTTTCCATCTTACTTGCATGCAACTTTTATCTAATGACTTATTACCATCAATGCAGCTCTAATTAAATGTAGACAACTAAGACAGATGTAGATTAGGGAAGCATTAATTTACTGTACTGCAGCTCAGGGAGATCAGAAACTCTCAGGCCCATAACGTTCCAGCTATCACGTCCTATGCTGGACCACTCAATCGCTCCTAGCGTTCTTCAGAACTCATATAACAGACAGCAAATTCTGGTATGACTGACAAATTTTTCATATTATGGACTCTCAGGCCACCGTTAAAGGCGGGATGAGAATCATATCCTAAGTTGAAGCTAATAAGCTTTAACTGCACAGTTTGGTATATAGTAAGTCATAATTCCGACAACAAAAAATACTAGAAATGATATTTAAAAATCTGTTTTTCAGTGGTGCGTTTCATGGGCCTATTCATGATATTTCATTCTGTCTTGTCTGTGGTGTTTATACATATCAAACTTCGAAGTGGATGGATGGCAACTCTCTACCCTGGCAGGAAAATCCTCCCAGCCACAGCCACTCTGCACCCTGCTTGAGAATAGGTGGGCAGGCTGTGAAACACACCAGTGCCTGTTTGTTTGCTCCATCACTGGAGGTTTCAGATCCCTGTGCTGCCAGTCCAACTTTTATAAACAAACCTTCCTGTCTTCCACTTTCAATCCACATATAAGAACAAATAGCTCATAAGCATTTTATTACAAATACATTTACTTCAACTCATAGTCATTTACCTAGCTCCAGTGCTATATAATCTATCTGTAAGCATAGAGTCAAAACTGAACCTGGATCCAGTTTTTCCCCACGTTGTTCAAATACAGCTTCAAGGGAGGCTGGTTGAATAACAACACATTGTTGTACGCATTGCCTCAGCTAGAATATTGATCCTCGATAGGCTTACTGGAGAAAACAAAGAGCGAAGAGAACAGGCTTGCTGAAATAATGGGTTTGCAAAATGAATCCAGTTTTGCAAATGGAAAACAAGCAGCTCCCCCCAAAACAGTGGTCCAAGCTCAGTACCTCTTCTATAAGACCAAAATCTCTTCTTCCCCAGGCATCTTGACAACTAGCTGGAGCAAACTGATAAACAGAACTTAGAAAAGGTGAGTTTTTCCTGGCATCCCAGCAACATGATCAGCCTCATCCCACGTTCCATTTCTTTTGGCAATAGGAGATTAGGCTCCCAAACATGCACACCACCAAGCTGCAATTCAAGGCTTCAGGTTCG
Organism: Harpia harpyja; assembly: GCF_026419915.1. Classification (NCBI taxonomy): domain Eukaryota; kingdom Metazoa; phylum Chordata; class Aves; order Accipitriformes; family Accipitridae; genus Harpia; species Harpia harpyja. Next base: position 11,068,456 of record NC_068944.1, read on the forward strand.
AAGTTTGCAGAATACACAGCCAGGTGCATCATCTACTCACAAGGCTCACATCTGTTTTATCATCATGCTTCGTAATGCTTAGGGATTTCCAATGGCTAAACAAGACATCGTTCTAGACTAACACCATTTTGGAAGTTGGATCTAAAGAGCTATTTCTCATTTAAGATTAAAAATAATCAAAGGAAATTAGGTTCATAGCTATAGTTCATAAAACCATATGCTTCTCTATCTAGTAAAATCTTTCAGCAACATAACCGTTTCCTGCACTGACCAGCTCACAAAGCATTCACTGATGCCCCTTTCAGAAGGTTCCTCATTTCCACATAAATATCTGTATGACACCCAAAAGCTGCCACAAATCAGGTTAATTTTTCCAAGACAGTATGTAAAATCCATAGGATTTTCCACAGCTAAAATACACCACTTGGAAAGCACTATCTTTGAAGTTACTAACTCCATCCAGAAGATGCAAGAAATCCATTCTTAAGATGCTTTTAGTTGCAGAAACACAGTAAGAACAATAGCTCAGTAAAAATCCCCCTATTACTCAGCCTCTTGGGGCTATCTATCTATCTATATATTTTTACAACAGCAACCAATATCACTTGCACCCAGGATGCAAAAAGCAGTTCTTAAAAATGGATTACAGTTTTTAGTAAGTGGATTCTTTAGCACTGACTACGATTACTGCCTCATGTTTATTTGATACTTCATTCTTTTCAGAAATTAGATGTTGATGAGAATCTGGGTCACAAAGGTATTTGAATCTCTGTGCAAGATGAAGGGAATGAGAGGAATGAAGAGAATGAAGAGACATATAAACACTTCTGAAGATAAGTACAGTTAGCATCTAATGCATCTTTTAAAGAGTGTAAGCATCATCACATTTCCATTATTTTAGTATGACCAAAGTGAAAGATAACAGCACAGCAATATGATCCTTTCATATAACCATGGTGATATGAGATAAAGACAGGAGCTACTTTTTATATTTCCAGTATTATTATTCTTAACAGGCTGCAAGAATAAATTTAAAGGGGGAGGGTGGGGTGTCAAAATGAGCGCTTAGCTTATTTGTCTATATATGAAGCCAGCATACAGAAACTAACTTACAGGTACAGTGTTCACATGCCACGTATTTTACTGGCACATCTCTCTCCCATAGGATTTAGGGCTCAGAATGATTACTGAATGTGGGCTACAGAAAGCTTCTAGAACTTGACAGTATCAGCGATGAGCCAGATGATGCCACCAACAACCACATGCCTCAGGAATTTGTGACGTTCAGACAAATATTGCATCTAATCAAATCTTGGTGAAGAAGGAGATTTGGAAGGGAGAGAGAACTATTTTAAGCTGGTATTTCCAATGAAGGCGTGTTTTTGTTTTATAGCTAAGTGAGACCAACAGATAGCTGCTGCAGAAAGCAGCAACCCTGCTGCTCCTTCTCTCGAGCTGTACTTGGCTGACTCTGCAGTATGTCTGTTCAGGGAGCTGAAACAACAAAACTTCTTCTACAAAAAGATGCAATCAATTTTTCTGCCCTGTGAAAGCACATGGCCAATGAGCCAGGTAGGAGGGCAGAGGAGAAAGCCCATCCCTTACAGCAGTGACCACCTATTAGACTAAGTTGTAATAGAGAAGTGCTCCCTGAAGTTCCTGTCCACTGAGAGTTCCTCAACAGACTGAGCTGGGTGGAGGGGAATTTGAGGTTGAAAACAGTTAGCAACCCATTTATTTGTAATTCTGTGGATTTACATCTCAAATAATCATGAAATGGCACAGAACCATCTTTACAATAGAAGTCACACATGGGATTTTATAAGGTGCTTCAGTGATTTATGTTCAGCATTTTTACTGCATCTCACACTCCTAACTCAATTACTTTTGAAAAGCTTGCCCTCTAGGATCACTTGCAGCCCAGTCTCAAGGTTTTAAGACTTCTTCCATACATTTAAAAGCTAATTAAAAAAAAAAAAAAAAATAATCAACTTCTGTTCATGGTCAATAATATAACTTCCACGCAGAAGCATTTTTTGTTCAGAGGAATCCATGTCAAGTAGAATGAAGACAAAGGCAGAAAGCAGCGTGTTGTCAAAGGATAGCATGGTCAAATTTATTACTGCAACTGAATCTCTGTGAAACTGTGGTCAGTGGAAGAGACGTTTATTGTATTAGCTTGATTGCAGCAATCTATGCAAGGCAAGGGCCCTTGAACAGGTACCAGGAAAGGATAAGTGAAGAAAAGGGAAAAGCTTTTCCTTTGCTGAACAGCAATATGCAACTCAGACAAAATGTTAACAAGCTAACATTTATTTTTTCTATTTTCTCTAGAAGCCAATTCCTAATTTCAGTTTCCTGATATCATGAAATTGCCAAATGACATTTTGAAAAACATTTTTCTTCCAGTTATTTGCATGCTTAACCAAATGGGCTGAGGAATGTGTCTTACCATACAAGTGTCCAGATCCTCCAAACGTTCTATCTCTGTCAGCTCCTCAACTGTGATGATAGAGCGTTTAGCTGGTTTTTCTTCAGCTAACTCAATTTCCAGTGATTCTTGCTGTGGAAGCGGTTTGCCACGTCTGGTCAAATGGTCAGCCTGGTGGCAAGGATAAAGACAGGAGCACGTCAACCAAACTGTTAAAAAAGGCAAACCAAACCCAACCAGAAAGCTTACAGAACTTAAGTGATCACAGATCCTAGAAGACCAAGCTCAGTTGTGCGTGTTAATCTTTGCGCAGGGTTTGTTTTGTTTTGGGTTTGGTTTTTTAGGTTTTTTGGATGGAAAACCCCTTCCATCACACATTCTAAGAAGGAAGGGAGAAAGTCTAACAGGAAAAAAGAAAAGGAAAAAGGTCAGATAAAAAGCCATCCTACTTTTGACTTATAATGGTATTATAGGGCTTCCTCAGCATTTGTCCTGCCTTTATTGTAAAGAAAATAAAAGGGTGGAAGAGAAGCTTTGTCCTGAACCTTTTGTTTTAAGTTAAATAACACAAAGACATGTACCATTTCAGCTAATATAATTTTCATATTTATTAGATGGCCAAAATGTTAACACCTGCTATTCAAAAAACAGGACAGCTTTGTTAAATACCGCAGTTCTGTTTCACTGAAGAAATAGGTATGGGTTACCATAAAAAGAAAAAAAATCATCATTGATAGATCTATGGGATAAGATATATTTTTTTTAAAGTATCAGAGAGGAAAAACTCTAACAAAAATAAAATCCATTTTTAGACCTGCATAGCAAAAATGGTTACTAAGAAGTACACAGAGAAAGTTATATAAACCACCCTAGATTGTACTTGGAATGGAGTGGGTTCATGTTGTCAGGAAAATGATGAAATATTTTCTAGTTCTGTTGGTAACTGAAGAGAAAATTCAGTAACATCTGCTAAAAGCAAGTATTTGAAGATCAGCTGGCCCAAATCAGTTAGTCACAGAAGCCTTCAAAGAGGCAGCTACAGAGAGCTGTAGTCCACTGCTTAACATCAGCACGACTCTGGACAACCAGTGGATTGTAGTTTTGTTAACCATCAAAAGGGTAAACAGATGACCTGAGTCAATTATAGCTCACTTAGCGTAGTGTCTACTCAGGAAAAACAACTGGAGAGCTGTTATGGATTTATCTTTAATCACACTAAAACGGCTAGAATAATAATTAATGCTAATCGTCATCACATTAGGCAAACTCAGGTCTTGTCGAACAATGTTTATTTTTCAAATTTGCCTCAAACACTGCTATGTCAATGCAACATACACAGACATTTGTAGGTGGCTGAATTAGTAGTACGTGACACTCCAGTTGAAGGAGCTGGCACAGAAGTCTATCAGTGCATTTAATCTTTGCTGTACTAAGAACTAGCTGCCAGCTCTCAGATTGCAGCTGTCAGTTGAAGAATAACACTGACAAATTAGACAGGAGTTCCTCTACCAGCATTTTTGAGATCCCTACTCTTCAGTGTTTTCATCAGTGCTATACTATCTGAAATAATCTGCAGCTAACAGAAACACAGGAGAGTTAAACAGTGAAAGGGACGTGTTACTAATGCAGGCCAAAACGGATCACAAAGTAAATCAACTCAAAGAAAATGTACAGGCAATCATTCCTAGGAACTAAAAGCACTGGCAATTACCTATGGACACAATCCTGAAAAGCACGAAGTGTCAAGCGTCCAGAAGCGATTACTGGGAGGGAGATCTAGCAAACCCAGTCCTGAAAATGAGCTACCACTGAAACTCTGACAAAAGGAAGGAATTCTTATCTCCTTGGCTATGTAAATACGAGGAGTAAAGAACGTGAGGAGAAAACCAATTTCACTCCTATATAAGGTGTTGGTTAAAACATTGGAATAGTCTGTCTGGTTCTGGGGATCATAATTTTGAAAGAGGCTTTTAAAACAGCTGGAGAAAGTGCAGAGAATTGTTACTGAAGTGACTGAAAGGCTGGAGAAAATGACTTACTGTGCAAGAGTCGGGTTATGTCCAAGTTGTGCAATACCACTGGAGAGAAACGGCCCACTGCTCATGCCAGCTGAGCCTGCTCCAGGACCAACTGGAGCTAATTAAAGTAGCCACTCACACAGCAGACTGATGCTGCTGCATAGCTCCTGAGACCAGAGGTTGTATCTTTACACAATGCTGCTCTCTATCATGAAGATGCACCCTCAAATAATCCAGTCTTTTAATTTATTTAAAAAAAAAAAAAAAAAAAGTGATTTGTTTTCTGTGTATGAGGACTTCATGGAGAGGAAATAGAGAAAAATATATATGGTTCCCTTATCTTGTGGGGAAAAGCATCTGAAAAAATTCATGACTGCAAGCTGAAGCCAGAGAAATTTCCACCAGAAATGAAGAGCAATTTCAATCAGGAGAATGACCACCCCCTGGCTTCTTTAAAAAAACAGTACTGGATTTGACTTACAGAGGCCCACTGCATTAGAAATAAAAATGTTTTTCTCTGCATACACAGTTGTTTATTTCTTCTTCGCTTGATGAAGCAAGTACCTTTATAATAAGTAACCGTGCCTCCTGACAGCTCAGCACCTTCAAATAACAAACTGTTTCCTTTCCTACGTTTCTACCCCTTTCTCTTCAAACCTGACACCTACGTTTCTGAGGTAGCCTCAAGAGGTACTCATTCTGGGAACAAGGTCTCAGCAGCCCCTCCTCTAAAGAATGAAATTTTACCTCTCATTTCATGAGCAACCAACCCTTATCATCTCACCAGGACAAGCACTGACACTGTTCTTAACTAATGACTCACTGTTGCATCCTGATGGCATTTTTAGTTTTAGATCTGACAGTAGTGGAAAAGATAATAGGACAAATATATGATGCGGCCTCTTCCAAGGTTGTATCTTCCTTAAACAAAGAGGCAATAGTCCCATGATCATATTTCAAATTATGTCAGTGATGCCAATGAAAGTAAGACCAATTTCAAAATAGAGCTGTGCTAAGGAGAAACTGAACAACTTATGAATGTAAGTGGCATTGTTAAGATACCCAGCACATTCAGATATCAACCACGCGAATACTCACCAGTTTGTGATGGCAATGGGAAAGTGCATCCAGGATTTCATCTACAACTCGGTCAGACAGGAAAGAAGCCACTGTCAGCTTTACTTCACTGTGTGAGGATTAAAAATGAGACGGAGAAATTTTTAATTCATGCAGGAGAATTTTGTCTTTATTACTGTTCAGCAGTGTGACAATTATCCACAGTCCTGTCACTTCATTTGAAGTAAAACATTAGAGGGTGTCAGGATACATGACTGCAGGTTTCAGAAATAAACTCATGAATCACACAATAAACACAAGAGCCCTCTGTACCATATTTAACCTGCTTCTAACATTTTTCTAAGAGCTGAAATGAAAACATCTGGGCAAGAGAGCTGAATAAAAGACACATGTGAAACTCAGTAAGGAACACTCTGCCACTGAAGTCAGAGAAACACGAATCTCAGATGAATGGGATCGGGACAGTGCTGCCTGTTTAACACTACTACACTGAACAACTACAATCCACTTACTTCCTCGACTCCTTTTTGTGTTTGTCTGCCAGCTGACAGACAACTGTCCAATGCTGGTTCTCCAGTCTTTGCCATCACAAGTTTGCTTCCTCTTTTTGCTCTAGGTAACCACTTTCTGTCTCAAGAACTCCACGTCAGCCATTCCCATTACACAGATGTACGTGGAACACCAACACACCCTGTACACTGAATTGAGGTTTCGCTGGTAACTTCCTATCAAGGAAATGTGTACCTTGAATTGCTCCCTTAGGGTCCTGTCTTTGGCCACAGCACAAAAGGCCCAGGCTGTGGAGGGCAGCTGATTTGCAGCTGACAAGCACATATGCCTGAGATGCAGCCCAAAGCTCCATCTCTCCTGTTTCTACAGTTTCGAGGCCAACTGCTTCACCTGACACTTGCCAGCAACTACCATGATTTTGTTTTAAGGTTTTTATGTCTGGACTGAGTTGTGTTGGATTAACAAAGCTATTTCTATCTGGGGCTAGCACTACCGTTGCAGAAAGCCTGGGGAAAAAGGTAAGAAACTCCTTGGAAAGGCAATGCAATTCATACAGAGGTAGAATGGTGGCCAAGCCACGGTGAGAAGAGAGTGAAGGATTTCCCTCAGTTACCTATACATTAATTTCAAATAATATAAGGCAGGAAGGGTGACAGTGTGGCACCCTCACCCCACTGCCAGTTGCAGCTTCTACAGGTGGAAGGAACATTATTGTTCATATTATTGTCTCAGGGTCAAGATTTGTTTGATCGGACTGAAGCGAAGAAAACTCACTCCCTGAACCATTTTAAACACTCCGAAGGCATAGCTAAAGTCTTTAACACCTTTTTCTGCCAGTTTTGCTGCACTCTGCAAAACTAATTTCTAAGTCTTACTATTTTCTTCTTCTGCATAGATACTAACATCACAATGCAAAATGACATGCTTTTCCATCAAGCAGAAAGGATTCCTTAGCCAAATGATGGCAACTGCAAAGGTTTAAGTACAGGTCAACTACATTATACTGCATAAATATATTCCCTGGTATATATTTAATTTAAAAAAAAAAAAAAAATGCAGTAAAAGGTCAGGTAAAAGCCTCTTTTTTTTTTCCCCCTTTTTTAAAAGGGTGAAGTAAGAGTTGTTTAAGGTAACTGTTTCTGCTCCAGGTTTGTGGTATGAATATCCAAGTTTCCATTTTTTAAGTATGTCTGTCTGCTGTGCACAACTCCCACGCAACCAAAAGTTTTAGTGATTGCTACAGCTACAGGACAAGACCAAATGCAGCAACAGACAAAGCACTGTTAACACTCAAAGCAAGTAAGTGCAATTTCCTTCTATTACAGTAATTCACTGTTACCTGAGAACATAAATAGGTTTTTAAAAAAGTATCAAGTCATAAAAATGTTATTTGTGTACCATAAACCAAAACTCTTACTAAATAAAACAGAAGCACATGCCTTAATGATCAAGTTAACATCCCTGGAGATTCCAAATATTTGAATCTCCTGAACTAAGTTCACCAGACCTGTAGGACAATTTCCTGCTCTTTGAATGCCTTAATATAGTTTCTTGTGAGTCACAAAAGCATTCAAAAAATCCTCCACTACACAGACACACAGACACGCAACCCAAAATCCAAATTCTATAACCAATTCTGTTTGCTTAGTCTTTTAAAGTACCTTATTTTATTGAGGATATCAATTCCAGATTGCTCCAAGAGGACATTTTTCACGAAAGTGCGTGGGATGGAAATCTTCTCAGTGCTAGCGTCAATCAGGTCTTCACGGATGCGAGCTTTCTTCATTACATTTGGGCAAAGGTTTTCTGCTGCATCCACCATAGACTCAAGGAGCGTCTGCAGCACAGTAAGCAAAAGCTAACATCAGGTATTGAGATTTTCATTAGCTGGAAGATTGCAGCATTATTCTGGTGCATAGCACTATGACACTTTTAGACTGCTAATTTTTTATAATTTTTCTTCCTAAGATCCAATCCATTTTGCAATTCAGCTGCAATCTAAAAGGCATTTTACAAAATAAAGGAGGAGCAACATACTTGTTTTGAAAATGACCTACAACTGTACTTGTTTGCCTTTTCAAATATGAAACATTTACATCTCTGTGTTTAACTGTCAGAACAATAAATTAGCTTCCCTTGTGCACCCACCACTGCTGCCTCTGCATGCTGGAGAAGCAGTGGATGCTCTGCTGCAGCTGCCTTTGCTCTAAACTGTGCCCCGAATCAGCAATTTTCATCAATGCTCCAGACCTGCCAATTTGTAAGAGGCATCAGTATATGAAGAAAGGAGATTCATGAGAACTTGGCATGCTGTACGGGGCTGGGATATACTAGCCAAATATTAAGAAGTAGCTTCAAGTATGATTTGCAGTGGGCATACAAACCTTTAATCTATGGATCTCATTTACATACATGGAAGTCCACAGTGAACCTTAGGTGCAGTCAACAATTTCTATTCTTTTTTAACGACTGATCAAAACCCTAAACCAGAAGAAAAGCATACACACTCCAGAAACAGGACCGTGTAACCCCCCAACTCCCTCAGCTTTCTTTTTCTTAAAATAAGGTCTCCCCTGCTGATGGTGTATGTGGATACTGAGTAAGAAACAAAAATGCCATTACTGCTTGATAATTTTAATGATTCAAAGCAGCATCTTTCAGTCTGTAGCTCTTAATTGACTGATTTTTAAGTGTAGATTCACAAGGACAACACAGCAGCATGAAGCAGCCACAACATCCAGGGAAGTCTGATCTTTATATCCTTTGATTTACAGGTATAAGGGACAACTGCCACTATAGCTAATATGGAGCTTGTTTCTGGGTTCCCAAGCTCTCTGCACGCTAAGGACTCCTCCCACACTCCCTCCTTCAATCCCCAAGCAGATTCTGGGGCCATAACACTAATGAGGAGACTTTCAAGCCCCTGCAGCCACATCCACATGGAAGACGAAGATCTTCAATGGTAGACACCACTGAGCCAGGTAAACTACTAATGAGAATTTCCAACACATGCATTTTTTCCCATGGCATTCATTCACTGGTGCAACTGTGTAGTCTACCTTGAAAAATCACACTCAGCCTCCCAAGAGTTACTGATGGATCACAATCATAAAAGCTATAAAAACCTGCTATGTTGAATTACAACTGCAGTCTAAGCATGGTCTTTCCAAATGAATCATGTGAAAAAATGCTGTGTGAAGGTGTCAGTGGGAAGTAGGAGGAAAGACTAAAGACCCTACCTGAAAACTTCAAAATTTACTTTTACTCAAAATACTCAGAGAATGTGCAACTTAAAAGTTAAATGGAGTTTGGAAATCTTCTTTAAGTGCACAACTGAACATAATTTCTTCAGTAGTGGACTTCATCTGTTGATTTCACATGACTATTATCATATCTACAGAAACCTTTCCCCACCCACTACTTCCAACCCAAAACCTTTCAGTGACGGAAACTCACAGCTACCAATATTGACTGTGGAGGGGCAAACATTTCAGTCACAAGGCCACAAGTGCCAGTCAGCAGGCGTACAGAAAGAAGAGAACAATGTCCTGCCCACAATTAATGCCTATTAACATTCACGAGAAAGACACAGTGAGTAAAAGGACTGGAGGATGATGATATCTAAAGAAAAAATGGAACCGGCGATGAAGCCAACAAATCCTTTGCACTAGGACAGAATTTAGGATGAATAGTTAAGTGCTCCTGTCCTTACAAAACAATCTTCTCTTGCCTAAGCACCATTCATCTTGCCTACCTTTCTCCCTCGAGCCTTTGCCAACTGAACAAGGCATCTCTGGGTTCTGTGTGTCCACAGTGACACCAGCAGGAGAACAGAAACGCAAGGAAGGGCCTTCCTATAATTTCTCCTTTGGCCAACTCAAGTCACTCCAAGATGTTGCTTTTCCTTATTCTAACTTCTTTCTTCCCCCCCTTCCCTTTCTTGAAGTAAAAAAAATAAAAAAAAATTTAAAAAAATCTCTTATTTGCCTGAAGAGCATTCATTGACTTCACCCAATTTCCAAACACTTCTTTCTAGAATCAGGCTCTGGTTGCTATGGAAGCTAAAATTCAAAACTCCCCTCACAACACACATGACGTTTTTCCCCCAACAATTACAAAAACAATTGTAATTATGTGAGCTCCCTTATCTTTACAAATAATAAACTGCATATGATGTTTTGAATTGACCTAAACAACTGAGGAAAAAAAAAAAAATCCTAATCCATGTTCAAAATTTTCTCCTCCACACAAAGTACAACACCATAGAACTTAAAGGAGAACCTTTCAGCCTTGAGCGTAAAATTAATAAAAATGAGTGTTACAATATACAAAGAGCATTATGACTTTATAGTTTCTTGTAAGGCACTTAAACTTTAACGCCACACAAATCAAAAGTAAATGTAAAAGTTAGAATGGTTGAGCTAAAGTGCCTTTTGCTGTAAATGTGTAAAAGCATAAATGGAAGGCCCATTAACTCAATCTTATGCCAGGAACTATAAATAACATTCCAAATGCTGAAGAGGCTTTTTTTTTCCTCCCTTCTCTAAGACTCTCCAAAATTCACAGGACTTATTTAAGTGCATGACCCCTGCATGAAGGGTTGACCTGACTATTCCCGTCCCAGTAATAGCCTAGAAGCTCCACTGGGAAGAATCTTGTGAATAAATCACTTTCATGTCTGCAGAAATTAAAAAAGTGATAAAGAATCTTCACCTTATTTCATATAATGGGGAAAGGGAGAAAAATACTAAAAATTCAGCATCATTTTCCTCCTCATTAACTTTTTAATTTCAAAAAAGTAATTAGTAATGTGGTATTATTATTGTTCTTCATTATATTCCCACTGACTGAAGCATTTTCATGTTGTTTCAACCCAAGTTCAACCTTCACTTTCAAATTCTTCGGTAAGTTTAAATATAGCAAAACACAGGCAAGGTATCTTAGTCATAAACTTAAGCTGATCTGAACTGTCTCAGAACCATATTCTTAAATTCATCAGCTTCCATACAGATCCCAACAGTTGCCAAAGTTTCCCCGCCTTGACTTTTTCTTGGACTAATACCTTTGCACATACTGTATGGATGACTCTTCCTTGCTTATTATATAGTAAGATCTAACATAATTGAACGTAGAAGTTTCTGAGCAAAAGCTCACTGAACACACAGGTCAGAATATTTACAGATCAATGACATCTATTTGAAGAACTGAGGTTTGACAGGCAACTTGTGGAAAGATTTCCTGTAAAGCTGCCTGTACTAATTCTTGGGGTGTTCTCAATACATACAAGTTATCCAAACCAAACAGTTAAAGTGGAAATTCTGCACCACGTTCAAAAGTGGTTACTGGGAAAAAAATTCTGCAATGTAGTCTACAGAAAAGCAGCTTTCACTCCAGTGGAATACCTTAACTAGTGAGTACTTTTCTCCAGGGCATGAGACTTTTCAGGGTGCTTGAGAGATGCCTTTATTAAGGGCCTAAGGAGCAATTGATAAGTCTTACCCTTCTAGAAGATAAAATCAGATGATAATAAACAGTATATGCTCCTTCTGCCCACTGCAAACTCTAAAGCATTTTTCTTCATTCCAACTGGGCAAGCACCCAGATAATAAAGCACAAAGTTATAAGAAACTAATAATGAAAAGATAGCTTATGTACAATTATATGGAGAAGTACAAAAAAGTGTGGCACACTTGTAGTTAGCAACAGATGTCAGATTTAGTTTTTTCTGCAAGTAAGAGATGGCAACACATCTATCCACAGACCTTAAGCTGCTCATCCACAACCCTTGTGACTTCTCCAGCCATGGATTCAAGTGTCTCTTGGATTGGATTGGAGAGTGAACCGTTCGCTCCTGCCCAAGAAGCTCCACCAAGGTGATACAGATTTGGTAAGAGCTGTAAGACAGAACAAATATCTTCGAAAAGCAGGCTCATCACTACCTGTCTTCAAATCCGGACGAATAGGCAGAAATCCCTCTGCCAAATCAAAGTCTTTATAAATTAGAGTTATTTTGTCACTTTAAATACTACCTACAGCTGATCATCTGAACATATACTCTTTTGTGACACATTGTTATTTTAACTCCCCAAAGAGACAAAAGCAAGCACACACTGAACTGCTCTCAGTATTACCAGTATGCTGGGAAAGGCTTACTGTTTTGGAGTTCTTAGCATCCCGCATAAGCCGTTCTGCAGATTTGACATCTTCCTGTACAGCATCCACACCACAGTTTCTTAAAGAGTTGAGATGATCTTGCACTTTTACACATATTCTGTCAATCATCTACTTGAACAAAAGAAATAGAAAACAAAACATCAGAATGTTGGTCAAACAAACTGAATTCAGTCCAGATAGCAAATCAATAGTAGCATGATGAGATTTGTAGTGACAATATACCAATCTGGAAATGCATGATCAGAGCTTGGAGGTATATCTATGCTACTGAAAGAAAGCATTATATCTCAGAAAGACATACCTAAACATCGGAAAAATAAATAAAACTTTACCATTAAAAAAAATAAATGCTTTGGCATATTTCCCTCACAGTTACCTCCAGGATAACGCAAATAACCAAAAAGTTATCCAGTTCAAGTGTTGTTCCGTTTTTACGAGCAAGTTTAATGCTGAAGATGTTGTCGATATATCTAACGCTTAGCTCTGAAGGTCCCTGAATTATTAAGAAGTCCAGACAGCAAAAGAAAGCTCTGTCACTATCCATTCAAACACCAACAGAGACTTCTCCTGTCTAAGCAAAATGCAATTGCACAGGCTTCTGAGGTATTATTTCAAAATGTAAATATTCCTAGTTGCACGTGAACTCTAACTACCGAAGGAGAAGTTTCCACCAGACCTTTCACAGTAGGCTAAATTGAGCTTAATCTGTATCTGCAACACAATTCATTCAGTATGCTGCAAATACAGGGCAGGTGGTATATCTGTATCCGTACAAGACAAACCAATAAGAATGCCTGACATATAGTCAGTTTTGATTAAGATATACAGGGCAGGGAGATATAATAGCTAAAAGTCTTTATCAGCCCACATAGCATTCATTAGAACAGGCTATTTGACGTTTTGAAGCAACATCTGAGTGCACGTGTCATCATCATAGAAAGTCTAGAGTTCTAACATCTTATATCATTAGCAACGAGAACTGGAATAATTTCACAGCATGCTCCTTTTCTGCTCCACATGACTCTTCCTCTTCAAAGGGTTTTGGGGTTTTTTTTGTATAAGTACAAAAAGCTAATTAATTATTAGACAGTGGAAAGTCTCATCGGGACATCTGGACTAAAAAAAAAAAAAAAATACACTCTGGGAATAATAATGCAATTCCACCATACTAACTAGAGAATCTTTTCCAGCTCTCTCTCAAAACCGTTTTTAAAATCCATCCCTATTGCACACAATTTAATACAGAAATGAGTAATTTTGCTCTACTTTCAAAATAACAATAAATTACATTTACTGAAACCTGATGTGTGTGTGATTATTGGAGGAAAGCACAACTAAAACCACCAAGCTATAAAAAGATCTAAACTTAATTCATATGGAGATTATTAACTTGAGTAAAAAAGGTGGCATTGGAACAGATAAATTACTAAAATAAAATAAAGTGATGCTGCTCTTGCAGTTTTTAGTGCCAGTACATCTCCACATACCATTTTCTCTGTCGAGAGGTTAGAGGATAATTTCAGGTTCTAGTAATAAAACTCTGTCCTGTTAAATGTTAATAACACAGGTAGAAAAAGGCCACTTTGAATTAAGATTCACCAAAAAAATATGCAGAGAACAGAGAGAAATTTCATTGACTCAGCTGAAGAGCAAAACAGATATTCCTCTCCTGTTTGCTGGAGTCTCCCATTTGCATGGGAACACAACTGGTGCCAACAAACATGGAAGTAAATTTAAAACAAAGGCTGTGACAAGTTTTATTCTGCTTACACCACCTTGCTTCAGTGGTGTACTGGAGCAGAAAACAGCCCTGAGGCATACTGGCAAGAAGCACACTAGAACAGAGAGAATGGTAAGCTACCACAGAAAATGCTTGTAGTCCTCTCAAGAGAAAGGAAAACAAAACAGAACTACACGTGGCATTTAGGAAACCTGGCAGTGGTTGACAAAACACAAAAGCTTCCCAGCTTCAAGCAACATTTTGGGCTGTGTTAGACAGGAAGCCTTTTCAGCTGTCTGGACTACAAAGAGCACAAAAGACTTCTACCTTCCTTTGCTCCCTTCCGCTAAATAAAGCTTCCCATGATACCCACAGTTCTGAAGGTGTAAGGTAGATGATGACTTACTCTCTAAGGCTATTTGCTCTGGTGGTACCTAAGGGCACATTTACATGGTTGCTCAGTACTAGCCAGAGAGACTAGAACTGACTCAGACACCAGAACTGGCACAGCCTTATGGTGATGCTTATCACACTGATGAGAGCCTGCTGAAAAGTCAGACTCCTGAGCACGAATGAACTATACTGTTCCTGGTTCCAACAGTAGTTCACTCAGAAATAGCTCGGGTCTTTCTCTACACAGTACTACTATACATAAGACCTCCCTCTCACAAAAGCTTTTTTTCCTTCCAAAAATATTATCATTCATAATTATTTTTTCTTGGGAAATGAAGTATCATCCAAGAGGCACATCCTGCTTTAAGCTACTCTGACAGAATGAGGGGAACTCTGTCCCCAAGCAGATTTTAGACACCGAGAAGTACCAGTAAAGAACAAGTTCTCACCTGCTGAGTAGTACTAGTGACAATGCCTTGCTGCAGCCGGTACGCTTGCTCCTGTAGGTACTTTCTGGTCTCATGATTACGAAGCAAGTAGTTTTCTATCTAAAAAACAAAGCCAGTTTAGGAAATTGATTCCACTCTCCACATTGTAATCTGCTTTCAATTTTGCTGCCATATCAGAAATAGGGAGTGACAGGAAAAAACGCCTAAGTATTTGTTTGTTATCTGCAAACCTTATTCTGTATGTCTCAATGCTTAATAATCACAGTGGACAATATTCATTCACTCACTGAACTCGTGAAACATCATTAAACACTGTGCTTTGGCCACTGTTTTCTGAATTAGTCTTCTATTTTGAACAATTTAGTAAGTTACGCTGACATTGGAGTAGAACCAGGTTTGAGAAATATTTACAGGGACTCTGTCCACAAAGCGTTGTTGTAGAGACCATAATGACACAAGATAGTAGATTCGTTTCTTTTAGATGCATTTGGCTCACTGTAAAGACACAGATTTAAGTAGCAGTACGGTCTAGAGAGAAAATATCTAAAAGTGTCTAACTGACACAGGAGCCTCAGTTCAAAAGCTACTTAAGGCTAAGCAGTGCATAAGTACGCTTCAAAGACAAGTGATTCCTACTCACAGCTGCTGGTCACAGCCTACCACAACTGTCACCAGCAGTAAACACCTACCATCAGCCAGCTTAACGGCACATAGAATAACCCTCTAACCTGGCTCTATCAAATTTCGTCACATCAAAAAACCCTACTAGTACACTGTTTAAGGTTCATCAAAGGTGATGGATCTGGTCCAAAAGGAAGAGAGTAGAAAAGGATGGGTGGAGTGGCCAGCACGTTGTGAGGCAGAGGCTAATAGGGATGGTCACCTCTAAATTTGCATCAGC
Organism: Harpia harpyja; assembly: GCF_026419915.1. Lineage (NCBI taxonomy): Eukaryota > Metazoa > Chordata > Aves > Accipitriformes > Accipitridae > Harpia > Harpia harpyja. The sequence goes on from NC_068944.1 coordinate 11,084,129, forward strand.
AGCAAGAGCTGGAACAGTCTGACCATGCCCCACAGTAATGCAGGGTTTATCCAGTTTGCCCACACTGTAAGTAAAGTGTGCTGCAGAGATACCGGAGCTCAGGAGGCTAGCTGCTCTGTCCATCTGGTGCTGGACCAAGGCCAGGAGCACTCTCATTGTACTCAAGCTGTGGTGTGCTGAAGCTTACAGACTCTCCTGAGATGTCAGTCAGTCAGTTCAGGTGTCCCTGCGCTGGGCACGACAGCTCAGTCCATGTGGGCAGGCATTCCTATGTGCATGGAATTAGCTGCGCTCACAGCACCACTCCCGAGACTATGACCTTCTTTTGGAGAGAACTTCCTCGTGTTGTGTAAAGAAAGCCCGAACCACACATGTTAAAACAAACTCAGGGCCAAACAGTTTTAACAACTTTGAAATGAATAAAAGAAAATGCTCTTTGTACATAATGCCCAATTAACACATAGAATTTAAATCCCCATGGCCAGAAGCTTCATGATATTGTTTTCAGAGATGCATCTATCATTCTAGATATGAACCTATCCACAATTATATTAAACGAGATGTAAGAAAGATGTCCATCCCCCATGACTCAGATTTTTTAAAGCAGAATTTAGATCATTTTCATGCATCAAAGAAAAAGGCGCTAACTACCAGCACTTTTCCCTGTGAGAATCACTTTAACCAAAAACTTCTTTACTAATAAGGATCATAAGAGATTTGCTTTTTAATCACAGTTATCTGTAAGAACTACTTATAAGGTTTTTATGACCTTACCCTGGCTGAAGGAAAACTACTGATTAGAGAGATGTGAACTGTGTGCTTTCTGATTGAGCAGGAGGCTCATTTTGAGCTCGCAGGATTTAATGTATTTAAGCTCAGCTGGGGGTTTTTATAACTCATGCAAGTGGAACAGCTACAGATACTGTCAACACCTCTTCATCCAAAAGAACGTGTTGGTACAGTTGTTTATTTAGGGCAATATAGTGTGTGAATTTTCTATGTACAGTATAAAATGCAGGCAGTAAATGTTTTTATCCTCCTCCAAATTAAAGAGCATCCTTTGTCTTCTACAGTGCTGACTGCACTTTTTAATGCCAAAATGAAAAACGCATACCAGTAATTCTACACACATGGAAACACACACAAGAACATATGTAACAAACATGCCAGTTGCTAACTCTCCCTTTCATAGTTATGCATACAGCAATACAAGGTCTAGCTTGCACTTACTTAGTTATGACTTTCTGATACTACACCACTGCATTCCATCAGCCTTCACTCCAACCACTCTTTGCAATAAAAAGCATTACATGCTCTTGCAGAACTTGATTACTACATATATATCCAAGCAAATCAATCAATGAAACTAGCCTAGAATTCTTACTAAGTCAAGCATGAAATCACAGCCACTTAAAATTATTACTTTATTTTTAGTGGTTTTATTTCTGTATGTCAGTGGTATATGCTATACCTTTTGTAGTGCCTCTTCTGTTTTCTCAGGGTTTGTTTTCAGTGCTTGGGAAGCATCATTCATCGGTATAGGCATGAACCTCAAAGTATAATTCCTAAAGAAAAATAAAAGATTTTTTTAAGAGTAAAAGTTAACCTAATTACTGTATCTCTTTATGAAGAATAAACTGGAAGGGAGAAATAAAATGCATTTAGCTTGTCCATGGAGGGTACTATGAATGTATTTTTCACATTTGTAAGTGGACTAACTGGAGGCATGCATGCTCCTTTTTGCTGCTAATTCTTCTTTGCCACTAGACAGAGGTGGAGATTTCGAAAAGCAAAAAATGCAGTTAAGTGGCCAATGCCCAGTGGCTGTCAATTAAAGGCCTAGCTGTCTTCTATACCTTTGCGCACAAGGTTGGATTACTTTTTCCTATATCAAAACAGAACAGGGAGCGTCAGTGCCTTCTGGCAATTCTAACAGATCTAAGTCTAAATAGAAATATTCAGTAACAGATAGATAGCGACTAAGAGACCAAGTTTTTAAAATTTACTATTTAATAACATCTTGTGTTTATAACAATTTGAAAACACTTGCTGAATTTTTAATAAAAGCTGACAAAACAAGCGTAGCATCTCCATATTCCTTTATGCAAACAATTGCTCCCTGCATTTTATTTGTTTGCAAAATATTTCCGTAGCTTTGTCCATCTGCTGTGATATGAGAATAAAGATAGGGTTTTGGTCTTGAGTCAAAATTGTATTTAAACTCTGACAGCATAAATTGGCTAGCATGACATAGTTAAACCTAAAATGCTACATGCAGTGGTATGTCCACACACCTTCAGATTTGGATAAATGAAAACAAAAAGAGCAGGAAGTTCTTAAAACCTGGAAAGGAAATTATTCTTCCTATTTTCAATTAGCCTTAATTTCCTGCAAACACCTCTTTGTCCTTCTTCGGGTGTCTGCAAACATCCCACTAACTGTCTGTTCCTATTCTATCCAGAGCTACATAAATATGGTTGGAACCCTCTATTTTTGAGCACTTTAAAGATGACAATTTCAATTGAGTCAACTCCATTGACTTCAATGGACCCATCCCTCACTAAATGCACTAACTCCAACAGCAGACACCTTAACTACTGTGAAACTGCAAGGTTCTTTCACTTCTTCTCTCACCAGTTGCTTAGCCACATGAAACACCACTCTCTGAAGGACAGCGGTCTTTTGAACTGCCAAACACACTGATTCCTCATTGATACCACCCAACATTTTACCTTAAATGATAATGGAAGACTTCTACGTTTCTTCCCCAACGTAAACATGGTGATGTGTAGCTGTCAGTAGCAGGCAGTTACGCACGTGGAGTCAGCAAGGTCCCTGTCCTTCCACAGTGTCCAACTGCCTACTGCATCACAGCCAGAAAATTAACTTTTCTTTCTAGTTGTCTTGTCCTTCAAAAGAAGTATGCAAACTATACAGACCCTGTTATGTGTCCTCATGTAATACTAAACAGCAAATAACTGGCTGTCCACCAGCATGGGGAAAATTTCAAAATGTCAAAGATACCAAGCTCAAAGACAGATAATAATTACAGAATTTGCCAATTGCCTGACTACTACCTGGCAGGTGGGGTATTTATTTAGTTAAAAGGAAACAAAGGTAGATTTCCAAGGATCTCTGCAGCTGTTTGACATTTAATACATGCCATTCATTGAAATCTGTAATTGCCAGCTCTCATGCTAGTAATTATATGCTAAATTCAATTTAGTCAAAGACTTAGTGCACCCACTCTTGCACACACAGAGGAAGGGGGGGGAATGAAAGGCAAGGAGATTTCATGGACACATAATCACAGAGGCAGAACTTTAGAAGACCACTACCCTGAGGAAGGCTCTGTACTTGGTTTCCTTCCAGACAGGCAGGATTGTATTGGAATGCTACTTTATTTTCACCTAAGAATTAACCAGCTCTTAGGGGTAAAAAAATCAAGAATTTAAAGCTCGCTTTTCAACTTTGATCATCAGAGCAATATTTATCTTCACACTTCATTTTTCTCTGCTTCCTTTGAAGTCTAAAATGTTCCTCCATTCTTCTTTTTATTAACACTCCACTTGTCTCTTGAAATGGAGTACATTTCTCTACCAACTCAATAATCTAGTTATTTCATAACGCATTAATACTCTCAGCAAAATACCTATATTTAAAAGATGTTAAATTTCAGAGACATGCTCAGAGACTGGAAAGGATGTCTCAGAAAACCTCCTACCTCTCCCTCTACATACAGCATGTGTGACAACGGTCCTACATTTCATCACACGTTATTTCCCTTGTAGTAACTTCTGCTGCATTCATGACATACACCCTCTGCTGCAGAGTGATGATTTTACTGCCTATGTCTTTTTTAAAAAGGGAGTAAGATCATCTGTTTTGCAGGCTTGGGCATGTGAATATCATGTCACTGCTAAGGGAAAAATTCATAGCCCTCTAACAAATCCCAGCATTTCCCATCAGATTTTAGAACTTGAGCTATTTCTTCAGCCAATCTATACAGAAAAAACGTCTTTTAGAAATTAATATGGGGCAATACCGTACAGTTCTATGACAGAGTGGGCTCCAAGCTGCAAAGCACACAAGCGCATTATTATTTTCATATTAAAATTACAGAGATTCAGGTCCCTGTTTAATGGCAAGGCTGAACAGAATGCCCACTGTTCTCAAACGGTCTCCTGAACTGACACTTGTACCAGACTCTATAGAAGATCCTCTCAGCATCTCACATCAGCTGGCTGGGACACCCTTGGGGCAACTCTGCCAACAGCCATGCTCCTGGAATTCCCTTGCAGGAACATTTTCACACAACTATAAACAGACGAAGAAAAGCTGTGAGGAAGGGAAAAAACAATCTTCAGATTATTCCAGCCTGTTTTAAAATCTGTTACAATCCCTCACAATTCTCCTCAGCCTCCTCATCATACTACAAAAGCCTAGCTTGCTTCTTTTTTGTGGTTTAGTATATGACTATTCTTCTTAAGAACAAAATCCAAACAACACACACAACACACATACCCCCAAGCTTCTTCAGTATATTTCATTCCGTTTTGAACAACAATTCCTTCCTACAGAATATTGACGGTTTCATGTATTTTTAGGAAACATATGGTGGAGGATGTTCCCAATATGTCTTCAAGATGGATTGTTTAAAGGCTAGTTGTTTTCAGCCAGTATTGACAGTCCCTCTCCTGCAAGTTTAAACCTTTGCTGCTTGTGGCTTAGTTTCTGATATTATCAATGGTTTTAACAATTTTAAAATGTTAGAGTAGACACAAAATGACCTCAGCTTCCAAGCTAAATAAATGAGATGTCACCTCAACAAAGTGCAGTGTCACAGAATTATCTGCAGCATTTCTTCTTTTTCTGCTTAGATGATTTGCTTTTGCCTTTGGATTTCCCCCTCCTTTCTATTTACTTATCCAAGCACTTCAGAACAGAAAAGTAAAGTTGATGCTAACCAGAAAATATGCATACTTTCTTTTCTACCAGACTTTCTCATAAATGTACATCCTATTGCTCTCTAAAAGAGAAATGTCTGCAAGTTGACAAATAACCTTTGCAAATTATTATTCACTACTATCAGTGGAATCACTCCAAGATGATTTGCTTAATTATGCATCATTTAGATAATTTTCCCCATCAGTGCAACTGAATTCATTTTGAAACCAAGTATATAAACTACAACAGTTTCATAAAACAAGTAACTTCATAAGGTCTAGCCTCATGACCCCTCCAAGGGTTAAGATGCTCCCCTAAGTAGTTACACAGTTTTGCAAGACATCTTGTCTAGAAACTAGCAATTGTACATTACCTTCACCTTCTAAAGAGAGCCTTTGTTCCTGTCTGAGGGATTTAATGACATGAAACAACTGCAACTGCTGCTTAATTTAAATCTGTAATTTTTCCCTCTTAAGAAAAGTAATAATAACATATAAAGAAATGAGATGGAGATGGAGAGAGATGAAAGTCATTTAGCAACTATCACTGGTAATAGCTGCAACTATGAATAAGCTCAGGCAAGCAAAATGACCCAGACCACAGCGATTACAATGAACAACTGCAGTTCCTGAGATCATCACTATTACTTTCAACTTGCTGGGGTAAAGAAAAAAGTCAGACCACAAAGGCATGCTTCAGTAATTTTCTGTCATTATATACAGCTTCATTCACTGACTAGAATAGAATTTCTGCATGCTGTCAACACAAGAGAATAAAGAAAAGGGAAAATATTCCCAAATTCAGAATTTTAATGCTAACAGCAAAACTCAATGGCCTTAATGCTGAATAGCAGAGTATGGATGAAAGAGCCACAGAGCCTTTTCCCATCCTTTTGAAGTAAGTGAAATCATAAATTTTCCTTTAGATTAAGCACCCCAATGCTTAAAATTGAGAACACTCAGCATCTTCAGATCATATTGACTGCAGTGAGAACTGCAGCTGCTCAGATCATTCAGGATGTAGGTCTTTGGCCTCTTCATCAGTCATTCAGTTGCTTGAGAACTTACTTTTCCAGTGCCACAGCTATATCCTGGAAGCCCTGTGCAGTGATGTTATTCTTGTCCCATATTACAGTTCTGAGGGGGGGAGGGGAAAGGAAAGAAAAAAAAGTTAAACGAGAACCACTGAATAAATCTATATTGAAATAACACAGCATTGTATGTTCAAAATTGTACAGTGGAAGGCAGCACTTTAAAAATCTGGTTTTAGTTATATGCTAAAACCTTGAAGTGACAGAAGTTAGGGACAAAGATACTACAAATTTCAGTTTCCCTTTCTTTAAAGGGGACTCTCTACTATGTTTTCCATGATTAACATAAAAACGTAACTTTTCTAAAATACAAGTTAATAGAAAGATTTGGAGATAAAATTCCAGCTTTTTCCAGGAATAGTCTAAAAAAATAAAGTTCCCATGTCTGCTTTGCAAGCCCACACTGAAAAACAAGAAAACTGCAGTAAGTGATCAATCTCTGTTCTACATAGGCTATATGGCTACAGTTATAAAAAAAGGTGTTTAAAATTCCATGCTGATTGGTGGTAAAAATTTGCAGGCTATTGTATATTCAATCCTGTACTAGCTCATCACACAGGTCCTATGATCCCACATGCAATATAACTAGGTGCCAATAGAAGCCTTTAGGTTAGGTGCATAAATTGTAGCTCTTTTGAATATACAATAGTGATAAGAGTGATCAAGCCTTCCCCCTCCTCCCCCAATTTAGACCACTCAAGCAAACTGCCTGGCAATTTGCGAACACATGTTCACAGATCTCATTAGTAGTCAGAAGAGACAGTCAAGCAGATAAATCTTGCTTGTGCAAGAGCACTAGTTGTAGCTGTTCTTAAGAAAAAGGCAAAAAAACAAACAAAGATTTCTGGTGTTTAAAAAAAAAAGAAAAAAGACAGATGGCAGGGTTTCACAGGTATTGACACCCTTGTGCTGTTGCAGAATTATCCCTTTGTTTTTTAGATGGAAAGATGGAGGTAAGGGAGAGAGATTCTACACTCACTCTGCAAAGACCAGATATGCTTAGGGTCAAATCTTGGATATTTTTGTCATTGGAATGTGTGTTTATATTTCTACCTGGATGTGATTTTATAACATTTCAAGCAGAGCCAGTTACCATTGCATTATTCAGTCTGTAATCACACCACAGACTGTGGTGACACTATGTCAACTGTGACATTCAGTGTACTGTGAAACATTTCAGTTTGCCATCCTGAAATCCATCAAGGTTTTATTTCTTCAGGTACTGTGGTCATTTCATGTTAATACATTCAGTAAACCTAAGCCACCTCTCCGGTGTTTTCTTGACATTTTCAATATTCAGTTTGGGCACAGGAATTCAAAGACCATGATCCCTGCTTCTGAACAAAATAGCCAGGACTGTTCTGGGGAATTTCTTATCCTCCAGGGAACAAATGCTTCGAGACCAAGCACAAACTAGTCTCTTCACAGAGACAATACACTGAGGAAGGTTCATCTGCACAGTCTGACAAGAGGAGGAATGAGGATTAGCTTTCCTGATGATGGCGAGACACTTAGAGGTCCCCATCCAGATTCATGCTGATTGAAGGTTTTACTGTTTGCTAATCACATGCTGGATAGAAAAAAAGTGATACTTTCAAGCCATCAGTGCCAGACATGTGCTAAAAAGCAGTGAAGTTGTCGGGCGGATGAAGCTGCAGAGAAGAGATGCCAAGGTCCATCAGCATTGTAGGCAGGGGAGAGGGGAAGGAGGGATGGTCCATGCTGCTACCCATTCTGAATTCCACATGCTCTTAGTTCTCCTACAGACTGCTACTCCAGAAGACAAAGAATAATTTACTTTAGCTTCCCACCCCAGTATTAGAATTTTCTCTGCGCGGAAGGTGTCCAGCAGAAAAGAGAGAGCAGAACAGAAGAGTGGCTAAGCACTGGAACAGGGTTCCCACAGACACTGTGGAATCCCTGTACTTGGAGGTCTTCAAAACCTGACTTGACAAGGCCCTGAGCAACCTCATATAGCTTTAAAGTTGGCCCTGCTTTGAGAAGAACATTGGATTAGATGACATCCAGAGCTCTAGAACAAGGTAATTTTTCTTCAAGGATTCTAGACATTTAGAGCTCTCTTATTCCAACATGAGGTTTTTCTGTTTAAATTTAGAAAATGTAATTTTCTCCAGTTCCAGTTATGGAATGTTTTTGCGGAGACAATTTGCTTCTCTTGTTTGTTTTTGTTTTGTTTTGTGGGTTTTTTTTAAGAAAAAAGGATGAGAATCTTTCCAAATGGAGGCACTATAAAGTGGCTGTACCTAGAAGGGTTCTGAAGAGAAACAGCTTAAGAATAAGCCAACAATTTCAGTATTATTAAGCCATTCTATCTTCTACTGCAAATACATTTCCCTTACCTGAGCTTGGTGTTTATCTGCAGGGCTTTTGCCAGCATCTTTGCTCCCATATCTCCCATGGCATTTCCACTAATATCCACTTTCGTAAGAGAAGTATTGCTGCCCAAGGCATTAATAATGATGGTAACCTCCGTCTTCAGCTTGGAATCTGCGAGGGACAATGACTGCAAAGGCTGTGGAGCATAGAAAAGGCACTGATAACAGCAACTGATAGTGCACTTATTCCTCAAAGATCAACCAAAGGAAGTTACAAGTTCCCCAAACTTTTGGAGACAGCAGTAAGCATCAAAGAGTTTTTTCTGTGTTTGCTGCAGATCCTACAACACATGATGAATTGGGAGTCAACAACTTAGAGCACAGATGTCAAACATATACACGCACAGATTAAGCTGCAACACCCTGAAAAAAAGATTTTTAAGTGACAGTGCCTCTAATTTCCTGGGTCCTATTAAATACAGAATACAGTGGGAACCTGAAGAGGCAAGATAGCAACAACCAGCTTCGCAAGACAACCTCTAGTGTCCAGTGGGTTTTGCTTAACCAGGATGCTTCCCTGTCAGTGAGAAATAAAAAATATCTAGCATTCCCCTCATCTCCCTCAGACTGAGCGCTTTATCCAAGGACAAATTAGGAGCTGAGACTTTTTTAAAACAACAAAAAATTCCTTTAAACTGTTTTATTATTGCTACTTCAACTTTAGGAGTGATTTTGCATATCTGTTCCTTCAACTAAGGGCATGGACATTTTGGAGGAAAGAGACAGAAAACTGTAGCAGTTCTGAAATTAAAAACAGTAAGAAGAGTATCTATTAAAATGAGTAAGTCAACGGATATTATTCACAGTGGTGTTCTGACACCTGTGATTGCAATATCTTTATGTAACTTTTATTTATATATATATATATACACACACACACACACACAATGTTAAGCTGAAACTACTTTATTGGGCTCCGATAAGTCACACTCTAGGCTTTAAGAAAACCTCTTTTAAAAATGCCTGTATTCCCTCCATTCTCAGTGTCCCAGCACTCAATGGCAGGAGCTCAAGAACTACAGTCTATCCATCACCACGCCTTGCAGAGGTATTACAGCTGCTGAAATTGTAATTTGTCTTTGCTGACGCATGAGAACTCCACAAAACATTTCCCTTGCTCAAGTGTGAGTTCAAACAGAGGAACGTATTGTCATTATACACCCACTTAGGCATGTATTGGAGGATAAATTTTAGGAGCCCAAAATCTCCAAATAGCCAGTATGGGAAAATCAACATCTCATAAGGATGAACCATGGCACACACATTAGATGCCTAAAGCTTAGATTAATATAAGTAAACCAACTGAACTGTGCACACCTTCCAGGGTCCAAGATGCTTGCATGGTACCTGCTATACAATGGGACTCCAGCCTCCAGACACCACTGGATTACAGTGATAACCAAAAAGCTTGCAACAATAAGAAATGCACTTATAAATGAGGAAATGCATAAAAATTTGGAGGCACAGCAGGTTTATAATTAAAAAGTCTAACAGTAACACAAGCCACATACTGGTTTTATTTTAAATGGAAGTTATTAAATTACTATGTTAATGCCCTTAATCTGTCTATGTTTCCCCATTTTATTACATTACGTACCCTAAAGAATATTAGCATCACATTAGAATGGCACTTAGAGCTCTTGGCACACATTCGAGAAGACCTCCTGCGACAGATTCACAGAAAAGCAGCACCACACAGCACATGGACAGAAATCGCCAATAAGCTTGTGAAAGTGAAGTTTCTTCTGTTTCTCATGTGTCGCTTTAAAAAGGGGCATTTGAGAAACTTAGCTGGAGGTGCTCCCTCCTGCATACCAATTTTTCTGAACCTCAAATACCCTCCCAGGAAAGGATTTCTCACCTCTTGCATTCCAACGCTCTGACAAAACAGTATATGACTGAAAACACTTCTGCACTGTGTTCTGCAAGGATTGACACCTATATATCATTACTACCACATACAGAATATGCATATAGCACAGTAAAGCACCTGCTGTATTAGCAGTGTCTTTGAAGTGGATGAACTGCTACTTTTCTTGCACAGCTACCCTTACCATTTACTCAATGAGCAAGGAGCAAAAACCTCTGGACTCACTTGGTGCCCTGAATGCAAACTACAATCAGAATGTAACTCTGTAGGATTAAACGTACAGGCTGGTAAATATTCATCAAATTATCTGACCATTATATTAAAAAACACAACCAAATGACAACAAACAGAAAAACCCATGAAAACCAAATCCCCCATAAACAGGGGCAATACTCTACATAGCCTACAAACATTTACTACTTTTAACAACTTAATAGTTTTAGCTGGATATTGAGAAAACCGAAGTCTGACAAACACTTCAGTGCCCCTGTTGCAGAAAACAGATACTTTGCCAATACAGTGAAGATGTCTTAACACAATCTTATTAAGGAAGAGGAATTATTAAAGTAAAGAACAGAATTAGAAATTGTATGATTGTATTCAGTGATTTTCTCATACTGCTGGAAAACATTTAAGAATTAAATCAAGGTAAATTTGTCCTCCTGCGAACAAAAATGCTGTAAAAACCCTCAAAAGGCCAATTCTGCAACAAACACTGAACTAATAACTAAAGATATTCAGCGCTGTAGTAATTCTCTGCACCTATGCAGGACTGACTATCACTCTGAGTAATGGTACACTGTACCTGCAGTGTAACATCTATTTTTGCAAGAAAAGAAATGGCACAGTAAGCACACAGCTTCAGACACTTCCAGCAACACTAATAAGAATACATTATTCTAGCCTGCGCAGTACAGCATCTACTTAAAAAGAGAAAAAAACAAACCAAAACAAAACCAAAAAGCAAATCTAAATATTACATTCTTGTCGATATTAAACACTTAGGAAATTTTACTGTTTAGGTTACTACTGCTTTTAAATTGTGTAGAATTACATTTGCATCTAGCTGTATTTTTACAGTCATAAAACCAAGCTATTGATTGTTTAAATTATTTTACTCATGACTCATATTAACACAGCAATGGATGTATTTAAAGTGTGTATAAATACATGAAGCAGCATTTGGCAGATGACTATTTTAGATTAAAGCCTCTTGCTTCAGCTTTCGATGCATATAATGCATGGTCCCCAAACTGTAGCAGCCTGCGGGGCAATACTGATCAAGCAGTATGCTCTGGGCAACATCATACCCTGGTCTCTCCAATTCCACCCTTACTTTTTAATGTCCTGTGGCAGTAAATGCATAGTAACGGCAGAACAAGGACCACCTCCTTTAGGATTCAAAACCAAACGAAAATAACTAGAAACTTAAAATAATTTTCTAAGCATTGTACTATCTCAAGGTAGAGTGAGGACCATCCAGCTATCTGCAACACATGCTTTTCCCATGGTGCTACAGGGTCTACATCCTCAACTCTTTAGCTGCTAGGAAATGCTTCAGATTGATTTTAGCACCTGATGAAACAGAAACAAACAAGATTCCTTTGCTGAAGAGGATTAACAAGAGAAAAGAACATAGGGAGAGAAGAGACAGGTTAACACCAACAGGATCACATGCTGTATCCCAAAGGTTAATGCATGACATGAAGGAGAGACAGTTATTACAAGTACCTAAATAAAATAACTTTTTGCTGGATTATTTCATTGTAACACTGAAAACAGAGACTACAGAGCATGTTCTGTAGGTTAGCTCAGGAAAGACACAGTGAGTAACAATTACAGGAGCACATCTGACCACTGGATTATGACAAAGGCAGAAAGTGGAACGACAGCTGACATTGTCTATCAGCTGAAAAGGAGTACAAGAAGTTAAAGCTGATGATGCGAGGGAGGGAGAGCTGTGAGAATGATACATCCAAAATTTAGCAGCTACATTTTCTCTGTCCTGGAAGCTTAAAAAACAGAAGCCAGGAAAGATAAACAGAAGGTTGTAACACTTAATAGAAACAATAAGGCAAAAGTTGGAATTTTTATCCTTGCGAACAGATAATATGAGCAGGATGGTCATATAAATAGAAAAAAAAAACCAAACAAAAAACAAAAAACCAACAGCATGTTTGAGAAGACGGTCTGGATACTGAAAAGATGCATAGAGTGTGTTGAAAAGGTGTTTTAGGATATGGCCTGAGTGGGACGAAATGTTCATCTGCAACAGAGCAAAGGGATGAAGGGAATTAAGAAAAACATACTAAATTACATTTGCTTGTGATTAATCTGGTTTGACATAACAGTCTTCAGGATAGCTGTGAAAGATTAAGCATGAGATGCGGGACAGAGACAAATGTCCAAAGGGAAGAAGCAGGTGCTACCTGATGAAGTGATAGCACCCCTCAGTACGGTATCAACAGGAAAAGGAGAGAAGGGGAAAACAGCCCTGCACCACTCCCTTTAGAGACAGGGTAGAAGGAGGTGGTCACACACCACAAAATGAAAAGGCTAGTTTGGTACAAGAAGTAACACAGACATCGACCAATACACTTCTTAGCACGATGCTCCATCTAACTTGTGCAAACAAGGACTTACTGCTTTCATTACAGGTGTTAACTCAATTAGAATCAGCTCTGGTATCCATATGCAGCACTTCATTGTGTCACACTGACATCCCATGTTTTAAAGAATAAGGTGAGGAGGTAGGCAAAGAATCAAGAAAAAACCAGTACCACTAATCCCAATTAAGACGACACAGAGAGGAGAGAGGACTAGTTTAACAAATCACTTCAAGTACAACTGAGCAGTAAGAAAAGACGAACACAGAATATGGGTCTAATGACCTTGTACGGAAGCAGACATTGGAAACCCTGGTAAAAACTGGTCCACTGAATTGCAGGGTGCAGACACAGATGGGAGGAGAAAATAAAAAAGCAGTTAGTGTGGAGACCATGAACTTGGAGGTGAGACAATAAAGACAATAGGAATAGCAGGTGTTTAGACAACTGAAGTCTACAGTCAGCGATTTCTGGAGAATGGGAAAAGCAGAGCTTGCTTGTAACTTGTATGGGGAATGAAGGAGAAAGAAAGGACTAAGAAGAGATGAATAAAGATTGACAAGCATGAGAGTAACAGAGCATCTTAAGATTCCCTTATAGCCAAAACCAGGATGCCAAATAAAGCAAGAACACAAATCCAACCACAAAAGTCTTTCAGAATCAGGAGAGAGGGTAGAAATGAAGAAAGTGGGCAAGGATCCCAGCAAGGCACTCTGAAAGGGTTTTATGAAATTGCTCCTGTGATGAATGTACTAGGAGAAGTAAAGAACAGCACTGTGAACAGTTTATTTGCATCTTTTGAAGGAGAAAGGAGTTCTAGGAGATCACTGCAGTGACTTCGCATTTTGTCAAGAAAAAAAAAAGCTAATACTCAAGAACAGCTATCAGGAAATAGTGCGTTCTATTAATTAAAAAAGTGAAAAATACAAATTCTGCTATTGAAGGAGTATCACCACCCAGAGAACACTACCATTGTAATCTCCTAACAGGACACAAAGGTTTTGAAAACTTGTGCCTACAGGGCTTTATAATTTAGACCTAAAGCAACTAGGTTAAGCACATCCAACTATTTAGAATGACTATCCTAAGAAACGTTTACCTACATGCTACACATAATCCAAATTACTATTTGAAAAAATAAAACCCAAAATGTTGGATGTGTCTGTGCAGGATCATGATCAAATCTTATGCAGCAAATTAACACAGTGAAGAAAATCATCAGAAATAGGCTGTGCGGGTACAAATACACATGATGATAATAAGCAGAAAGATACTCACTGAATCCTCGTCTTGAATCATCTGAACTAAATTATCAAGTACTGGAGTGAGATTTCTGAGGGAAGAAAAGTTAGGAAGATGATGAGATCAGCAGCTTCTCCTCATCCATTCTGTTGTTATTTAAAAGAAAGAAAAACCTTACTTGGATTTCATGTTGTTAAAGTTTTTGCCTAACGCCAAGTGTCTTATCGATCGGTTTTTACTAAGCCAGACTACAAGGGTTGAGAGGTCAGATTCTAGGCCTGTAAAGAATCAGATTAGATTAAGAATTAAAACACATTTTCACAAAAGACCCAGGCAGGGTCCAATTATTAACGCTATATTCATTCAACTAACTGTATCGGTGTACAAATTTCCAAGAGGTCTAGAAAAATTTCCCATCTTCTATCACAAGATCTTTTTCTCTTTTTTGCCTCTGTTTTTCTATGAGAATAAATGCTTTCTCTAAAACCCTTTAAATCTCCATCTTAATCAGCCCTTTAAATCTCCATCCTAATCAGCCATTGAAGGCACCTCTCAGAAACACAGAAGAGAAATGTAGTCCCTTCTCCATAGCCCAACCACCCAAGGGTAGTTCCTCGCATTGTCAGGCAGAGTTTAAACTTCCTTTGAGAATTTTGAGACCATGCTAGCTGCTATTTAGTCTTAGTAGAGCTGTGTACCAACAAGGTCTCAAAGCCTTCAAATGCAAAAGGCTAACTTAACAGGCTATGAATAAAATGACCTGAAAACAAGCCAGATATTATTCTGCTCCTGAGTAAGAAAAATAACTTGCTGTAATATTGTATTCCCAAACTAGCGGTGTATTTGAAGAGTCCACCAGTTAGATTACAATGACTTAGGATCCAGATCTGCGGGATAATTTAGATGTCAAATATCTTTACTTATAACAATCAATCTGTTTACATAATTGGGCTGAGTCAGTAGCTCCCAAAGCTTTCCACTTGCCAATCCATGCCGCCTTTCTTGGGCATTCAACTGTACTGGGAATCTCCTTCTGAAATATTTCCACATCTGGCTGTCAGAGGGGCAAACACAGCAGGTGAATTCTTCCATCCCATACATCTACAATTTGAGTTTGCAAGATAAGAAGCCAGCTGGTATTCCCAGCTAGGATGCACAGAGCCTCCAAAGCAGGAATACTCCAAGACCTTTCCGAAGACTCAAACAAGCCTTCTCTGACCTGAAGCTGGTTGACTGTTTGCTCCAAATCTCCCTCTCTCGCTTCTTCAGTATCACAACCTCAGCTTCATTCTGTATCTGTCTTTCCCTTTCTTCTTTCACTACACTTTCATTTCTCATTTAGCTTCTCATCCTCTTGTACTTAAACCCACTTTCCTCTAGATCTAATATGATGCTTGCTGCTGTCAATTTATTCTGCTGTGTTACATTTATCTCAAACATAAACTTCTGAGGGTACAGTTAGTCTATAAACATTTCTTATATACTTTATAGCAATAAGAGTTCTTGGTCTGAGAGATTTCGATAGCCAATGTGGCCAACAATCATAAAGCAAGAGTGACCATCCTTCATTACACCGTGAGCTGAAAGAAAAAGCATTTCTCAGATTCTGGACTTACATGACCCTCCATTCCTGTTCTGTGTACTTACCATTGTCTGAAATATCTAGGCTGGTGATATTGTGTATTTCTGCTATGCATCCTTCCAAGACTTGTGCACCTCCCGATCTTAACTAGAGACAAAACATGATCCATTTTGCAAACTAGTTATGGTTTCAAGATCACACAGAAAACAGTGGTAGAAGCGTTGTGAATACAGAAGGCACTACCAGCGGCAAAAGCAGCAACAGAAGTTACACACATCAACATGACAGCCTATGCACACATTCCTACTATTCTCACCCTTCTCTCTCACTATTTGCATATAAATGAGAAAAGGGACTCTTCCCTTTCTCTTAAAACTATTGCTCAGCAGTTAAATCAGGGAAAGATTTAAATGGTGCAGACACAATGAATCCTTTAGTGCTTGTGCCAGGCAGTGACCACAGGACTTTGGTGCGGGTTCTCTACATGAAGAGGCCAGGACATTTCCAACATCTAGTGAGAACAAAAATAAACTTAGCCCAGCCTATAAGCGTGCAACACTGTCACCCTTGAATTCCACTACAGTCAAGGCTTATAGTTAGCATCTTCTTTCTTTCAGCTCTTAGCACAATGCTAGGGTGCCCAGATCAAAGATGAGTAGCAAATTTAAAAAAAAAAAAAAAAAAATTTTGTTCCCCTGTCACTGAAAATTTAAATAATCCAATTGTAAAATGGCCACAAAAGACCATAAACAAGAGAAGTCAGTAATTTACCTTATTCTTAATTTATAAATAGGCATAACAGAGAAAAACAGCAACAATAACAAAAATGCCTGACTGGAAAGTATCAATTATGATATTATTAATCTGAAATATTAAATTAATATAAAAAAATGTCAGGATTTAATGAAAAAACAATGAAATGGCCTAGGGGAAAACATCAACATTAAGAATCGAAGTTGTTAAAACTTACACACTTATTTACTAACACTACTGAATTAAAAACGCAACTTTTTTTTTTTCCAAAGAAGCAAAAGCATTTTCTTGTTTCTTGCAGCTAGGCAAACTATGTAAAGTGCATCTCACTTTATGAACATCCCCCAGAAAAAGACTTAAGCAAAAGAGGGGAAAAGTTCTACAAAAATTCTCTTTCTGCATTTTCCGTTTTCACTTTCCTTGCTTCAAAAAAACAGAAAGCTTTTTCAAACATGAAATAGCCTTCTCACCTCCTGTGCATAAATAAATGAGTAATATTTTACTTAGTTGACTTACTTGGCTAAATATCCTGAATCAACCTGCTGATATTTCTGTGAATACTCTCTTTTATCCATGCTATAATTAGGGAACCACAAATGCCTTCAGAAGTATTTTTCAATAAAGACTTGATTTGGCACTTTCAAAAGTTTGAGATATGCGATTGGTTAACAAGCAGCTCAACAACTTGGCCTGAGCATTTAAAGAACAGTGGTGGTCAAAGGCAACGTCTAAATCATAAGTCACATCTGGAAGTGTAAGAGATACAGAATGTAAGGCACCTTTCCTCTTCTGCATAAAACAAAGCCTACCTATCCTTCACCCTATCCTCTCAAGAAGTGGTCAGATTAAAGTCTGTATTTGGGCCAGAAGCGGTGCAATTTTAACTCAACTTTATTTTTGTAAGAGCATTTGTAGTATCCGCTTATGAATGCCAAAATCATTCAGTTTTGCTTTGTGCTGCTCTCTCAGCATGGCCTACCACAAAACAACCATTTTACACAGTGTCACATCTATTACTGCAGAATCTATGGAACTGGCAGATTATACGCAGTCTTGGATTGGTTGTTGGTACGGTAGAAGTTCTATACACTAAAATTTTACTCACAGTAGAATCCAAATGCTTATCATATATATACTTTGAGGGTTGAAGCGGACAATTTTTCAGAAGCAGCTTTCAATCTTGTACCGATACCTCTATATTGAAAATCTTCAATACACAAACATTTCATGTGCACAAATGGTGATATCTATTTAATCCAAGGGTGATGAAAACAAGTTGACTTTTAGGATCAAAATGTATTGCAACTGTATTAAAATTTTATATTTATATATAAGCAGAGATTAATTGAAGGACTATTTGTCAATGTGGACCGTGATACTGAAAAAAAAAACCCCAACCCTCTGCATCATCTCCTATATGACATACTTCTGAGACTACAAATACAAGCTCTTATTCAGAAAATGAAGAACAACCCTTCAACAATTAAAAATGCCAAGCGTGTTCAAAGCTATGAGGTACCAATATGGGAAGGGCAAACAAAGCTGCTTACTGATTTAACAATTAAGGTAAAGCATGGAGGGTACTTACACAGTGACCAAGCTAAGGGAAGCAGAAGGGAAAAGAGTGAAATACATCAGTGCTGAGCAGGTAGAAATAAAAATGTAATTTTCATAGTAAAAATAATAAAAAAACCAAACAAGCAATATAAAATGATTAAGCTTGGAGTCAATATACCAGAAAATTATGGGAGCAAATGAAAAATGGTGGGAGAGGGAAGGAACAGAGAGATTTATCCTTCCATAGTTGAGTACAGTTTGCCTGATGTAGGAAAGAGGAGGGCAAAGCTGAAGCATCAGCTTTCTAGCCTCCTAACAGCATGTGCTTGCAGGAACTGGGAGTAGCGCAGGTCATCGGCTCCGAGCTTCCCATGGCTCTGTTTCTGGGTGCAGATTACCCTGCCCAGCTCACAGAGGGTCAGGGAGAGGTGGAACACAACCCTGCGGTGCTGGGCCCACTGAGTGTACTCCCAGCTCCTGGCACATCGACTCCCCTCCTGGTGGAAGCATAACTTCTTCTTTCCAAAGCACATGAGAATGGATAAAGCTCAGTGATGTGAAAAAATGTTAAGGGAAGGACCTAAGGAAGTGCTGTCAGTTTGGAGGGACCAGCTACGGGAATGCTACACTGCGAGTTGGGCACGATTCCTTCCTTTGTGTCATGAGAGTCAGCCATGACCACGTATGCTTTGGGGTGCAATAAAGCTAAAATGCCCCTCGAAGGGCTCCTCCATATCCCATCCTTGGGGTTATTTAATGAAAGGATAACGTTTTCACTCCTGTCAGCCCTCGATGACTTACATGCTGATTTATACTCTCATTACTTATGTTTGTGTTTTATTGATCTATTCTTTTAAGGTTATGATTACAGGACTTCATTTTTGTTACTTTAATTACTCCTCCCTTTTCCGTTCTCCCTCTGAAAGAAAAATTATCATCCGTCTGATCTCTCTACTCAGAAGTCAGAAGCATGTGTACTTGACTTGAAAGCTTTTCTATTTGGAATTTACATGTAGTGCTCTTCAAAGTAATACCATTTTTTTTAAAGTGTAAAATATCAAAACGAACTATGAAATGCATTCACAGTAATTTGGTTTGTCCTTCATAAGGAAATCTGTGCACATTCCAAAAGCAATCGACCACGAACCTAAGGTAAGGATTACTACACCTCAACATGTTCATCAAACTGCATGTTTTCTACTCAAAGGGAAACCATTGCATTTGAAAGGCACTTCCAGAACAGTTAATACTCGGGTGATGGAGTTGGAAAGATCTGCCTAACAAGTCAGAGGCTTTCTTTGCAGCTTAAAAAAGAAAAAGTGGCCTAACAGCTAGAGAAGGCCTGAGCCTAAGCGGGTTCATGATGGTTTTGGCAAGAGTCCACATGGTCCTCTATGTAACTGCCTCGCTGTCTCCCCAGGGTCGTGGCTGATCTTTTGTCATAAGCTGTAGCCACGCAGGTATCATCCTGCAAGAGTACGGACAATCCTGAGAAACAAAGTGCATAGCAAAGCACAGAGAAGCAAGAGGAAACAAGATAAAGCAAATCAAGCTGCCACAATTGTTTTTATTTATTCTTGAGATATTTAAAGCCATTTGCACAGTGCCTCTTATGTTAATGGCATGCTTCAATCAACTTTGATCAAAGTGCCCTATTGGCCTGAATTGATTAATTATTAGGAAAGCAAAATTTCTCCCAAGGTTAAAAAGCAAACCTGCAGAAGAGGAAGCATGTCTCTGGTTTTGAAGGAAGACAATCAAACCACAGACATGCCTTCAGGGCACGCAGCTTCCTGCAACCCATCCGAATTTGGGCACCTTGGAGAGTCCTGCTGCAGGGTCCTGTGTAATCACAGCCCCAGAGGGCAGAAGCTGCCAAGCAGCAAACAGCACACTGGTTCAGTATCTAGAACAGCTACACTGCAAGGAGGGTTTTGCCAATCAGGTGCTTTCAACCTCTGTGCTGATTATTTAGGATGCTGTTAACACACAGCAGCTGATTTTTACGGTAACTGCTTCTCCGAGTTCTACCTTTCCCACAACTTTTGACTACAGAGGAAGAATATCTCACCCAGTGGATTTCAGGGGAACTCTAATTCCACATCTATGCATCTTTTGAACACATCCTGGTAAATATTCCTTACCTCACAGCTACTGAGATCTAAAGACACCTCCTTCAGATTGTGATTGCAAGCCAGGCCTAATAAAAGCGCTCTGAAAAAGATCAATTTTAGAACCATTAAAAAAAAAAAAAAAAAGAAAAAAAAAAGGCAGCTTTACATCATCATCTAAGTGATCACAGGTTAATACACCTATAACACACAGAACCATTTCAAACCAAAACCACACCAGCTGAGCAGTTATTTCTTAAATGACAGTGGCAGCATAAACCTGCCGTGCTTAGAACATTCCAGCAGCTTCAAAAACTGCAGGGATGCAAGCCTAATAAAGAAACTGTAAAGCTAATGCTACACCAACATTCAATAACATTCATCAGAGATGACTTTTCTTCAACATCTGTTTTCAAAAAGCATCAAATGATTACAAAAGGAGCGTTCTGTTGCATGACTGCACTAACTCTCCGATTTTCAAAAAATTCAGGAAAAAATTGGATTTTTAATATACGCAAGATGCAGCGCAGCCAGCCATTTCAGCCAGGCACAGTGCCTGTAGCGCTCAAATGCTGGATCATGTTCAGGTATCACACAATTCTCCACTTCTGCAACCCAATAAATATTTTCAGATTTCAAAATTATATTCCCAGACAATGGTATCCTTTGTCTTTAGGCAGAATGGCAGACAAGTGTAGCAACAACTGATCATGATTTTCATAAATATAACTTTAAACCCTTACAGAAGTTTGTTTCGACATATAAGAGTTAGTGTTAATATCACATATGTATTACTATTGTCGAATCAGAAAGCACAACAGTATCTGTCTTAGAGAAGGAGCAAACACAATCTGTGTATACCTTCTAGTATCTTTAGAATAGATGCTGCTTTGAATTAGTAATTGAACAGAGAAACAGAAGGACTTCCTTCCCAAACTTCATTTCAGCCAAAAGCAAGCTAACAGAATCCAAACTACTGATGCATAAAGAAAGATAAAAACCAATCCATTTTGGTGAGTCATCTGCTTACACACCTGCTATGCAAGTAGTGTGTAAAAGCCATACTTAAAATGTGCGCACCCTGGGAAGGTTTTTCATTTAAACCTATTTATATCTGCCCTCCCGGTATAAATGTTAATCAGACCTTTGTTGTTAACAAAGGCAAATATCTTGTGCTTATTTACTTCTTAAGCTATTAATATACAGACTTTGAAAAACGTGAAAGCTCTGCAACAGTTTTTACAAATTTTTAGATGATCCTTGTGTATATTTTCCTTCCCAAACATGCTTTTATTCAAAGTTAGTCTGGCTGACGATAATTTTCAAAGAACTTCCTAAACATTTTGAGGTAACATAAAAAATACAGTGCAACCATTAAAAAATGCACATTAAAAAGGAGACACAGTGCTGCTTCAAATGTACTCTCTTCACAGGAAGAAAAAAGGGTTGTTGTTTTTTTTTTCCTAACCTCTTTTGTATAAACTCACCCTAAGAAAATCTCGTGATTTCTCAATTCTTTGTCATGAAAAATCACCAGCATTCAAAGGCACTGAAGGCAGACATATTATAACTATACTTAGCCACTATGTTTAAATCACACACATGGCAATACTTGGAAAGGTCTTGTCAACTGTGCTAGATGGAGAATGCAAGAATTGGCCTTGTAATTAGCATTTGCATGAGAAGCATATCAGAATCTTGTCTTGTTATAGCACTGACAGATCAAAATACAACTTCTGGCAATGTCTGTAAATGAACAAAACCGCCAACATACACTTAAACAAGGAACAGAGAGTATAAACTGCTCCACTCAAAAAAAAAAAAAAAAAACAAACCAAAAAAACCCACAGCAAACTGCGATGGAACGTTAACTGTATTAACTATGTACAAGAACTAAAAGCACCCTTTCCCTACCCACTACGTGGCATCCCTGCGGTACAGCTTTACTAGCAAACCTCTTCCCTGAAAGGACTGACTTATATTAACAGGTCCATCACTGTCCAAGCAAGTTCATCTCCTTCGCTGACTGCACTTATTAACCAATATTTTTAAACTCACTGAGTCTGCATATGTGATTAAACACACCACAACTGTTGATCTAAAGGAAGTTGATAAGAAAGAAATCAAACAATTTATCAGGGGAATTTGGGACTCAGGGTATCAGGTATCTGCACTTTAATCTGTATTTTTTTCTGTAGGCAGGCTTGACCTTGAATCACACATCCAACTCGGTGACTTGGGTTCGTGTCCCAAACCAGGAACTCCTCCTTTGTCACAGGACAGTTCCAAGGCCCATGTTGTCCAAAGCTTTTTGGCATGCATTGATGAAAGGTGGTAGAGAAGTAGTATTATCGTACACTATGTCATTTTTATTTTTCCTTCTAGAAATCATACCTCGTGCTATTGTAATCTTAGCAATGACAAACAAGTCTGAAAAAAAGGTGTTTCCATCTTCTTGTCTTTAACAAATCCTATGATCTTGATTGTTCTGTAGAAGTTTTGTAATTTCTTACAGTTAAGACCAAAAGGCTAAGCAGCTGCCCCAGGATATAGCACATCCTCAGTCCTTTTAACATCAGATTAACTTCCACAGGATGCTTTTGAAGTGTATTAGTCAAGCCAAACAGGGTTTGAGGGAAAACAAGGTGTACTGCAGATCATAGTTCTCTGTACTGTTGTGAAATACACTCAGCTCAGACTGAAGAAAAAACTCAGGTCAGAGAAAAAACACATCAAGGAAACTACCAAAAAGTATTAAAGAGCTCTGTTCTACCTCCGAGGCAGAGGTGGACACTGCCATTAGAACAAAACAAAAGAAGCCCATGCCAAAATACCAGCCAGCTGAGAGTGACATGCACACTCTTGAGACCATCCGTGTCCAGCTGGACTTTGGACAGATGCTCCTTTCTGGAGCTGTCTGTGCTGGCAAAACAGGTTTCTGCTCTCAGCTCATCCTACACTAACCATCATTGCCTCTCTACTTCCACCAACATGGAAGTCATGCGAGCTCAACTCAATTCAGTCAAATTGAGCCAGATTAGCTTAAACATTATCAGAGTAGGTTTTTGCTAATACAAATCATTTTGGCTGAAAAGGACTAGGAAGATCTCACTTCCTGCACAGCTGGCAGATCAAGGGGTCACAAGTATTTGGGATAAATGAATACAGTAACATCTTCCATGAGCACAGACTATTGTAGAGCACTCATCTGCCAAAACTCCTCACACCCCAGGAGCTACTCGACATGCCAAGGAGAAGCGCTAAATATGAACCTTAGTGTTTGGGGCTTCTCACCTTTCCTAATCTGTGTAGACATATTCAGTGTCTCACAGCATTGTTTTTCTCCTGTAGCACTGATAAGATTATCTTGTGTATTAGTCATATACATCCTCCGTTCTTCTTGCTTCATTAAACACAGCTCCCTGCTGCCCTCCACCACAGAATCAACAGCTCTAAATTAATCAGAATCACCCAACATGTTTCTCAATAATCACCTTCTGTTTGAAAACACATCAGTACCGTACCTTCCTAATCCTAGCAAAGTCTAAGCAAGCAAGACAGCAACCAAGGGCATCACACAGAACAGAGTGAAAGCTCAGAGCTAAAATGATAGGCTCCTGCAGTTGAATATTGATTTCAATCCAGTGCATCTTACTTAAGCATCAGATTGTACTGTCCTCTCCAATGTCAAAATACATTGAAAAAAATATCCCAAAACAATGTACACTACTCTTTCCTGTGTGGCACTTGCTACTTTTCTCTCCCTTAGCTTCCCCCAGATTGTATCAAAAGCTTTCCATCTGGTACTCACTAACTACTCTTTATATCCCACCTCTCTGACTTTCGCCACCGACTCCCATTCATGAGCTACTCCCTTGCTGAGCTATTGCCTGCTTTGCTTCCGTGTTCTCCTTCAGGAGGCAGGCTCCCAACTACACAAGTATACATGGATACACATATATATCTGTATCTGTGTCCAGATTAGGATTTTGGAGGTGTGTCCCCTGAAATGGTTAGTGAACACGTCTAGATGTCTACTATGGATAGGGTTAGGTATGTTTTAATGCATATTAGCTAGCAAGTTGACACTCTGGAAAGAGCCCTTTCTTTAATTTAGCCCAACAAACACAAGGATTCTGCCACACCTTTAAATTTTACGTCTGAAAAGTTCAACACAGTTCGAAACTACACACTTCACAGTGCACCACAATTTCCCTCAGCCTGCATTAGGTTGTAGGAAGAGTTTCTCTCCAGTACCCAATCCACATCACCAGAACCTGTTAGCCACAGGATGGGTGACATACAGCAAAGAGATGCATTACACTTAGCATTCCTAGAAGTTGCTGCCATTGTCTCTCCCCGCAAA
The DNA here is from genome assembly GCF_026419915.1 of Harpia harpyja. Taxonomy (NCBI): domain Eukaryota; kingdom Metazoa; phylum Chordata; class Aves; order Accipitriformes; family Accipitridae; genus Harpia; species Harpia harpyja. The sequence goes on from NC_068944.1 coordinate 11,108,649, forward strand.
AGAAGGGCATAGCTCTGTGCAACAGGTCTCTCCTCCCAAGCATTGCAACAGGTTCAGTTTCATAACGGCTGTTGCAATACCACAGCCTCAAAGGAATGGCACTCACAAAAGTACATAATCCCATTTTACTGTGAAGCAAACAGTTTTGTTCATAAGCCACAAAGAAGTACATCACAAAAAAATGTTGATGGAAGGTAAACAGCTGTGACATTCCCACGGAACAAAATATGATTAATAGTCTCAACTGTGAGATGGAAATAACATTTCTTGAATGTGTGATCATTATAAAACTCACTCTTGCAATATCAGTAATGTACAATGGGGGAAAAAAAAAAGGAAAAAAAAGGCAGAATCCTTTCCCCTTCATTTTTAATATGAGGCACTCACATAATAACAATGCAAACTAGGTTTCAGGCAACAGGAGAAAATGAAATGAAATTCTTACTTTAGAGGCTCAGGAGGGAGTTTAGTTCCCGAAAGATTAATCTGCATCAAAGCAAGTGAGCTGCTGAAAAACTGTTTGAAGGAGGGAGGGACTTCTTTTCCTTTTCTGTAAGTAAACAAATTCATTAAGAAGTAGCATCTAGACACTCCTCATTCCAATAAATAGCGAAGACAAGCCATCAGAACTGTAATGATCTTTTACATGTTTAATTTGCTCTACCTTCAACAGCTCTGTAATCAGTAGCTCTCAATTAGCTTAGAAATATAATGTCATCAAAATATTGATTCAACAAACAATCCTCAGCATTGCACTGCTGCAAAGAAGACATTACTATCTAGCTTCTGTTTGGTGAACTACAAAGAATGATCATTTAGCTCTGGTTAATAGTGAACATACTTATATCTTATGAGCAGAAGATCAAACAGGACATTACAAAACCCCTGAAATTGCCGTTTCACCACTAGAAGGAATTACTCGATGATGGAGTGGCTTACCCCCAATTAGGTAACATCTCTGATATGGACCCAAGACACTGATATGAAGAAAATGGAAGCTAATGTTAATATTTCCTACAATGCCAGTATTCTACAAAGTCAATGTTCAGTCTCAAAGACTTTCAAAGGGACTTCCTCCCAGAAAAGGACAAAAAAGGAAAAAAAAGCATTTGTAACCATCATCAAGTCATGAAAAGTACAAACTTTAAAAACCAAATTTAAAGAGGAGTCAAGTCAGTCAGACTTCAAAGCCTAATGTTATGCCTCTTCGAGACTAAGGATATATACTTTCCACTGCGTCAGTATCACAAAAAAGTATTAGACAAGGTAGCTTATTTTACAGCCATCTAGCAAAGAGCAGAAAGGGAAAGAAAATATTTTGCTTGGAATAAATAATACCTATTTCACAGAGCACTAAGTCCTCCAAGACTTTTATAAAGTCTTAGATTTCTTCTTGAAAAGAAAGGTGTAACACGAGAGCAAGAAATTATAAAACAAAATACTGCAGGAGTTGACAGTACTGACATTTAAACTGTACCTGTGAGAAAAGAGAGTCCTAGAGAGGCTAAGGACAGCTAGATGCTGAAGACATCCACGAAGGAGGGCTCCACACACCTGGTTTAAAACAAAGAAGATTGATTTTACTTTATATTAACCCAGAAAAGTACCTAGGGATAGAAGGTGGGGAATGTTTCCTTGGTATTTGAATCTCCACAAAAACCATCTTTACCATATCTAGCGCACACTCCGTGTTGGATAAATCCAGATGAACAAGGGCATTTGGCTGGGCCAAAAAATTGTACAGGCTCTATAATTAATGGAGGAAAAAAAAAGAATGATCCATGTTAATTTTGATATCATGGCACCAATTACTGGATCGCTACTTCTCATTGCATTTTAGGCTTTTATTATAAAATTGCACTGCAAGAGTTGTGTCTGAAACTTCTTTTCACCTTATCAGTACAACCTGTTTTACTTTTGAAGGCTATCATTTTTTAAAGTAACGGGAAAAATGGTGCTCGGACTACATTTACCAAACATTACTCTTCATGTCCAACTGTTGAATTACCTTGCAATTCACTTTCACAGCAAATGATGATTAATCTATTTAGAAATACCTCGGAATGTCACTCAGATTGCTGTTCCATTTCAGAAAGTCTAATTGGTTTGTAAATTTAAGCCAGCCCCTTTAAGCATGAGGGAAGCAACTAGTTCACTTCTGAAGCCCATGGTTATTTCTCAGTATCAGCAGTGCATTAAAGGTTTAAGGGAGAATACAGAACAGGTAACAAGATTTTAACATTGATGGCTTCAGTACTGCATAGGATATGTCATGTAAATGTTAGCTTACGTAAAACTTCTTACTATAACACTGTTTTATTTTGGGCTTTTTTTAGTCTCAGAGAACAACACGGAAGACAAAAGTATGACCTAATTCACAGAAACGTGGAATGCTCAACTCCACATGAAATTCAGACGAATAGAGCATGTTCAACATTTCTAAAATAGATCCATCCTCCTAAAAATTAGGTCATTTAGCCCCTATACCTACAGCGCAAGAAAGATCCCTGCTTTAAAAATCCCTGTGCTTTGCTAGGGTTTATTTTAATTGCTAAATAACAGGATTTCCTTACTCCTGTTGGAAAACTGTTCCACAGATGAAGAGATCTCAGTATTAGTAATCTTTTCCTTTGAACCATCTCTCTCTCTGACAGGCTAAGAAAAGCCTAACTTTTTGTATTTATGTCCCTTAAAATATCGTAGGTAGACATCAAATTTCTTTAAGCATTGCCTATCAAAGTTGTACATTTTATTTTACTTTTTGTTTTTACATTATTTGCTATGTTATTCTCTCTTTAAGAGTAACTCACTGTGTGTATTTACATTTAACTATTTGTTTGCTACCTTTTAAATCCTCTTGTCCCACTGAAACTTTCACCTCTTATGCCTACAAAGACTAGTTCTTTGAATATGCTGATAAATGTGAAACTAGTCAGATTTGTGAAAAAGTCAGAGCACCATGTCTGACTGCACTTTAAATTATAAGATTGGGTGACTCTAGTGTTGCATATTTTAGATGCTCAATACTTAAAGAATTCGAAACCTGACACATGCACACAACTTCTGATGTGAGAGAGAAATACAGATGTAACAGTCAAAAAGTGAACACATACAAATTGAGAACTAAGTGGATTTTGTTATGGAGAAAACAGAGCTGCACTTCTATGGCTATTGATAAACTGAATAAAGGAATCTAAAAAATAATTACATTCTTCGAAGAATCATGAGCTTCGACAGCACGTGTCAAGGAGGTGCACAGATTCATTTATACAAAAAAAAATATCAAAAACTAGAAATTAAGTTTTTCCAAGTCAAAAGAAATCATTTGTTTCCAGCCTTCCAATGAAAAATTTGTACTACACTTTATCCCTAAAAAGAAGATTATTTTTTTCAATTGTGTTTTGGTCACTTTCAAACAGAACTCAGGGAGCATGGTAAGTCCACTGAAACAAGTGGCACACTTGCAGTTTTCTCATTTATGAGTAGAAGCCAAGGACTAAAAGCACAAACTAAAATTATGTGGATTTGTTTAGTCGTGTGCGGTAATTTAATTCTCTGACTATATTCTGAGGAGTAGAGATCAAAATGTTATTTTCTATCCTAGTACCAGAACTGTGCTGAAATAAATGCAAAGAAGGATCTAAACAAAATGGCTTTGCTTTTCTCTTAACAATTAATTAAAACATCCATTCATTAACTCCCAAATGAGAAGAAAGTGCTTACTGAGAGATCATCACCGCGGAGTGCATTCCCTGAGAGGTCAAGATAGACGAGCGTGTTTGCAATCAGTGAGTTGGCACTCAGTGACTGGGAAAGGCTATTCACCCCTGCCAAAAAAAAATGTCGGTACTCAAGTCAACCCTAGACAAAACCAGCCCAGACCCTGCAAGTGCACAATTTCAGTCAACACAGACATACACAAATGTTTAATGACCTCCTGTTACTGTCATTGTACTGCAGCAGAGGAATACAGATCACCAGGCAGATATGAGACCCTTCCCTGCCACAGAATGCCCGGTTTTGCCTGGACAACGCTCCACCAGCTGCCCTGATGGAGCCACAGCATGTTAGAGGTCCCAGATTCAGCAAAGAAGTCTTTTTGCCAAGCCTACGGAGGCTTTAACAGTGCAATCCCATTTTGAAACAGATTTTTAAAACAGAGTTTACTCCATACTGTTGAGTTAGTGTCTTCCTGCAAACAATAACGATTAGATAAAAGTATCTGTGGAAGTAGATGAAAGTATCTGTGGAAGAGCAAGTACATTAACAATTATAATTGCCAGAACTTCAAAAGCGACTGATGAGACCTAGAAATTAAGAACATTTCAATTAATGTATTTGCCTGTAATTTCAGAAAAATAGTTAGTTAATTAAAATATCAAGATATGCGTAAAGACTCTCAGTTCCTGATCAGAACAAATATATATTTTTCACATTAAAATTAAAAAGCTCACATTGGGAACAAACCAGTCAGAGCTTTCTTCCTCCGAAATTCTTCAGCTTTTCCAAATATAAATTAGGACCTGGCTACTTCTGACTCCTTCAAATCTAACTTTCACCTGAGGGCTCTGTAGCTTATCACCAAGTTCTTAATTTATTGCAGATGGCTATTGCTGCCTTTCAAGCACTACATGTGTGTGTTTCTTTCATAAGCATTACCGTAGTTTTTTTGTAAGTGCCCGGCTAAAGCTATGAAGGCGGCAGACGTTTTGATTTACTACACAATATTGGGCAATTTCTCAAAGCTACTGGTCAGTGAAAATGGACTGGCATTCATTGGATGGAACATGTCCATTCTTCACTTAAAAACTATTCACAAAATAGATTTACCGGTGAGGGCGTGGAGGAAGCAGCTAGCAAGCCACTGGAGACCAAAATACCCTATGTCAGTGCTTTGGTTTTCTAAGCTTCCAAATACTAAGAAAGTCTCCCATGTTAGTGGTATGGCTCTTGGTTTCATGAGGCTTTTGATGCTGAAAAGAATCAAAGCACAGTGACATGTTTTCCAAGTCTCAAAACTTTTCGGGCTGTATAATTTTAATTTTATCTTAACATTGCATTGTTGAATCCACAACCTACCTACAAAGGTAAACTGCAAACGAATACTTTTTTGAAACTTTGAAAGATCTAAAAGCTCTATTTAACCACTAGAGCTTATAGCTGTGGATTCCCTTTAGTGAGTCTTCTCAACAACATTTATAAGCAACAACAAGAAGTAGAAATGAATGTAATGTACTGTCAACAACTGAGCATATACGATCAAGAACCAATTCTGGGAATTCAGGAGCAGTGTCTGAGTTTGAGGGAGAAGAACAACTATCAAACAATCCGTAATGTTGCTGCTTGTTTGATGTTTAAAAAGGGCCAACTGGTCAAATTGAGCCACATTGGTGAAGGCAAACAATGTGAATGAGGGATTTTTTAATTAGCCTTTGGCTCGGGCTCGGAAAAGCAAGCCCTAGCCTTGAATGAGTATACTAGAATTTTCCATTTAACCAGAATCTTCAAATCAATAAATTTCTGTTTGAACTTCACCTACCTCATGCTATACTCTAACAGTAATCTCACTTTCATTTGCAGACAATCTTTCATGCTCTTTTACCACTCTCAGGAGGCTCAGAGTGTTAATAGCTCTCAGGAACTTTGAGATACAATATTTGAAGAAAGATCAGCTGGGAAGTTACTACCTGAACTTTACTTCTCAATCTTAGAAACTTATCTTGAATAGAAAGCGCTTTTTAAATAAGGTCAAAACCAGTGAGGGACTGTACAGAATTTCTGAAACTGAAAAGCTCAAAATAAAAAAAATAAAAAGAAAAAGGCTGGGGGGGGGGGGGAATCCATGCACCTTGGAGTCTACTGAATCCAAGATCCAAGGTCTCCTTTACACTTTGCCCACATTACAAGTTCAAAAACAGCCTCCCAAGTTAAAACCAATTCAGTACTGTCTTCTTAAGTTAAAGGAAAACTGGCTAAGACAGACAGCTTTGCAGACAACTGAAGAGGTGAAGCTGAGTTTCTTCAGGTCCAGAGGGTTATAAGAATTCCCATTTTAAGGCATCGCATGTACTTTTTTAAGGAATACTGAGGAGCTGCCATGGGACAATATTCATGGTGACATGTTACTCTCTGGAGAACAGATAGTTATTGCAATGTAGTCTGGACTAGGATTCACATGAGGCCAGTATTAGACATGCTAGAAAATATTTTTAGCTTTTGCTTAAAGATTGTCTTAAAAAAGTGTGTTAAAAACCTTCTGAATTCTTTTCATAACCTCAGAATTCATTTTTACTGACAAGAGTTTTGTGGATGAACTTCTTCATCAAGCTGGCATTTATTCTTTACAAAGATAGAAGCGTAGCTAGAGTGTTCTCTTGACTCAATGATCACAAGCGCTTGCTGAAATCATTCAGATCACAGGATGAATGAACATACCAGAACTGCAGGAATTTCTGTCAAATTCATGAACATCTAATTTCAAGAGTACATGTGAGGTTAGTCAAGATTCTTAATCAATCACGTCACCAAAAATGGAGTTAGCACTGGAAAAAACCAACCCCAGAGTTTAATAAAGTCATTTTAATGAAAATCATGATTGAATAAACTCAGTTTAGGATTTACTATTTACTTAAGCATAACAAGAGCTACAGACACTCATAAAAACCAACAAAAAACACTTCTCCCCCTCCATGTTCCCCCAGGTCAACCCTTAAAGCTTAGGAGAACACAGAATCTGCACTTCACAGAGCAATAATTAAAAGGATAAAAGAGCACGGCTCCTATCTGTTATCAACTAATGTCCTTCATAGACTGTAACTCACTCATCTTTTCCAGGTCATCAACATCTGCAAAAAAGCTGCACTAATGTCAGTGCATTTTTTATACTTTTAACACTCATGTTCTATACAGGAGACCCTGGGTTTGTGCAGTGTGTTTAAGAGGTCACTGCATCTATTATTTGTAGAACAGTAATGCAAAATATCCTGAAAGTTTCTGACATGTGTTTCAATAATGTTATTGCTTTTAAAATATACAAACACTTCTAATTACAATATCAAACTGGAAATTTGTAAATTATAAAACAAAGTCGTCTTTACTCGGAGCGAACCACTTAACAGCCATTGCCACAACACTTGGTTTCATAAAATAATTGCATGCAAAACATTTAGAAAATTCCCTACACATTTGTGCTTCAGACACCTTTTTAAAGCATATATGAAACATATAATTTATGCCAATTCCAAATTCAATCTTTCTTTATAATACAGGTTCAAGCCCAAAACTTACAGAAGCAAGTAAGAGTTTTTCAAAGTGCTGAAGGGGACACAGAACCCCGCCCACGGTTCAGCAACCTAGGACTGCAAAAAAGCAGCTGCGCTGTTGAGAATACACATGTAAATAATTTACAGAATTAATTACTTTAGAATCTGGTAACAAAAAGTATTACTAGGATGGAAGCCTGAAACTTTAGAACAGAAATAGAGGCATACGTATAAAACATACCTTTAGGTGACAAGGAGGTTTTAGATAAATTTAAATGTTTCAGTCCCTTTGGAAGTTTGGCGAACTGGATGCTCAAAGATGACACACCTGTTGAGGGAGCAAAGAGAAACGGATGTTTTCAGGTTAACTGAGTGATCTCAGGTTTTCCCAACAATCACACCAGGGCAAACTGCGCTGGTGGAACTACAGGAAGAACTGCACTCACTGTGGGGGTGGGCCCAAAATACCCTGTCTTTTTAGGACCATAAATCTTTGAAATGACTGAAGTAGTCAAGATCCCTTCTTTGCTAACCACTGAACAGATCGAGAATTTTGCTGTTAACAATCAGCGAGCCACCTTAATTAGTTTAAAAACTATGTAATACACACATACTTTTGAGGAGTCAAAGGAAGATATTAAACATGTCAAACAGTCAGCATTTTGGAAATCTGGAAGCTTTATGCTTCAGCCAAAAAAAAAACCAAACCCAAAATCCCCCCAAAAACACACCCATAAAAAAAATGAACCACAAAATAATACCCAACAATGGTACTTCACATGAAACTTCAAACTATTTTTATTTTCTTTTAAAACAAAGGGCTGTCAAGGCAAGACAAATACCCACGTTAGCTAACACTGCTCTTTTTTTCTGAGATAAACCCCAAGAGCCTGAAACCTCCACCAAGTCATAATGGCCACTTAATTCCCTTACAGTAGCCTGCAGGTTACCAGCCAGGACACAGGCTTGGAAATGCTAAAACTGCTTGCGATCACAAACAGTAAAAACCTATTAAGATGATGACAGAGACTGGACTACTTCAGTACAAATACAACAAAAGAAAAAAAAAAAAAAAAGAAAAAAAAAAAGGCACTTTTCATCAAAGCCCTTTCTCAGTGTATCCAAGTTCCACACTCCATCAATTTAATCCCCCCATTTAAGCAAAATATTGAAATTTGATTAAGAGGGCACATCCTAAATAACAACGGAACCAATCCATAAAATATTTATTAGAGGAATAAATCAACACAGAAACTCCAGGCTTAACCTGAGGTGTGAAATACAGTCCTCTACAGCAACTCACTTGGAAAGAAAAGGGCAAAGAGAAAGGGGGTAAAGCCTTTTACTTGATTCGTAACACAGTAAATGAAAAAGCTGATACCATTCTCCACATATGCAGACAGGAAACAGTCTGCTAGTATGTCACATACATATGTTCACTCTGCTTTTATCATGTTTTACCTATCATTGATAATAAAAGAGCAGCTACATTGCAGATATTGTTGTAGGGGGTTTTTTTAATGCTCTCTGTACAAAGCACGTTGTGTATGCTGGTGATAGGTACAATGTGCACGCAGCTCAAAACAACATACTGTATTTTATTTATACTGCCAAAATAGTAGACCCATGGTGCCTTGGCATTGTTTATTGTAAAGCACAATGGTAACTGAATGTCTTCACCAACTTTCAGCAAGATTGAATCAAGTCCTATTAATAGAATTTTCTTTCATAGCTCTACTATTAAAAAAAAAAAAAAAATCTTTTTAGCTCCTCTGAAGTAGGAGGCTCAATCTGTCTTGAGCTGGCCTCAGAATTTATATTCTGTAGCTGACTGTCCACATTTGTTAAGCTGGTTTAGTCACAATATATACTTTCAAAATCAAGTTAGAGTTATGCTCGTGGAAGAGGAGAAAAAGGAGTACAATCAGAATCATTAAAGATATCACATATGTAATTTTTGTTGTGAAGCATTTTGAGTAAGACGTGCAGCAAATAATTTTACCTCTCCATCTCTGTATTTAGCTAACAACCTCCAGACCAATTAATTATCACTCTAGCCAAGCTGAACAATTTTAACATCTTACCAGCACCAGAGGTTAAGAATCCACCCAGTTATAAGATACAGGAATCTGGTGCAGAAAAGAAAAAGTGCTTCTGGTCACTCAGGTCCCTGAACGCTCTTTAAGCCACCCATTTTTGCTAACCTCGTAACAGAGATGAGAGCTCTAATGGCAGACAGAGTTAACCGCATCCAGGCACACAGTTCTGAATTTAAGTATTTCTAGGCTTCGGTATGTTTGTTTTGCATTATTTTTAACAATACATGAGATTAAATTCTGATCCTAGTACAGCCAAAAGCAAAACTCCCATTGCTTTAGCATGGCTAGATTTTAAAGCCAAGATTGATAATAAACTCTCCAGGTGTTAGTCTCACAAATATTGACAGTACCATAAAGGGAAGCCAATCACAAATTAAGAGACTGGTCTCAGTGTAAATCACTTCATATAAACACTACTTTGTATTTGAACTGAAGCCAGGTCCTATGCCTTAGTTAAACTAAACACACTTCCCATGTTATTAGAATAGACGGTTGCATTAATGTAATAATATAATGTCTTTACTTATTGAGTACCAATAATATATAATAGCTTAGGGTGGTTTTTTGTTCAAACAAGGCACAGCAATATGTTCTTCCCCATAATTCACACAACTGCATTATTTCCCTTATAATTGCAAACTAATCTGGTTGAAATTCCAGTTCCTGCACCTGATTTTTCAAGAGATATTTTCCGAAATCCATATGTTTACATGGATCGCCATTATGCCAGCTTTTACTTGTGAAATGCTTACTGCCCCTTCAGTTTAACAAAGTCAAATCTACCTTGCACTCAGTGAATATCAGATCACAGGACATCTAAATCTTTCTTAAACTGAAAAGCTGCAGTATTTGCACATTGCAATTATAGTCAATTTCTCCTTAAGTACTCATATAACTTATCTAATTCTCTAATGAAAAGGTCAAATCTTAATTGCATATGTGATAGGAGAGACTGAGATAATGAAAAAAAAGTACTAATTTCTCCAAGTTGTAGTTTCTGCATTTCATTTGTATCTTGCATGTGGATACTGCAGAAAAATTTGAATCTATAGGTTTGTTGCAAAGAAAGTATGCACACCAATATGTTTTAAAAAAAAAAAAATTCCCTGCACTGTAGAATATCTACCAAATGTTTGGTCATTTGTTTTGCTTTCAAGATAAAAATGAGTTCCTTTTAAAAAAACCTTTCATACAACACAATCTAAATACACTTCTTCAAAAGAAGAAGCAACAATGTAGCAGCCTTTTTCCCAGCTTACAACAGAAATTTTTGTACAATGCAGTTAGGCCTACGGCACATTGTAATAATAATGTTCTTCAGCAAAACATTGGCTTTCACATCATATGGATTCTTAAGGAGGGCAATCGGTAATTAGCAGGCAAGAGGTAATCAGAAGAGTTAAAGCAATTCATGTGAACAATTTTAAATAAAAACCTACTCTGAATAGGTTAAAAACAAAAATATTTTCATAATTGTTTCTATTCAAAAAGAAAAGATACACAAAAGAGGAAAGGAAAAAACCCTTCCCATCTTTTTTTCCCCTCACTGAACCAGCAAGAAAGGAGACACACCTACAAAACTGTGTTAACAACATTCCAAGTCAGTCAGGTTGTAATCACAATGAACAGTTTTTCCATTTTGAATCATGACAGCAAAGAGACTGGAAAATTTCCCCAAAACAAACCAAACAAAACAAGAAAAGGTTCACTGTATAAAATTCTTATTTTTCTTCTGGCCCAACAGGAGCACAAGATAGTCTGATCCCAGAACATTGTGTGCCTGGAATGCCTTAAGTGAAGCAAATGGAAATCTCACATGGGCAGCGCTAAAGGGTCAACTCCAGACTGAAAGAATGTAACCTTATTTTAAAAATAAATGCCTCTTGGGTGAAAAGAGAGTAGACAAGGGAGGGGAATGACTTGATACGTACGGAAATTGTGTCTAACAGTGCCTAGTCTGAGAAAAGCTGAGCTGTTCAGCTTGATTTTATATCTTGTGGAGTCAACAGCACTTTGCTCCATAAGGATGCCAGTTATGCCAGTATTACTGAACATTGCCAAGTACTGGCAACACAACGGACTAGCACAAAGCTAAAAAAAGGAATAGTTTCAATACTGAAAATATGGAATTATGGCTGAAATAAAGACACAAAACCATCAGGAAAATATAATCCAAGCAACAAAGTTGCCTCATGCTTCATCTTTCAACTGATTACATTGCCTTTAAAAATGCACACCACTTTCTTTACTCTCTAGTCCTAAATAGTCACTATGTTCCACCTTCCTTTAAAAGAAACCTCTACAAAAATGTAATGAAATCTAATGAAATCCATGGTTGGTTGAAGACATTTAAATATTTTTCAACAAGCTAATGGATATGTATAAATCAAAAGAGAATAGTGATTCTCAGTCATTTGTGAACAACAGATATTCACAATAGCATTACACACAGAACAATAACCTATTATTCAGGCAAAGCTGAACGGAGCAGCAGTAATCCTCCTATTACATTTGTAGAAAGAGAAAAATATAAATGTTACAGTACCTCTATCTTCAAGCGGATTGCTAGCAAGGTTGATCGTATGGAGTCCTGAGTTGGGATTATGGGCTAGGGCACTGGCTAGTTTCTGTGCAAAATCTCTGCAAGAAAAGAAGAGAGAGGGAGAAAAAATCCTGTTATCTCCTCTATCAACAGCATATTCAGACGCTTAGAAGCGTCAAGGGATTACTAGCCAGAAGTGGCCTATCCTACTGCAAAGCAGTAACTGATTCTTCACAGTTCTAAACAATGCTTATCTGGCTAATTTGTTTTCAAAGCGGGTTATTTTATTATTTATTTATTTATTCTGTGACCTAAGAGACTGAAGGGCACTCAATCAAAGCTCAAACTGCTTTTGACAAAGATCTGGAGATATAAAATAGGAGTTACACAGAATGACTAAAAACTCGAGCACATCTTCCATCTCCTCCATGCCATGCACACATGGTATATATACATCAACTTGCGTACCACTACCTCCTTCACCCACAAGCCAACCCTCTCACTTACAGCAGCTCTCTACCAACAGTCACTCAAACAGATGGGTTTTGCAGCATATTCAGATGGTCAACAAACCAGAAGTATTTCTGACCTTGTAAAACAGCAGGTATAGCTCTCGCAAAGAACAGCAGCACACTGATGAACTGGTCTTTGCTTGCTTCTTTTTACAGTGAGAAGCATCAAAATACATAACTGGCTGACCACAGTCCTACCAACATGTCCCAAGAAAGACAACGGTGTATCAGTTCTATAATGCTCACCACAGCCAGGCCAGGTAGCACAGATAGCTTTGAACTAGTTTTAACCAACTACAGTAGGTAGCTGTAGTAGCATGCCCTACCTCTGTTGCAAATCCACTTGAGAGGCAAGGGAACACTGTCCCATCTGAGAGCATTTCCCTGCAGCTGGACCTACCACCACCCACGGCACTAAGTTCAAAGCTAGCTTGGGTCTTCCTACGTGACCACACTGTCAGACTCTGGTGGAGACATGTTCCTTGCATTAAGTCAGAAGGCTGTTGGCTGTTATCAGCTCTAAGACAAACCTGTCCTTGTACCTACTGGGAAGCTTTCATGTATTGAGGGACTAGCCCTGCTGTGTGCTTTTGTTAAACTGAGACTATAATTTCAATGTTCTTACTTCATCTAAGTTAGATACTGAGGTAGAAATTAAAAATATGCCTTGAGCTTCCTTCTCTCTCTGCCTTGAAGTACATTATCTTACCTCCTGCAGGCCCGTGGTGGAGAACTACCAGCTACATTGCTAGCAGAGTGGTAATGAACACTGCCCTCTTTCCTCAGGACAGATCCTGCCTACCATAAAACTAGTAGATCAGTCTGTGTGCTGAGAACTGCAGTGGAGGTAGCATCCTCTTCCAGTATCTGGAAAAGAGTGGAGACTGGACAGCAATAGCCTCAATAACTTTTGGTTATCTGCTGTTGCAAGGTGTACTTGAGTGGAGAGATGTGCCAGGGAAGTTTAGTTTCCCTTTGAAACCCCATGTCCTTAAACAGAATCCTGGGGCTAGAACAGGTTCCAGCACTGCAAATGCATGATAATCAGCTGCCTTTAGGAAGATCGTATTCTTTTCCCAAAATAAAAGCAGCATGTGAATACAAACACTCAACAAAAAGAAAATCTGGGCTTGAATCTCTGCCACCTGACAGGCCTCAGGGTATCCATCCTGCTTTGCTACCAGCTGCTGCTGCAGAAGACTACATACCTTCTGTAAGTCCTGAGTTACATTTGCCAACACTCTGTAGATACCCTTCAGCATTTCAAATGGCACTAGATGCCTGTGCTTAGGCAAATGAATCAAGCTCCTTACGTCCAGCCAAGAAAAAAAATGAGATTTTGAGTTAAAAAACAAACAAAAACCCCTTTCTTCATGGGGAGTTTCCTCCTCTTCCTTTATCCCTAACAGATTCTTGTCATTACAGTATTCTGCCTACACCTCCAGGCTTGTTTACAAACTCTGCTCCAGCTTTTGCCACCAATACAGGCAAAATTACCAGAACTTTTTGGACAAGTGTGGGGGGTGTGACTTACTTAGCAATGACACAGTAAATTGACTGCCACTAGAAAGCAGTGGATTACCTATATAGGGTGCATGGGGCTCCAAGGCTCATTTTGCAAAAAACTAATACAACTTCTCCACTCCCCGTGCAGCCTCTACCATAAACAGAGGCACCTGGGCAACATCCCTTACCCTCCTTTGTCCACTCTTCGTTTCAAGTCCTAAAATTTATTACTTTTTTTGGCTGCACACTTCATGAATAGAGCATGCAATATAAGCCTGACACTTTCTATAAAGCATCAAACCCGCTCTGTATGCATTGCACAGCCATGCTTGCCTGAACTGAAGACATTCAGGCTTGGAGGTAAAGACCAAAAAAGACTCAATTTAACTATGCACATAGGAGATTAAGGATGTTTCACCAAGGGTAAGAATACCGCATATCTGGAAATCTCAGACAAACAAAACAATTCCTCAAGATCTGTCTAGACAACATCCCTGTAACAGAAAAAAAAGAGGACATGCGTGGGAGGAACTAACACTGTTAGGTCTCAGGACATTCAGAGCCCATCCAGCAGGGGAAGATGAAATGCAATGTCACTGTTAAAGGCCCTTTGGGTACCAGCAGCCAGCACCTCTGATATTCCCCCTCTGTCGTAGCTAGCCACTCCCTTTGGAACAGGGCTGCAGAGGATGGTGTGGAAGGCAGTAGGGACATTCTGGCTGCCCACTTTCAGAGAGTACATAAGCACAACAAATAGATCATTTTCACCAGCTCCTGCAAACAGGCCTTTGCAGACTGAAGAATCTGTCTTGCAGTTTCATGGAAATTAATATTCTGGTTATCACATATTGTCCCATCCCTCTAAAACACCTCAGGGATGTAACTCTCTTTTCAAGCTCATTTGTTCAGGTCATTCTGAACGATTCTCCTTTCCCTGAAATCTGGCTATCACCTACCTCAGTTAACACACTTACCAAAACGTTAGTGTTTGCTATATGCATTAAAGCCATCCAATGCAATCTAGACTGCACCCTTTACATCTGCTAAAGAAATAGCAATGGGGATAAAATTTTCAAGAGCATCTAAACTGGCATAAATCTTATCAGACAGGGGGTTTCACTTGGCATCCTGTTTTCCCCAACAGCAAGTCCTCACTTCCCTAGTCCTGGGTCCTTACAACTGCTACTGTACAATAGTTTGCTGTCTCATCAGCAGGGAGGATGACAAGCGTTTATGGGGCCATGGCCCAAACCAAATCACAAAAATGAGTGGCTGGAGGTAGAAAAGAATGGAATCATCTTAAACTGACTCTGCTGCAAGAAGAAATATGCTCTTGCGGCTGCTCAGGTTACTTCTCAAAGCATTGCTCTTGGTAGCTCTTTCTTAACCCTGGTTTGGCATTCTGTCACTGCTCATTAAAAATGACTGGTCTGTAAGCCATGTGAAGGAAGATACCCCGTAACAACAGGACTTCCTCCAAGCAAGCAGATATGATAAATGGCAAAACTGACAAATGCGTCCTTGACAAAAACAGACAGACAATGCTGATCAGAGCAGATACACATCAAGGCAAATGCCAAACACTGTGCATGTAGATGGAAACACAAAAACCAAAGTCACAGGTTGATTATCTGTCAAGTCCTGTTAAAACTGAAACCAGTTAATCCAACTGTTGTAAGTTAAGGTAGGCAATGTGCAGAAGTAGTCAATGTATCTCTTAATATTAATGATTATCACTGGATTTCATGGCACATACTGCAAGAAAAACAAGATTAAAAATCAGGTGCTTATGTCTGAATGACAGTTATTAAGGGCAGTGCGCTAGTGATCAGAAAGTTTGGGTGTAATTCCAAACTCCACCTCAAGTTTCCTGTGTCATTTAGGCAATTGTCTTAAAGGTATTTCAAAGCAAAACCCATTTTAAAAAGGTGAAAAAGACCCAAACGATGGAAAAGGAGACAATGTAAAGCACACCAAATATTTTCCCTGTGCTTGCTTCCCTTCTTTATTTGTAATTCAGTATAGTGGTGTTCTTCTCCGACCTTTGCACTGCTTTTTTTATTAACATAAAAATTCATTAGTGCTAGAGTTTATCTTGTCTACGTCGTCTTGGATGCTACTCTAACACTAAAAGAAGCTACAAATACTTCCAGCTGGGCAAATTTGTAACTTGAACTTTGCTTCTATTTCCTGTGAAGGGAAAAAAAGTGAATACCTAGTAACTACAACTTACTGTATTTAAAACGTATGCAAGGATTAAATTGCATGGCTTACCTCTATGTACCTTTCTTTCAAGGCTATGGCAAGGCATTAAACTTAATTACCTACTTTCTTGCTTCTTTAAAAAAGTTGCTAATATAGAAGTCCTGTTATATTTGAGCAGACTGCAATCCACAGTAAGATAGAAACAGCTCTCTTGGGAATGAAACAATAATCCTATGCAAGATGGAATAATATGCTTTTTTAACAAACCTCAAACACTGTTTTTTAAATGATAAAAAGGTGTTCATACTTCTATTGGCAACCATATCTGGAGAGGAACAGTGTGAGTTGATTTAGGGTTTATGCTCTTACCAAGCCATTTTGCTCACTTAACCCAACTCTCCAGGCAGAATCTTAAAAAACATCAGTTTAAAGGGATTTCTTCGACATAAGGAACCTCAGGAAAAACTGACAAAAGCTTGTGACTACAGGCTCTTCAGAACAAGGCAGACATTGAGCACAAGCTTTTTTAATGCTTATTCTGGCTAACACACATCCCATCCCTTTTACTGGGAGTAAGCAGTAACTAATGGGACATTTCAAAGGAATTACTTACGTTCTAAGCCCGGCATTCTCTAGTACCAGTTCTTCCAATCGATTGGACCTGCTCACCACCCGCAGTATCTGCTCACAGACATCAGTGGACTGCCACAGAAAAGACAGAACAGCATTAAACTCAATAACCATCTGTTCTATGTTTGTGTTATAAGCTGTACATCGTAATGGGATCCAGGCCACAATCATCTTCTTGTCAGAGATAAATACTAAAAATACCAGAAACACCCAGGTGGCAACAGAGGACTTCTGGAAAAGACTCAAGTGAAGCAAGAGGCAGAGTAAAAGCAAGTCATTTCTAAATCAGGCCACCTAATTATAGGGGGCAGAATTTTTACAATGATAGTAAAAAAACCAAACCCCATGATTCAGAAAAAACGCTCACTCATTTTTAAAGAACTCTTGTTCATATGCATGCTAATTCTTCAGAACAAAGTGGCAACTAGCGCCAAAGGGAATAAAGCCTGACCAGGACTGACAACTAAACACAAAGAAAGATGTTATAAGGCAGACAAAAAAACCAAAAACCAAACCAACCAACCAAACAAAAAACCCTCAAGAGCAAAAGCACTCTAGCTACAGGTCCTCCAAAGACTGCTAAGGACTAGTGCTTAAGGGCCAGTGTATTTCAGTATGAATTCTTCCAACCTACATAGAAGTAAATCCCATCTCATGATCTCACTGTTGTTGCATTCTAGAATCTGCACGACATTTGCAAGTGCCATGAACGAAACATAACAAAAGAGTTTGTTTGCTGTGCTCATTTGAATAGAGAGATAAAACCTTAATGATTCAAAAGCCGTACAGTAAACACTGTACCTCATCACCTTTATTATAATCTTTTATTTCGTTTCTGGATTTGCCTTTTATTTCCACAGCACACACTAACCAATGTTCATGTGATGTCCAAAGCTGAATTTCAGTTGTGATCATGAAGTGCTGAAACTATTCTGTTATCTGCCTTTAAAAGCAATGTGACATTCATACCTGGGATATCTGTGTCTCTAATGACAGTCTGACATTTTCTAGGTTTTTTGTTTGTTCATTTGTTTTACTTTTAAACTAATTGAATTTCCTAATAAGAAAAAAACCTGCTCTACCACACACATAAAATCTTATTAATCCTTTACACAGTAAAGGTGATAATTTTTTCTGAAGACTGTCAACTCGGCCATCTTCCAAATTCTATCTTTGCCCTCCATTTTTTAATAATTCAGAATATTATCACAATGCTTCTACAGCAGCATGACTGCAAATGGAAAGTTTCATGCACGTACTATAAAAACACTGTGGACACTGTCTATCAAGCACAGTGTCAGAGCTGGACTCATGAAGCTCAATGCATTCAATGGCCTCCGGATATGTCTGACCTCATACTGACCCTCAGCAGTGTTCCTATAGCACGGATTAACTGTCCAACAATTTACATCTTCCATTTTGACTGAAAATGGAATGTGTGAAAGATAAAGTTTGGGTTTTAAGGAATTGATGCATTTTCAAGATTGACAAAGTTTATTTGTTTTCCACAGAAAAGTTGCTAAGAATGAAAAAAAACTTACACGCAAAAATATCTCAGATACGATTATATGGCCAGTTCTTGTTCTAAGCAAACTACACTGGCCAGTCTTCTAACTAAGCAAACTATCTCATTTCATTGAAGCAGAAAACGATTAATTGCATTGTACCTTTTAACAACACTGATTTTAACAGCAAACTACAACAGGATTAAAAATACTCCCAGTTTCATTCCATGCATAAGTTCAAGTAAGATGTCCCAGCAAGAAAGAAAAGTTTTTTGCCTACTCTTCTGACAAGAATGACATAAGCTAGTTTCTACAGAATTTTCATGGAAAATCATAGCTTAGGAATGCAATGAGAGCATTTTCAGATCAATAAAACTGCATGAATTTAAACAAGATGAGACTCAACCTTCACTTTTAAGGACAAAACCTTCTCGATGCAAGCGTGAAAGCAATTTATCAAACCACTAACTCTACCTCTGACTATAAACTTCCAAGTTTAGAAGTAGTAGTATATTTTGATATATTTAAAATGTCACCTAATTACTGATTTTCTTGGCCCTTTCTTCAGTAGTCCAACTTGTTTAGATTTGCCCCCTTTTTGCTGTTCAGAAAGAAAACTGATATGGAAGAATATCAATGTCACACATCGCTACATACTTATTATTACACAGGGTTAGCTTGAGACAAGTGGGAGGAAAAAAAAAAATCAGCAAATTGCAATGAAAATTATGAGGAAAACCTGCCTTATATGTGAGAAAAAAATCAGAATCCTGGTAATTTCTTTTCACCTCCAAAAAGCAACTGAGATCTCTGGCTGCTTTAAAGTTAGTTTCCTATTTAGTCACCCAATATTGTTTGGGGGACCTAGCAACACCTAATAAAATAGTTTTATGCGCTACTGTTATTGCCCAACAAAGTTTTCAAACTTTATTCACCTGAAATTTTGACAAGGCCTGACTTTCAGTATTGTTTCTATGGCATGAATTAACTATCCTGATATGATTTTCCTGATATGATTAAAGGAAAAAAAAATTTTCAATACATTGCCCAGTTGTACTTGCCTGAAAAAGTTCGCCTTGAAAAATGTAATAGCATCCTCTAAAACACAGCACAGCCTGGTAGGAGCAGGTATACTGTTTCAATTTATTACTTACTAATTTCAGATCCTTGGAGGACAGCTTTGTAAACCACTGATTATACTCCAGAGCAGCAACTATAGGTATTAAGTCTCTAGAAAAAGAAAAACACTTTTACACACATTTCATATAATTGTTTTCTTTGGTCATTTGAAACAATCCCTTAAATGTTCTGCCATATTTAATTCCCCATGCTTTTGCAATGCTAATTGCCTATGATCCCCGTTACAGAAAGCTCTGCATTCTAAAAGACGAGCACCACCAGTAGCTGTGTGTCTTTCTCATATTTTAATACAAATTTTTGACTGGCCAACTGACATCCATTCTAGCATGAATTTTTAAATCAGGAATTTGTCTGGGCTGTCATTCCTACTTTTAGCATTACTTTTTCTTCAGCTTGTGACATATTTAAGCTTCTTAATCACCTCTAATTATAATTTAGCATGACGCTAAAAAGCTTTTTGGCAGTCTGATTATTTAATATAATTCCATGACTGAATGCTTCTAGAGAACACCTCCTTGTCTCATCTCTATAGTTAAATTCCCCCAGGAAGCAGGAGACCTGCAAAAGGATAATGCGACTTTTAGCACAAACCCTCCTTAACTGTAAAAGGGATTTCACAAATGAAATTCTGAATTATTCCCGTTTTCTTCATTCCAAGCCTCTTAACGTGATCTGCTCTCCCTCTGTTAAGTTTCTCCAGTAACAGATGTTGATAAATGTCATGTACGTACACTACCTCCCAGCAGAATCATTCATCAAGCACCAGCACACCATTTAGCAGTGCAGCACTTGGATCATTTTGATGCAACATATTAAATACTTATATACGCCTACACTGGGACCTAAGAGCTACTTGGAAAGCCCTTGTCTTTATAATGAAACAAAGAGCTGTAATATACATGAACTTATCAGACCAGCAAAATAATGCCATCCAAGCCTCTGTTTTTGCAGGGAGAAATTTAAAAGTACTGGCTTTTATAAGCTAGTCCCACCCTCCCAGCTTTTCATTCAGGACATATGCAGGTAGGCACAGATCTGCACTAAACACGCAGCACCCTTCTCCCATCTTCTTTTCCTTCTTCCTCCCCTTCGGTTTTCCTCTACGAACATTCAGACACTTCAGGGTGGTTGTTAAAACACGTAGGAAAGCCAGGAGACAAGGCAACATCATATGGACAAGCCTTCAGCAGGCTATATTGGGAACTGCAGTTGCTAGATTTGGAAGTACAAGCCCATCACTACGGTAACAGTATGAAGGTGTGGCATTTTGCAGCAAAAGACTGTAGCCCACCAACTGTGAAGCTCATGCAAATAGACCATTTTCACACTCCTGCAGAGGAACTAGTGTGTGGTGCCCTTCAAGGATTAAGCTTGTTTTCCATCTTGTTCACAGCACACATCGTCTTGTGTGAAGTCATTTCCACTGGCACAGTAGAGTCCTACCAGCTTCATGAAGTGTATAGATTTATTTCCGTCCACCACGTTGTTTTTGGTCCTACACACACATACTTTATCTCCATATAAAGCAGTAACTGACTAGTGAAATGTTGGGGGGGGGGGGGGGGGGGGGAACCAACCCAGAGGTATTTTGCCCTTAGGCTGGGCAGGTGGGAACCTTGCTATGGAGTAAGGAATGTCCACGTAGAGTTTTGTTCCTCCTTTGCCTTCCCCTGGAGCAATCGGTAAGAAGGTAATGAATTAGCAGCTTTGATGTCCCTCTTGCCAGTGCCTTTGCCTTGGAAGTGGAATGAACGTAAGAGTTATTTTTCAGGTGTAATTTTGGTTTATCCACCCAGTGGTAAGCAGCCAGCCACAGCTGGTGGTGAATGCTGCAGGGCAAACATTGGACAGGCTGACGGTACCACCATCGCACTGGTGGAGCAGAGCTGTTCACGCTGTGGACCACCACCCCCAAAAGAGGCAGAAGGCACCACCAGATGTATTTTAGCCAGCAGCAGCAGCACCAGTTCCTCCAAAGGAACAGAGGGACAACAATCGGGGATCACTGACTGCAAGTGTTTACACTACCAAGGAGCTGGTAAGCTGGCTTGGAGGGCTGGCAAGAGCTCGGTACCTTCTGGGCAGGAGACTGGCTGCGGGCAGAACTTGCCTGAGGCCATCCCCTTCTCCCCTCTCCTCCCCAGGCCGCGGAGGGAAATGGCTGAAGGACACGTGGTGCTCAGAGTTAGTGGGAAAACCATTTCAAGAAGTTAAAGAAACATTGCTGCAGCAGGACAGGAATATTTTAAAACAAATCGACCCATCTGATTTGCAAATTCTCATCTTTAAATAGTTTAGTCTTCCGCAGTACTCAAGGCCTGTTTGTTCAAACCCTAGACAAGCACAGATACTGGCACTCTTCAGTAAGACGAGCTGCTAACCCACACACACGCCACCCCACCGCTTCCTCCCCACGTGCCTGACGACAGTGGAACCTCTGCGTGTTCTGCAGTAGCCTTGCTGTCTAGAAACTTCGCTTTATCAGATTCTACCACCTGATTTTAAGGAGAAACTATGTAGTTCAATCCTTTTTTCATTTTGTTCAAATTGTTGAAGGTGCTTCTGACCAATGAGGGTCCTTTAGAAATTTACCTCTACTCCTCTTGCTTTGAGCTCGCCTAACCTCATTGCACTTGTTACTGAGTTTTCAAAATTATATACTGCTTTATTCCCTTTATTCTATTAAATTCTCGATGTCGTACTAACTATGATCTGAATTCTTTTGCAATACTCTATGAAAGAATGCTAACAACCATTTCCAAAAGCTGGGCCTTCTCATAACTTTCCCTCACTGAGTTATATTGAGTTGCTTAAATTTATTAGTTTGTTCACTAAACTACCATCCAGAATAAAGTAAGATTTACAAAATGTAAACCTGTCCCATCTTAAAATGAAAACAGATTCTATTCTCCTGGAATGCAGAAAATCTCTCCAAGCTTTAACAACATTCAAGCTTCACTAACACCTTCACGTTTTTTCAACATCTCTGTACCCCAGTGTATTTAAGATGGCAAGAAATCTAAACAGTGCAAAGAAGAAAAAAATCTAACCAATCACACTTTTCTGACAATTTTTTTAATGTCCAAATACGCTAAAATATATGCTACACAGATGAAAATTATGCTACTGAGTTAAATAAGCCCTGTTCACTTTGAGTCTTTTTTTTGCTGTTGTTGTTAAACAATTATATGGTTCGCAGCACAGTGTAACTTCAGATAAAACCTCAGAAGTCATGTTCCCATGCGGCAAGCCATGCTATGCACTCTAAGTGTCAGGCACTCTGGGAACTTAAATTCATCTATAATTCATGCCATCTCATGTTGACCTCTAACAGAAATGCTTTACTAGGAAAAACACAAATTGTTTATTTTTGCAATGCATAGCCCCTGTATCTGGAGAACTGGTGTACCCATCCTACCTCACTTCAGAGAGCTACTGCACAACATGAAGTTTCAGCAATCCCAAAAATTAGGTGGGCAAGATGTACAACAGTCTCTCAAACTCCAAAGCATGATGGCATATTGTTAATTTATAGCATTCTCACTGTGCTAAGTATATCACAAAACACTCACATACGTTCTTGAATTGACTGGGATCTCAGATCCTAATTTATATTTTTAATGAATAAAGTAAGGTTTTGTCTTCCTAAAAAATTTAGTTTTCTTGAAATTTCAATCCAAAACCTTTTTCTCAGTTCAGTCAACACGTAGAAACTCTCATCACAAGAGGGATTGCACGGCATGTAAATGGCTCCAAATTTTTTTGAAGCTTTGGACTTACAGCATCATGAGACATTTAATAAAGACTTTTATTAACAACACATTTCCTCAGTGACGTCAATTTTGTATGGTATGCTTCAATGAAAAGCTTCTGTGAAGCAACAAACCCACTACTCCATTTTCCAAAAGCTAACTCATTTGAATCAGCTGAGATACTCTAAATACTTAAAACACTTCTTCTATCTGCTCTTTCCTAATAACCAATATTTTTCACTCCCAATAAATTGTTCAAACATTTAATTTCTATTGAAGCTGGGTATCTGTAAGTCACTTTCTCAGGAATACCCCATGGTCTTCACAGCACTTCCAACTTGCAATAAGTTTAAAGCATTCTTACGTTCTTGTCCCACATTTGCTTGTGCTGAATAGTATTCCTTTCCTTATCTTCTCTCAACAAGGTTTAACCAACCAAACAGTCTTTGGCTACATCCGTCATGCACTAGTTGCAGCCCTGTAGTCTTGTTCAAGTTATTTCTGAATTAGCCAACACAGGTACAGCTTAGTAACTTTGCCATGGGATTCAGTGCAGACTGTGAAAACCCGTCACAGAAGCTAAGTAAGTATATCAGTGGGTTTTTTTGCAAGTTTACATACCAGATAGCTTAAAGCTGCAAAGAATGCTGTGGCAAAATACTCTTATTTACCTACCTCCAAGTTCAGCCTTCCTGTTACAATATTTTAACATTGTACCCCGACAGATTCTTAATTCTTCCACTGGGCTTTCCCAAAGAAACAAATGCTTTTTCTATCTTATTTACAGTTTCTTAAAGTTGTCATTTTCCTTGTATAATGATGGATTTTAGTTAAGACTTCCTCTCATTTCCTCCTACTTAAGTATCTTCAGATTCAACTTTCTTAGAATCCAATTTTCTCAGCCAGCTAAATTCAGTAAACCAAATACAACACTTAGCTAAGTTTCAGCATCTCACAGTAAAATTACCCTCAATTAGTTCCTTTCTGGAAGTACACAGTTTTGATAGCATCTATTGTAAGTGGAGAAACTACTGGCTGGAATTCAGTTGAACAATTTAAACCTTCTACTGACTTGCTGACAAAAATAATTTCCTTTACTGTGTACACCATGAGAAAAAAGATTCTGCATAAATACAGACTGCATAATTTCCTTTTTTTTACTTTGCCCACCAGATGTAGTTGCATGTTTTCTCTGCTGAATTTGAGCTCTTATATCCACCATCACAGGAAAAGCTTCTATCTGTTAACTTTTTGGAGTGCTTCCAATAGCAAAATATATTTATCTTCTCAGACTCCTCAATGAAATGTGCTCTCCATGGGGCTTTCATGCAAAAACAGCAGCTTTGTGCTGAAAACTAAAAATGCTATAGAGATGGTCATTTCAGAGCTCTACACATTCAAGTAACAGCTACGGGACCATCCCACTTTAGCACAGGCAGGTGAACCCTATTGCAAGGGGGAACAAGGAAAGTTTGCAAAATATTAGCATGATTACTGCATATTGTTTACCTGTGGTCAAGGTGGCTGAAGTCTTGCAAATTCAACTCTCTGGTATCTTGTGTCAGATAAATCGTATCGACATCCTGTTAAAAATACATAACCAAATACATCTTTACAGAACTGTTGTTTTTTTCCAAGTACTATGATTTACCTGCTCTTTCATCGTTTGTACAGTTAGCTGAAAAGAGCTCCAGAAAACGACATGTACTTACCCACTGTACTTCTTCTCTATAGGGAAATCCAAGCCAATCGCAAACACAGGCATACATCTGCGAAAAGCCTCCTAAAAACAACCCAAGAGAGTATTTAACATAATAGTAAAAAAAGCAAACAAACAAACAAGCATCTAAAAGGATACTTTAATACTTAAAGATCCAGTCTTTCAAAACTCACTCTCTTTTTCTCTCAGAAGGCTGTCCATTGTGCTGCTGAAAGAAACTCAGACTATCCTATCTTTGCCCGGCAGGTTGCAAGAAAGCTTAAAATAGTTCCTTCACCTACCAATCAGAAGTCTGCTCCGTACTAATTACACCTTAGAACTAATTACACCTTAGAACTAATTACACCTTTACAAGCTTCTGCCAGAAATAGAATTAAACTTCCTAACACTGCAATTCCAGCCTTTTTATATTTGAGCCTTTAAATTCATTCTCACCACAAGGTCCAAGTTCTGCCACTGTCTGACTGTCCCACAGGGCCTGGAGATTAGCCAGTCTTTCTGAAGGCTCCATAGTTACTTTTTTCAGAATCCTCCTAGATGCAAAAGGGGAAGGAAAAAAGAAAAATCATTCATGACTTTGAAAGTACTTTTAAATTCATAAATCTTCTTTATTTCAAGTACAATTTTAAATGAGTGTATAGGAAGAATTACCATCTTTAATACAACCCACTTCTCTGCCTAAAAGTTATATGCATCATGATGCCTCCCAGCAGGAGTAACATTTATTTGTCTCTTCTTTCTTTCTAATGATTAACCCTGTGACTACTGGAGCAACTGAGTCCTCTTCTGTGACAGGATGACTCAAGCTAAGCGGACTTGTGGCCCTCAACTAATACAAGAATGACCAAAATAGGGGAGACATGGCATTACTGGTTACGCTGAAAGCGCTGCTGTTTATACAGTGCTTTTATGCAGTAAAAGCACTATAGTGCAAAGAGCCACAGAGCATGCTGAATAGCTGCCTGTGGCCTCTAGGCTGCACTCTGGGTACCCAGCTTCATTCTTTGCAATCTGGTTGTGTTCCTCCTCCCCTAAACAAAAACACAATCCCTTCCTACCTTTTCAGAAATGAAACTATCTGTTTTTCTGAATGACAGGACTGCCTCATAAACTGCAGAATTCCATAAAACAGAGAGGAAGAATTAATAAGAGATATTAATGGGAGAAACCTCTTTCCCCCTTTTTGCTTGTTCTGGTCTTATATGATCGGCATAACTCCAGCGCCTTCATTTTGGAAAGTAATGCCATCTGAAAGGAGAGTAAGAAATTTTATTTCTTTTCCAGGAACCAAGTTCTGCATACTGCTACACCAAATGCTCCAGCAATGTTCTCAAGAAAGCCTAGAGAAAACATGTATAGGTCTCAAGGCCTTCACAGACACTCAAACACGCACAGCCTGCAGCCCTCTTTACTCTTTTTGCCTACATTTCTCACATCGTTACTGAGGTTTTATGGCAAACCTGTTCACAAATATTCACTTGTATGTGTGCTTTTTGAAGGAAGAGCTTGACCTCCATTAAGGCAGTTAATAATACTGCCACAGAGAGAAACTGGAAGTAAAAAAGCAAACTGCCAGCCAGAGTTTATGAACTTGATTTCCTACTCCACCTACAGGAAAGGTGAATAATAAAGACAAGCACCCAAAATAAAACATGTAAATTTAGCCTGACCGTTTACATCTAATGTCTGTTACAAAAGCTCACTTAGAAAGATCAATGTATCCCAGAAAATTCTTTTGCACAGTCCACTTTCTCTAATATTGCTGAAAACCAGGAGCTGAAGAAAGTTATAGTAGAGCTGCATGATCTGGTAGAGAGTGATGAAGATGAGGCAAGGACAGAGAGAAGAAATAAAATTAAATGAAGAAAAACTACTGAGAATTGCTGCAAGATGATAAAATTCAGAGGCACAGATACAAGAAAAAAAAACAACCAAAGGCAAGAACAAAAAAAAAAAAAGCAGCAGAGCAAAAAAAGGTAGAGAAGGAGATGTATGATCCAAGGAGCCAGTTACACCATGGAAAGTATATGACAAGACTGCCCAGGGCTCAGTTTTGAAGAGCAAGGCTCCCAATCATGTGCATCGTTTCACAAACACTGAAAGCAAACAGAACTTTTCCCTTCTCTCCCAACTCAGATTTTACTTCTAGAAAAAAAACCCCACTGAGTATCACAGCTGGTTTGGGAGAAAGGAGTAAATTACAACAAAAAGCCAGAACTTAAGCTATACCTGAGGTTGGAGAGGCAATAAGTTAAAATGAAAACTTAAGACTCCAAATACCTGCATCACCCCTTCAAAACAAAGGTTGTTTTGACCCTACAGAGCATGGAGAGCCTGCCAATGCTCTGCACTGCCTCCTGGCTCTGTCATATACCTGCATAAAAGCTTACTGCTTGCCTCAAGGTTTTCTCATACCCTCGGTGCACTTCTGAGGTCAGCGTGGGGAGACCCATGGACAAAAAGTGGTGGCTTGTCACCCTTTCCACACAATCTGTTGCCGCTAGAGGTGCCCTAAAAAACACTTACACTGGTGAGAGGCCAGGGAATATCTTCCTGAGGCAGGTCCCAATGTGCGCCAGCACCTCGTTCACATCCTCCGAGGATGCCATCTTCATGGAGATGCTGCATTTCTCAGTTTCCATAATCAACTGCAAATAAGAGGGCATGACAGCAGGAACTGGGTATCATATAATTCATGTCCATTTAAAAAGGAGAGCATTTTGAATGCCAGCTGAATGCTTTGTATGCTGGTAGGAATCTGTTATTCTTTAAGACATGACATGACATGACAACACTCCAGGTAAAGATTCTGAAAGTTGTTCTTGAATGTACAAGACCCCTGTACTCAAACTTTGCTTTTCCTAACAGTGCCCTGCTTCCCACGGGAATAAAAGTTTCAAAGAATCTTGACCTCAGCTGACACTCTGAAACCCAAGAACTTTTCACAGCATTGTCCTCTTTTGAAACACATCCCAGAACACCAGGAGAAACAAGCGCAGCCTGACAGGAAACTATTGAACGAGCAGGGCCTGCTTCCTACAGCAAAAAGTAAAAGTTTTTAATGGCTGTGATCCCCTGGAAAAGCTCTAATGCTTTGATCTATGCCGTTTAAGAAAATGTTACGGTAATATATTGTCTTGGCTCAGATGAAGCAGTAACTCAGCTAACATTACCGTCCTGCTGTCTAGGGGATACGTGCTTCAGTGAGGGGGAAACATAAAGCCTTCTGCAACCCATCTCTGTTATATATTGAGTGTTCATAACCAAATCAGATTACTGTATGACTGAGACATCAGGTCTGCTGCTGCTTTCAGCTGCATCACAGGAAGCAATGTAATGTTTCTGTATTCTCCAATGTGAATATTCAGCACAGCCCAAGTCATAAACTCTTTTAGATGAGGAGCCGTGCAGACACAGTAAGAAGCTAACATTAAGAATAAATAAGAAGTGTAGATAGACAGTACGAGAGGGGACACTGTGCAGTATGCTACAGAAGATTGGGGTTTTTTATTGAAACTGGTTACCAGAGCTCTTTTGGTTCCCAGTCATCACCAGGATAACCCTTGAAGAGGTGGTATTATCCCAAAAGCACACCAAAAATCTTCACACCTTTTCCCACCAGCTCAACTCCTTTCTGAACCTGTTGCTCTCACTCCTTGAAGATGAATGAGTGGGCAAGTTACTACTGTTTTTCATAGTCACCAATATTAGCACAACATTTCCCTACATTACTCTGTCCATTTGTTCACTTATCTTACAGTGGGAAGCTCTTCATGGCTTTCTGTGAGATGCCTAGTAGAAGACTACATCCTTCAGGTATCACAGATATAACATGCCGTTTGTAGGAAAACTGCAACAGTACAATTTGCCCTGCAAGCAATAATCTAGGATTCTGCCTGCCTTCAGCTTTAAGCCTCACACATTCAAAACACAAATGAATGTAAACATGCAAAACCTTAAAAAATATTTCAGGAAAACACTATGCTAAGTGAGGCTGCTGAATATCCCTTGTAAACCCTGCTACGGCAGTGATTGTCTATGCCCCCAGGAATAATTAGCATTAGCTACGATGGCATTTTAGTACCTTAAATAAATAAAGCCACAAAAACATACACAGTATTTACTAAATGTCTTCCCATTAAAGAGATAAACATCTGGACTTTTTTTTTTTCTCCTCCTTCAAGGAAAGCGTCAAAAGCCAGGTTAAAAAGATGACATATTAAACACAATGAGAGCTTTTCAGAGTTCAAATAAAGTGTCAGATGCTCCTATTTTTAAAAAGCTCTTTAAAAGCCAAACACACATAAAACACATTGAAGACTTTGATACAATTGAACTGTCAAATCTTGTCAACATGTTCATCTTATGAATGAAAAACATATTAAAGGCATTCTTCTTTTCAGCACCTTCTCTTTGACATTCACTTTTTTGGACACATAACTTGCTGTCAAATATATTTTGTGTTCTATATAGTAATGGTATCAAAAATAGTTGGAAGCAAACCATTTCTGCCTGCAACATAAGCCGTAGCTTTTGGCTTCACCATAAAGGTATACACCACAGAAGCCATTCAAGCTTGCATGGTGATGATTATATACCAGCCACCATTGTTTTATCATCTCTGAGAAAAACATTCACTTAAGAGACAAATAACAACTTGTACCATATTGGGGGGGGGGGGTGGTGGTATATTTATCATCATCCCACCTGCACAACACACTCCTAAAATTGACTCTCTAAATTCTTATCATTATTGTTAAGACTTTAAAGCATCATGAATGTAGGAGTGCAAACATACAGCGTACTCACCGGATGGGGACACCTGCATGTCGGAGCATTACCTCCTTGACTGGAACAGATTTAGCAATGAGTAAACAAGTATCTTTTATCTAGAATACACTCACCTGACCCGGTTTACTGGAAGTTACTCCTTGGATTTCCAAGTAGCTGAAAGTTAGTTCTAGCTGTAGTTAAAAAAGAAAATGCCACGTTAATGCAAACATCATCTTATTCTAAAGAGCACTTATACTTTTCAATGAGGTTAAGAAAACCTTGAACCAGGCTAATGTTATTTTGCATCAATTTCTGTAACTGACACTAAGTATTTGTTAATATCTTATCTGATTGCATTTTACACTAAAAGAGCAGTTACCTTTGCTTGTTACAGATTCAGATGGTTATTAGATGTTATAGGAATACCACACTGGAGCTTTTATTGGAAACTATAAGGACATAAGCTTATAATAAAATTTATGACAAAATTTTATAGTAAAAAGCATCGCTTATACAACACCCTACTGATGTGTACCCTTGTGACTGAATAATCATTAATTACAATACTTACGACATCACATATTACTCCTTCATTAGTTACACTGATCATAGATGTGAAAAATTTTACTGCACAGAAGCTGAAGGGACATGCACACACAATTTTTTTAGTATACGTATGTAAATAAAAATACCATAGATACATAGATACAGATATGGATATATAAATGCTCAAGACTGCTTTAGCATGTCTAAAAGTATGAGAGGAAATAATGCATTAGCTTTGCCTGAGTGGGTTATCTGGACAACAGTCAGGGTAGGCAGGGCAGAAGGGTGAACATCCTGAATCCAAATGGAAGCTTAGAAGAAGGCAGGAAAGTCCTCTTCTCCAAGGACAAATCTAGGGCTACAGGGAATGTGCTAAGATCTGAATTCACAACTACGTAGACAAACATCTTGACAGCTGAGATAAGCAGAAAGAAACAAACCTCTTGGACTGAATCATAACTACAGGGCAAGACATTAGCATGGTCATTTCCTTTTATTTATCATTAAAACCATTGTAACTGAGCAGTCTGTCTGAATTGCACAAAGTTTCCTGTACTTTATCTTATCCTAGGTTCACAGTCAGGGTGCTCCCAGGCTAACTGGCAAACACCATATCATTCCATTTCTGTATTATTGGCAATCCTTTTCCCTTCCGTTGCCCTCATGATTTGACAGCATCAGAAGATATACACACCCCTCAGCCATTTCTGTGCAAAGTTCACCTTCCACCAAAGACCCAACTTTGTGACCAAACTTAACTCTCAAGTTTTTGAGAGGTCTTCACGTGATTTATTTCACTTATTCTGCTGCAGGGGCAGCATCCACAGCAAACAGGCAGTTTCAGACAGGGGTGCCGTTACGGCTGCTTACAAAACGAGGGTACACAGGGAACCAAGGCAGGAGAGGCAGAAACAGCGCAAGCGTCTTCCCAGTGCTCACACCGACACCTTGCATTTTTGCAAGGGTAAGACATTCCCTTCTCGTCAGTCCTCTTCAGTGCCTTATTTCTAAGATAAAGCTGGCAATCTTTTGTGATGACAGGACATGGCCCCATACAGTTCATTCAGGCCAGAAAGAAAAAAAGAGAAAAAAAAAGGGGGGGGGGGGAAATCCATAGCAGCTCTCGTTGGCTACTGGAGTAAGCTAGACTACGCATATAGAAGTGAAAGGCTCTTTCTCGAGTGTTAGTCAAATTAAACAAACATATGAGACTATCTAACGTTTGTTTACCCAAATCACAATGAAATTTTAGGGAAAAGTTTCTATGATTGAAATCCATCCTATTTAGCAAATTGTTTACCTACCAGATTGAAGGTTCTGCTTTTGCTAATGTACTGGGTATGTGCAAACATATGTATGTGTACACACGATCAAAAACACTTTTCTACTCCTGAGAAAAGTTTACACAGATTGAGACTCAAGAATTCAATCTGCAAAAATCCTCTTGACTAGAATTAACAAATACCAGGACGTATGGCAACATCTTTCATTCATTTTTCTAATTAAAAACATGGATTTACAGTCCTTGCTTTGCATCAAAAATATAGAACACATTCTAAACATCATCTACCTCAAACTATGAAATAATTTTTACAAGGTTTTAAAAAGCATAATCTCATTTATTACCTAAAATTATATTTTTTAAAAATCCTCTTAAAAGGCTATGACTGCCTCTCATGTGGGGACCCTTCAGTTACCAAGACAGCTAATTTCACAGTTTCCATTTTTTTCAATCAAAACTTAATGAAAGCTGACACTAGAAATATGTTCACAAACCTGAATTACACTCCCACAAATACTTCATACACTTACCTGTGGGCTTGATGACACATCCAACATTTACTAATGTTGCAATTACATTTTATATAGACTGTAGCAAGAATTAGTAGGTTTTAAGTATGGCACTTCTTTCCTATCAATCCATGTAGACTAGTGGAAATGAACTGATTGTGTTATCAATTAATAGGTATAATATGATTATAATAACCAGGGAACTGCTAAACTCCTGTATACAGCCCCCATCAGTTAATATTTAAAATAGGGAAACAATAACTAGACGTGATTTAGGGTTTAGGAACTAATGCACACAGGGATCGAGTGCACCCTCAGTAAGTTCGCAGATGACACCAAGTTGGGAGGCAGGGTCGATGTGCTCGAGGGTAGGAAGGCTCTACAGAGGGATCTGGACAGGCTGGGTCGGTGGGCCAAGGCCAACTGTATGAGGTTCAACAAGGCTCAGTGCTGTCGGGTCCTGCGCTTGGGTCACAGCAACCCCATGCAGCGCGACAGGCTTGGGGAAGAGGGGCTGGAAAGCTGCCCGGCAGAAAAGGACCTGGGGGTGCTGGTCGACAGCCGGCTGAATGTGAGCCGGCAGTGTGTCCAGGTGGCCAAGGCAGCCAACGGCATCCTGGCCTGTATCAGAAACAGTGTGGCCAGCAGGAGCAGGGAGGTGATTGTCCCCTGTACTCGGCACTGGTGAGGCCACACGTCGAGTCCTGTGTTCAGTTTTGGGCCCCTCACTCCAAGACAGACATGGAGGTGCTGGAGCGTGTCCAGAGAAGGGCAACCAAGTTGGTGAAGGGCCTGGAGCACAAGTCTTACGAGGAGCGGCTGAGGGATCTGGGGTTGTTTAGTCTGGAGAAAAGGAGGCTGAGGGGAGACCTTATCGCTCTCTGCAACTACCCGAAAGGAGGTTGTAGTGAGGTGGGTGCTGGTCTCTTCTGTCAGGTGGCTGGAGATAGGATGAGAGGAAATGGCCTCAAGTTGTGCCAGGGGAGGTTTAGATTGGATATTAGGAAAAATTTCTTCACTGAAAGGGTTGTCAGGCATTGGAACAGGCCGCCCAGGGAAGTGGTGGAGTCACCATCCCTGGAGCTGTTCAAAAACCATGCAGACGTGGCATTTCAGGACATGGTTTAGCGGGCATGGTGGTGTTGGGTTGATGGTTGGACTTGATGATCTTAAAGGTCTTTTCCAACCTAAACGATTCTATGATTCTATTAGACAGTGGGGCTTTATGTTTATGTCAGAAAAGGTAATGGATTGTGGTCTGATCAACAAAACTTGAAGAAGTAGGTAAAAGGTAATTCCTACAGGGGGAGATCGTGACCACCAACTCACTGACCACCTACTCAAATGATACCACCCACTCAAAAGATGACAATGAAGGAAGAAGACAAAGTCTGCATGCTAATTTACATGAGAGGTGAAGAAGAAAGAACCAGTCATTAAGGGAAATAATAATGAATGTGTATTACTTAAGTATATAGATGTGGGAATTTTTGAGACAAAGGTGTGCTGTCTTGAGACAGGCACCCACTCATGCACATCAATGAAATTAATTTGAAAATACCTCGACTCTGTGTGTTTATTGGCCTGCACACCGGGTAAATGAACCCCATTTGGGGGACAACAATTGGACTCAAGTATAAAGTTATGAGGTGGCAATTGTAACGTCCTTGCTCTAAAGATATTTGTGTGAGTTGGTATTACAGTTAATCAACCTTTATTCCTTTTAACTTTGATCGTTGTTTAGTAGATACATCTCAACAGCACTGTTTAAGGAAAAGTGAAGCTTGGCATCAGATGTAGTAATAACAGTCACTCAGAACTGGCCATCTCTCAGCATCCTCAATTGTGTGAGAGGTCCCTGGAGGAATAAAGTGTCTTTGCTGCATGTTCTCAGCTGTCTTGCTAGCAGTTACTGCATGCCAGTTATATGGAAGTTCTTAAGCTCAGAAAGCTTCTGAGCAGCTTTTGAAAATATTACAGATTTTAGAAAATTCAGTGACTTTCACTAATCCTGCTAGAAAAGAAATGCATTTTCAACCATCCTAATAGTTGTTCAGATATAAAAGTTTAAAATTGACAAAAACCATGAGCAGACACCATTTTTTCTGATCACTTTTCTTCCATTTATCACTAAAGTAACAATTTTGTTGTATTCTAGATTTCCATGAAAACAGAAACAAGTTTTTCGATTAAGTAAATCCATTTAATAAAAGGAGTTTTGAGAAGTATCTGTAATGCTAAACTAGAAGTAGAGCTATTCCTTAGTACATCAAGCCCTAGCCTTCAAGAGCTTTTTAATGAACTACAATGGCTTTGCTATTATCTAACAAGATCACCATCACCACCTGTCCATCATACTGCCACTGCACTGATGTCTGAGGTGTTCATCAATTGTCTCTATGTTTCCATGCAACCAGTCACCAAACCCTGTCTTAAAACAGGCTGCAAACTGCAGTGACCCAAAAGCCAACAGACAACCAACCAAAAGATATCTGTGCCGCAGGGACAGGGTGACCAACTGAGGGAAATAAATTTCAGCAGAAATTCAAACTAGTCATCCTACCTGTCAGTCAGCATCTTCAAATTATAGGTAAAGCACAGTCATATTTACGACTGACCATAACTGAAAACCTGGTATCAGTTGTTCCATTTATTGATCCTGTTCTATAAAGCATATACACACACACACACAGACACACATATGTATGTGTAAAACACAACAAAACAGAACATATGCCAAATTCCCATTCACTGATTCCAAGCTGGACAAGAGATTTCTTCCACATCAGTCATTTTCGTTCATGTGGAAATTATCTTTCTCTGCTACAACAATCCTTACGAATTGTCACAGGATTAGAAAAAATAATTCACCGGCATTAACAAGGCAGGTTGGCAAGATGCTTTTCAAAATGAACCACAGAAATCATCAGAAAACAGCAGAATTTAATAAAACTCAACAAAATTTCTGTCTCCAAATCAAATACATTTCTATTTGACACTACAAACACCAAAGGGAATAATGCCATCAGCTTGTTTGGACATAAACTGTTCCACTACAAAGGTTATCAGGCTCATCTCACAGTTCTTCAGGTCAGTGTTTCCAACATAATTCTTCATCCACCTGCATTTCTAGAAATTAAAAATCCTCTGAAACAGTATATATAAATTGACAAATCCATTTAAGACAGACACTAATGGAAGCACCATTCTAACTCAACACCATGCAACACACCATTCCTCAATTTTTTTTTTAAACAGATGCACATGTATAACTAAAATATGCTAAGTTCCTGCAACTTACATTTGTATCTAAAAACCCAGAGTATTTACAGAAACACAGTGGCTTTACCTTGGTGGGAATCCGAGATGTTAAAAGAAATGCCCGACATGATGCCAACACCTATTGTAAAAAGAACAACAGAATTTGTAAGAAATATTTATCAGGAATGTTATTAAAGATTCTTTTCCAGGAAAATCCTGAAACCAGAGGGAATAAGCCTCTAGTAGTGAGTGTTGATTCCCTCTGCTGTCATACACCGAAGGAAGCAAAACTGGGCTCAGATCCAGTAGAGCACAGTGAAGAGACTGCTGCAATCTGATCAGCTATAAGCTAGTTAGTACAGCATCGAGCTGCAAGAAATTTATTTAATCAATCTCTCAAGAACATCTAATAGCAATCCTAGTGACATTTTAAAAAGAAGTAAGAATAAGAAGTCCTACCAGGAACATATGATGTACTCAAATATAACAAAAATATGCAAAATAAACATGATATTATTAGTAATACAAGAGACCATAAGCAAACATTTGCTTTTAGACACACTCAGTGTATTTATAGAGTAACAATGCAAAGACTTCTCATTGACACCACCTGCATTTCTTCTCCAGCAAGGACAACGGAAAAGCGTGGTTTGATTAGTGAGACCAGTGACTCTGGGGAGAAAACACAACAAAACAAATATTTCGGAAGTTATTGCCAATCAAAATATAATGATCTATAAAAATACCACTCCAATCTCCAGTAGCACATCCCACTCACAGATTTTACGCTTTGCAAAAGGAATGACTCATTTTGCAAAACTAGAGTATTGCTTTTTTATTTATCTGCCTACAGAATTAGCTACTGTTGGCTCTGTCTTTTTCCAGACAAAAAACTGAAACGAACTTAATTCAAACATCTGGATCCAAATCCCACAGCACATGCGGAGCTCTTCACACAGCTGGGACCTCCTGAACCCAGTTCTGCTTGGCAAGCATCCATCTCCAGGTGAGCAGGTTGACACAAAACACGTTCCTTGCTTGGAGAGCGAGAACCAGCCTGAGAAGGCAACCCAGCACCCTGCTCCAAACGCCATTCAAATGCTTCAGAGATTGAATTTCAGCTTCGGCATCTCAGCTGAAACACATCTTGCTAAAACCTAAGAGCATGAATGTTGCTATATGCTAGTGTTGGATTTTAGCAGACTGTTTCAGGGTTGATGTGATTAGACCTAGTGCTCTGGTTATCACTGATGTAGATAGACCCAAACCGCTGTGGAATAGTAACCACTGCCTCCTGTAAGGCTCACCCCTTCACTGAAGGCCTGTTATGCTGGCTGGCATATCCAGGCCGTCAGACAGACCTGCCTCGTCCCCTTGCGCTCACGCATGGGGGAGAAACAGTCTCTCCTGCTCTCCTCCCAGCTGTGCCTATCACAAGTACGCCTTCTGCAGTACAGCACACAGAGAAAGGGGAAGGGCGAGTCAGAGGGGTTTTACCACAACCGCAGTTTCCCCAGCCAGACAGCATCTCTCTCTCACAGTAATAAAACCTTGATTCTTTCCCCTTCCCCACCCACCTCCTCAGGGCAGCCGCCCACAGTAGGTGCACCTCACTCTCCTGGGAGCCTCTGGGGAGAATCACACCCTCAGTCACACCCCTGCGTGCTCACAAGGAAAGCTTCCCTATCAGTAAGAGTGCCCCTCTTGCCCATCATCGCACCCACAAACAAGCCGCCCAGCTCTGAAGAGGGGTAGGCGATCAGGCACCCTCCCTGCACCACCATCACCAGCAAAATGCCTCCAGACCAGTAGGCAGAGCAGCTGCAACAGCTTCTCCTGATCTGCTTCTGCTCGTCACGTCTCAGGTGCAGAAGAGAGATAGTCAGGGGAAAGGACAGCTTTTGAAGAGCTGCTTTCTGTATTTACCTTCTAGGTAGTGGCGTACAACATGAGAGGGATCAGTGTTCATGTGTATGCCACCACAGTGGGACAGCTGGTTATGGGAAAATCATGTCACAGTCCTGTTATAAAACATTTGCCTGCATATATGGGTTCAAGCTGCTTCATGAGCATTGACAAGGTCCCTTTAACGTGATTACAGTACACATGAGCCGTCCAAATAACAACGTTAAATGCAAACCAGGTAACCAGAAGGCTGTAACACAAATATGTTGGAAAAGGATGTTCCAACAGAGCACATGTCAGTGTATATTCTCATGGCAGATGTACCAATGCTCCCAAAATGATCTTGCTAAAACCAACAAAGCTGAAGTACCCACTTACCTTAAGAAGATGTAGTTACATACAAAGGAGAGGACTACTGTAAGTTGATAGTCCCCATTCAGCCAGTAAAGAAACGACTCTTGAGCAAATACAATGGTACAAAAAAGCCTGAGCCCTCTAATCCACTAACACTGAGGTTTCTACAGTTTTCACAGTCGAGACTGTCACGAACAAGTAAGAGTTTGATTTTTACATAAAGTCAATTGAAGCCAAGGTCAACTATTATTGCAAAATTAAAGACATCTGCATTTTAACATCACTGTTTTTCTTCACATTTAGCAACACAGTAGCCTCTACTCCAAATCAACTTGAGACTTGTTGGATAAGCTGCGAAACATGAACAGTTTTCAGTGACCTCTTTCTCCTCAATAAGGCTTCAGTGCATAAATAAATAATGGCTATTAAGATACTGGCTCTCCCATGTCAATAGGATTCCGCACGGTTGTTAGTACTTGGAAGGGCAACAGAACATATATTATAGACTACTTAAACCAACGTATCACTCTATTCCTTCCCTTGTGAAATACCATGCTGGCGCCAAAGGCAGTGGCATCCGGAGGTGTTTTCACACTGACAGTTCAAGGCCCCTTTTAAGCACAGAGCTATTTTTGTGAAGGAAGTCCTAGGTCTCTCTGCATTCCTCTGACATGAATAACGAGTATGTGCTTAATTGCACAATTGTCTAGGGCTTTCAGAAGTATCCAGGAGTGCTGCGTTTTATGAATAGGCAAATTCTAGATCTCCTGGAGTTTTTAATTTCTTCATACAAAGAAACCAAAAAGCAAAAGTAGCCACCAGTTACTCTCTAGCAGTTCTCAAACATTTTACGGAAAAGATTCTGCCACTGTTATACTTATTTTGTACCCAGGGAACCTTGAGTACAGGAGGAGTGTCATGATGAAAATCACTTTGAAAACCAGAGACTCGGAGGAGCAGACCAGGGACAACTCTACACAAAGTGCTCCCTCCCTTCACAACCCGTCAGGAATGTCAGCTGGGCACAGTGTATAACCTACCTTATCTTCTGATAAGAAAACTGTCACTTGTTCAGCTGAAGGAGACACAGCCCCATTCCTCCATAACCATTTTGTTTGGCCACAAGTAGTATTCAATCATCAATAAAGTTAAAAGATCCCATCAAAAGATAAACACATGCAGGGTAAAGAAAGAGACTCAGGATTGGATTCATGCTTTAACACACTTGTAACCCAAAAGGTTTGCAAGTGACGGATGTGAAGGCAGCAAGCACATCCAGGCGAATTATACACAGGGTACGTAACCTGGCTGCTGCTCCATGGAAGGGACAATAAAAGAGAATTATATTTAGTCTACAGTAGTTTTGGTCTGTCTTCCTACTCTGCCTTTTTTCAAGCACAAAATAGGATTATCATTTGAATGTTAAACGACTCGTACTCACACATAGATACCCAAGTTGATGATTTCTTAACATTTTTATCACTCCAAATTCCTTAACGCTCCCTACACTGCTCACAATGAACATAAAACAAGTCAAAATTTGGAAATTAATTTGGAAACGTTCACCAAAAACATACCCTGCAAATTATTTCTCCAGAGATTCATGGCCTACAAGGTCATCTTCTATTTACCAGAATAATTTGTTTCAGTAAATAAAATTAATTTGAGCACAGATCCTCAGCAAGTATATCAATGAAACATAAACGTACAGATGCATTTCTTGATTTATTATCAAATCCCAGCCTTATTACCCATTTTAGCACCGTAAGTTAAATTAACAGGGCTGCACTGGGTTAACCCAGCCACCCTACCTGGCAGTCAGTCTTCGGAAGATCATTAGAGCAACACAGCTCTGTGCTAATTGCATCTATTTTGCCAGACAGAGCACAGAAACTCAAAGCAGTATCAAATTCACAAGCAAATGAAATCTTTTTTAAAAAATCACTACTAGTCTTTTTAAAATGCCCAGGAATAAAGAGTTCTGGAAAACACAGTGAGTGTACACAGCTTCGTGATTAAATATAAAACAAAATGAAACCACCTCAGCACTTCATGGGCCCCAGGAACTCGCATGAAGCTCATTCCACTCACTAGCACAGATGTTTTGAAACTTCCCTCTGCTGAAATCTCAAAAAAAAAAAGATGGATTAGCCAAATGTTTTTCTCTTGCTGGAAACTGATTGACACAGATATTAAAAAACAAACAAACAAAAACTTAGTATTTTTTTGATCAACTGTTGCAGTTTTACATCTCAAAATACACTCTCTGATCCTTTTCTTCCACCATAGTTTCTTTTCCCCTAGCAACTGCCATTTTGTCAGCCTCAAAACTGCTTCCGTCTCTTCCATTATAATTTACTTGAGGAAAGAAACATTTGTGATGCATTTTCTTATTTAGATATCCCTCAGTTTGAGAATTCCTTGAAGTCCAGAAGACAGTTGCTTTTGTTTATATACCTCTTAGTTGCAACATCCCCATTTTTATTATTATTCGTTACCATTATTATCCCAAATACCATCATTATTTTTTAAGTTTCCACACTTATTAGTTGCTTTATGGTTGCTATCATAAGTTTCCCATTACTACTACCAATTCAATATCTAATGTACACATAATAACATGAGGTAAAGCAGCAGCACTAATACAGTGTTTGTTTTGTTAACGTATGGATGAATCAATACATGTTAGAGCATCCGGTCTCTCGCCATCCCTATAGGATCGACCATTCATTTCCCAGGTTGCATGCCTGATGTTGTAAATGCTCCATCCTGAAGCAACTGGAGTTCGATTAGATAAAAGGCGCCTTTCAGCACCATGTTAGAGATAGAGCTGGTTTCAAGCAAGGCAGTCTCTGTAAAAGCACTGAGCCTCCCTACACAAAAAAGCTAGCTGATATCCTGGAGGTCTTTCTGGAAGGCTAATTAGCTCAGGCACAACACGAACGTGTATGCTGCTTCTGAAATGGTGGTGTCACTTGGCATATGGTGGGTTTCTCTGCAGAGCAGCAACACCAGCAAAGCAGCCCAGTTCAGCCCCAATCTAAGGGCTCACAGCCCCACCACCTTCACCCACAGCCCTCTCAGTTGTCTGAGGTTGAATTTGACTTTGATCATTTGGTCTCTGCTACTTTTAAAGTGTCACCTATGGTAAAAACAATGACAAACCTCATTCATTCCTGTTCCAAATGCCTACTTATTTATCCACCAACACTAAAGCAGTCTTTTGTAGCTGGGGAAGATCCTTCAGGAAAGGGTTAGTGCAATTCAGTTCTTGGCATTCACGCACAAAAACCAGAATTTCTCCCTCCCTGAGCTGACCTTAGCCGAGTTGAACACATTCCCAGGCTTGCCTAAGTCGCCGGTGCCTACGTGACCAGCCAAAGACCTATGCAAAACACACCCCAGAGCAGACCCTCAGCAGTAAGGGAAGCTGTTATATGCATCAGTACAATTCTCTCCTGCTCAAGACAGGGGCAAGCTCTGCAGCACAACTAATGACCTCGGCCATTCCCACGAAGGACTGCCCTGCTGCGTGTTTCTCTACGATCATTCCTGAAGTCAACCACAGCTTCCTCAACAAGGTCCCTTGCTGGAACCACGGACGGAGAGCCTGCCTGCCTGCCGTCTGCCCTGCTACCGGCACGCTGTGCGGAGCACAGGTTTTCACTGGTCCTTACTGCTGCTGTGCTGCATTAAAATCCTCAAGCCTCATCTGTTATGGGCCACCAATCTCCATATTTTCTGGATGGCAAAGGATGATATGGGGAACAGTTTTTAGTTGAAATGGGTTTTTACAAAAAAGTAGGGTCAGATATCAGAACTGCTGGCAATAAATCTTCTGTGTTTAAAGAGAGAAGAGGCACCTTTCAAATTCATTTAGTGAACAAGACAGGGGACACCACAAGATGGCATAACGGAGTGCTTCATTCAAGTTTCCCTTTCAGTCTAAGTTAGGGAGAACTCTTTCAACAGAAATGCTTATTTAGCTGTTGGAGATCTGTTCCAAGATGCAGAGCAGTTTCTACTTCAGAGGCAACAATGAACAAGTCCTGCCTGGAAGATACTTAAGAAAAAAGTAACCTCATTTTTAAATTGACAAAAAAAAGAGGCATGGACATGCCAAGAGGTTTGCCTAAAACAAAAGGGCAAAATGAAGTGGCAAAGCTTGGAAGAGAAGCTTGGAGTAAATGGTCCCTAATTCTGTAGTATGAGAGGAAACAACATAGCTTGGAGGTTTATCAGCAAATTAAAACAAAATCTCTTGCCTAAACCAAATTTGCTCGGTAGCTCCTCCAGCAACTATAACAAGACTACCACTATCACCTTCAGGCAGTGTCCTAGCCCTGTGAACTGTTTGTAACACTTGGAGCACAAATAAATACAAACACTTGCTATAACCCTGTCTGCAATACGCAAATGACTCAGCTATTCCAATAAAGGTGGGATTTCAGAAGATACTGACAGGGGTTCAGCTTTGGCTGGACACCACCAATGGCAGCAACAGGAGCCATGGGCACCCCAACTGCCAGCCCCTGTCACTTGAGGTAGCTTGTGATGTGGTCACCAGTGGTGCAGACTGGGACTCCCCTGATTCAGAGACTCTGCAGTCACGAATTTGGTATCATATCCTATCGTTTCCATTAACCGCAAGGCTGCCTGTGGAGGGGCGGCCATCTATTGCATATGTGCGCAGGGCTCTGTTGTTCTTTCAACCAGTCAGACATGGAACAGATTTTCATGGCCTCATGAGAGATGTCCAACACAGAGCAGTTAAGCCGAGGTGACCCCCTGCAGACTGCAAAACCTCCTTGCCGTGTTCTTCTCACCGCCACACAATTCCCAAGAACAAAAAAACATAGTGCTGTAAAGCACTAAATACCAGAAGACCTAACTACTACCCTATTATTTAAGCCTGCTCTGAGTCATGAAAATAGGCAACACAGAGCAGCAGCATTTCACAAAGTCCTCTCCATGGCACTGGACCGAGTCTGGGCTGACCCCAGCTGGGGTAGAGCAGGGGAGTAGGCTCAACAACATACATTCATTTGTAACTCATCAATGAGGTATACAACCCCAAAGGGGTTTTTCCTTCTCTGTACCTACGTTACACCTAAATAGGTCACTAGCACATTGGTGCTAATACGCCTTTATTCCAGTTTTTTTCCCCACTTTTGCTCTCCTCTGCATACAGCCATTACACAGATTCACTGCCTCGATTCAGGTTATGAAGTGCCACAGCAGGATACATTCCCCACATACCAGCCTTTTACGATGTTCTAGCCCCCAATACTTGGTTAAATAACAGGTCGAAAACACGCTGTTTACTTGTAATTCAAAAGGCCCTGGGCTCCAGCATTTTCTGTGCAACAATTTTTTATGTTCTCACATTACTTCATCATAAAAAGAGCGTACAGGCTCCCTTTAGAAAAACCCTCCCACTACCTATCCCTGGTGTTAATAGTAAGAAACATCCGTACACCTTCCCTCCTCCTACACAGACCCCCTTTCTGGGTTTATGGACAGCAGGTAAGAGACTGGAAGCATTTTGGTGTGCTGCGTATGATGCTGTTTCTATGCAGAAGCAGCTGGAAATAGATTTTGCTATTGCAGGGCTTTTATTCTTCCCTTTAATTTTATCACTTAGAAATGCCAGATTAAACGTTTTGCAGATTAAACGTTTTGCAGGTGACGAGGTTGCTCTCTTTGTAAGTATGTCACATGCAAACATAATACAGAATTTTAAAGACCAGGAAACAAATCAAAAACTTCAGGGACAGAGGAAACGAGATCTGATCCATAATGCAAGCGTTTTGTAAGAAACTCTTCTAACAACCATTCATATTTGCTTTTAGTTATCAACAATTAAATGAAGATTCAGTTAGTAAAGTGCAATGCACTTAGCTCCACTTAATATTAAAATAAAATAAATAAGCAGTGTAAAACAATTTTCCTCAATACACAGTGCCAAAAACCACAGTCTCAATAACACTGACCTTGGACAGCCCCAAGAGCTAAGGGCCAGAGAAATGTGTCAGCTCAATAAATCTGTAGAATTAAGTCTTTTTTGTCCTCTCCATGGCATATACAAATTGAAACACAGAACCAAATCAATGGGTGGAAAGTTACGAAAACGTCCAAGCCAAGGCAGGTCTTTCCCACAGAAACCACTGTTACAGGTACAAAACCCTCTTCCCCGTTAGGTCCAGAGGGGATTACTCAAGATCTGTTGCTCTACATCACATCAGGAGCCTCACTGCAGACCTCAGGTGTACTCCAATTTCCTTTTCTTCCTTTTGCTTCCCCACAGAACCCTTTTTCCATCTCTATCACCTGTAAAATACAAAGTACCCACTGGAACTAACACGACTGTTACAGCCACTCCATCCTTAATCACCTGAGGTATGCTGCAAGTCTTCATCTTTTTATGCTTTGATATCTTAAGACCATCCATCTTTCAAAAAAGGAACGGTGCTTAAGTGCTGGAACTAGCCACCTGGTCATTTAAAATCCTTAAAAGCCACCACTATACTCCCAGCCCCCAAACTCAGATTTTTTTATTATACTGTTTTACGTTTTATACGGTGGTCTCTTTTACAGTTATTTTATTTCTAGTGTATCACACTCCCCCTCTACGAAAGAAATCTTTTCTTTCAGAGCTTTAAAACACCTCCCAGAAATGGGAAGAACAGAACAAATTACTCCCCTGTTCCTGCACAAGAAGGCAGGGCTGGAAGGGACCTCGCTTTCACTGCCCGTTGCCATCCCCCCATGCAACTCCTTTCCCATAGCTCCCATACTTTATTATTTAAGCACTGGGAGGTGAAGATGGCTGAGGCATCCTCTGTTGGCTTACGCAGTGCCGACCACCCACCCACCAGCTTAGCTGATGAGTAGCTAGCATCTGGGGAAAACACACAAAAGCTTCTCTGTCAGGCACTTTATACTCTTACAGCCAGGGGAGCTAAATAACCGAGGTGTGAACAACATCCCCACTCCCATCACGCAGGTGCATGATGTTGGACGGATTTCTTTCTCAACGGAATTCTGCACCAGATGACAAATCCCAGCTCGAAGTCCTTTCCCCTGCTCCCACTCTGTATCTAGCAGGCAGGAAACCCAGAGGCCAGGCCAGCTTTGGGCAGTGACACAGCTGATTGCGTCTGGCTTACCCTTAGACAGAAATTCAGGAATTGCCACATTCCAGGAAAGCAATTTTGCCTCCGACATCCTGCAAAAAAATACTTGCAGTTTCACCCCACCCCCAACACGCACGCCGTCTTGTCTGCCTGAGAAGTACAAGCTGCATACACTGGGCAAAAACCTCTAAGTAACTGTTGATGGAGGATCATTATTCTTTGTGCTGATTTTTAGAAGTCATATAATGTCAATTATCTAATGCTGTTCATTATTAAAAATGAATATGCTC
Source organism: Harpia harpyja (assembly GCF_026419915.1). Taxonomy (NCBI): domain Eukaryota; kingdom Metazoa; phylum Chordata; class Aves; order Accipitriformes; family Accipitridae; genus Harpia; species Harpia harpyja. The sequence continues at coordinate 11,153,578 of NC_068944.1, forward strand.
CTGTCGAATATAAAAGCTGGTTTAATACTTTCTGGTTTTGTGAAGATTCTTATTTAAATGTATCACACTAATATTGCCTGTGTTTTACTTGTACAGCTTCTTATACAGTATATTAACCTGACAAAATGCATGTAATAATGAACTATCCCTATTTATCTGAGAAGATCATCAATTTCTAACAGCCAAATGGAAATTAAACTTCCAAAAAATGGCAGAAACCATGCTAAAAAACGGAAATTACAATCCACTGAATGCAAAACCAAGAAATAATTCTGCTCTTCAAACTTAGGAGTTAAGTGTAACAGCTGTAACACTTGCTACCCAACACTCAGTAAAGAGTCAGCTCCTAGCTATACAGAAGACTCCAGTGGTTTGTAAACTACCATTGCCTCTGAAAAATTGGAAAAAAATTCAGCCTGCTTCCCCAAAAAGCCTTCACGAGATTCTGATGCAAAGGTCTTCTAAGTCAAACTGTTTCTCAGAACAATTTTGTGGGTGAAATTCGGGTTTGTAAGCACTGAGCCACATGCTTGATGCTGCTTAATCATTGTTCATTTCAGAACACAAGAGTCTCAGAGAAGAAGAAAGCTTTTTAAAAGGTTACATCACTACTGTGAACTTGAACAACTTGCTCAGCTTGTCAGTGCAACCTACAAAAATGTAAAGCTAACTAGATCTTTCCGGGCTTTATCATTTTATCTAGAATTATGATTTACAAGCTCCTCAATCTGCAGACTCTCTTACTTTTTGCTGTGGAGGTACAGTCTGCCGAAAAGGAAAGTAAACCTGAGAACAGCCTTCACTCTGTTTAGATGGTAGGTTTGTAGGCAACACTCTGCCCCGTTCTCCAGCCAGCCAAGCCTTTGGTTCCTTCCTCTTAGCCAAGCCTTTCCCCCATCCACTCTGGAACTGCTTAAGCTCTTCTGCTGACCAAGCCAACCTGCTCTCCAGAGCTTTTTGCTGGGGTACGTGAGGCACAGGGGGCTCATGGAGTAGTGTGAGGAGCAGCAGTGCTGGCCAGGCTGAGCAGCCGGAGCAGCCCCTGGGAGCTGGCAGCACAATCCCCCAGCGTCGGGAACTGACAGACCCGCTTTCTCGCAAGCCAGGCTGCAATCTCAAGCGGTCACTCTTGCACACACCCTAAAAATTACCCTGCAGACGGAACACAGATTCAAAAACTGTAATTGAGACATCAAAGGAATTGCCAACAGAGGAAAAGCTGGTATAGGGCCCCAAATAAGAAGAGAAGGCGAGCACCCACCTGGCTCAGCGGCAGAGCTTGCACTGTGGTAAGACCAGCTCCCCGCACAGCCTAAGCCCCGTGTCCCACCAGCACTGGACCACCAGATGGGCCCAGCACAGCTGAAGACAGCCTCTTCTGCAGGCAAATGCATGATCGCAACAAACCTAGGTCAGCTTAGCAGCAACACGGCCCAGGTACCAACAGCAGCAGCAGCACAGGAACATGGTCCTCTAGGTGACCTAACTGCCTAACAACTTCCCCATCCCACAGGCAGGTCTTTCAGGCTAGACTGAGCTCCACACTACTGTAAGTTATCCTGGTTTTATGGAAATTTAAGGCTTCCTTCAATAAGACAAGTCAGAAGGTATCCTGACTGCAGCATGGAAGCAGTTTATAGCACGCCCTTTCTAGGCTTCCATTTTTCCAAGCACCACCATGCTCTTGCCATCAACACAGCTCCACTAGTGATGAAAACAGAGAGAAAAATTAATACAGACAAAACTTTAAGAAGCCAGGATGCCTTTAAGCATAGGATCCCCAGGTCTATTACCTCTACCTGTTCAGTAGCATGGCTGAAAACCCACTCATTCTCCTACCAGTGGAGATGTACTGCTTTTAATAAAGCTGGGAAGCCTTCAGCTGAAATTCAGCACATCATAAACAGAATTTTTCATGCTGTATCTTTTCAATGCTTTACCTTTTGGACTCTGACACAGGGTGTTTACACACACTGTTTGTGTCTTTGTTATGTTCTTAAGGCAGGCAGTTCCTAAAAAGAAACAAAACCCCAAAGGCCTTCAGCCTACTACAGTGAGACCCTTAAACACAACTTTAAACCTAAAATGTTAATCATCACAGCTTCAAAGCCAATGTGAGACAAAGGCCATACTAAAATCGTCTTGAACCATCTCACAGAAGTATTGCTGTTATTTCCTTTTTTTTTTTTTAAAGTTGTGATTTCTTTTATTCTTCATGTTGGCAAATGGAATTATTTTTACTGCAAAACCAAAACCAAATGTTGGTAACTATATTTCACAATAATGTACAAGTGCTTATCCTTCAAAAAACTATTACAAATGTTCAGTTTCCACGGTAGACTCCATCCAGTTGCTACTGTTGCCTTTCCTTGTCACCTATTAACTTCAGGTGGGATTTTAATACTTATTTTAGGTAGTGCAAGATCTCACAAGTGAAGTTTTAGTTTGGTTAAATGACAGTCCATCATCTAAGTTTAGTTTGTAAAAGCAAGGCTTGCAAGTGCAATTTTAAGTTTATGCCAGTTATAAACTATGGTATTAATATACACACACCAGTTTAGTTAAATTTGTTTCTAATGTGACTGTCATCCCTGGCCTAATTAAGTTCACAATAACATTGATTAACTATTGCTGGAGTTAAATCATCCATCAACTACTTAAACTCACCTGGATTCAGTCAATTTTGCTGGTCTTCTCACACAAGCCAGAAAGGAAAATATCATTCAACTGTGCTGCCTAAATGGCTGATCAATGTATGTAATCATGACTTTTCAACTCATTTATCGTCTCTTCTCAAGATTTTTCATTGCTGAAAGTTCTAAATATGTTTTCTTTTCCTTTTGTTGAGCATTGATACTTATATCAACACAGAAATTTTGTACAAGTAAAATTAGAACTTTAAAAAAATCACTGTAAAGTTTCTGAGTTACACAGATAAGCTCCCAAACACACCATAAATGAATGATCACAGTCTTGTTAGCAGGTTTGCAGAAAATTGCACCCGACAGAACATCAGATACATTGAAGATTTGAACTCTGCCCACACACACTCACATTATTGGACTATTAACTTCATTATTCAGATGAGCATGTTAATGATGTCAGTAAAGCACAGCCATCAAAACTCAAAACCTCCCACCACAACTGCAACACTGAAACACCCCCCCCAGCCTTGTTTTATCTTCCATTTCTTCTATAACAGGCTCCTGTGATCACTCAATTTGTCCACACCACCATTTTTTATCTTCTTGCAGAGTGTATACAGATGTCTCCTCTTTCCCTTTCCTAAATCCCAGCATTTCTCACACAGCAAGCACACCAAGAGATGAAGACAAGGAAAAGAAAGCATCCACATCAATGTGTCTGTGGTGAAATTTTGACTTTTCAAATTCAGTTGCATTGCAGAGTTCCCACCAATTTTGAAAGGGCCACTACTTCCCCCTTGGTCATAAACTAGGTGAGAAATTAAGAGATCTTCTGTCCTCAGATATAGATTGCTCCTAAAGTAGTGGTTGAGGGAGATGGAAACAACAGGACACTCTATTGATAGTTACTCTAGGCTGAGTAAAGAAGCTCCAGGAGACATTACTTTGCTCAAGCTAAAACAACAAGGTCACTCACTACCCAATGCATTTAAAAGAAAAAATAAAAACTGGCTTTTCACCTCAGTCTCATAAAGTATGTTTTTAATGAGGCCACTCCCACCCTAGAAGCTATGACCATAAACAGACATGTGCTTAAGGCCCTAATTTAAAAATGCAGATGACAAAAGCCAGTAGGTATAACCCCTTCAAGAAAAGATGCCAAACACCAGGGTTTGAAATTAATATTAATATATCCTTACGCCCACTCTGCATGACAAAGACCACAATGCTTCATCCAACAATATCGGCACGGGGCCTGTAACTTCGGCTCCTCAGCCTGACACCTCAGAGCAGCTTCAGAAGCTGAGTGTGTTGTGGTTGCTAATAAAAAGTCTGAAGAATTTTGCTTTAGAATACGCAACAGGGGCGCGGGGTGGGGGGAGGCAGTTTCACTTTTCCTGGAGCCACATGAAAATCCGTAAGAGCTTTCAAAGTACATCATTGACCCACTTGTGGCACAAATCAATTAATTCTATGGAGTTTCTGAATCCCAGTAAATTAGCTAGGGAAGCACAACTTTCTCCTCTTTCTCAAGGTTCACAATTTATGCTCTGATCCTGGTTGTAATGATCATGTCACTATAAACACATGCTGAATGAATCACAGCTGTCTGGAAACACTGGTACTCAATAATGCTCCCTCCAAAGTGGTTAAAGGCTGTAGACCACAGGCTTCCAGGAGCCCTGCACAGGGCCAGTACTGCAACAGCCTGGTGGGGCCACCACAAATGAACAAGCTTAGCAACCCTGAAAAAATGAGGTCACCAAATGGAGATGTGATGTAAGACACAACCAGACAGGGCCAAGCCTTGGCTTTCATAATCTGGGTATCATTCCTGGGGAGGGGAACATGAAATGGATACTTCCCTGCAGTCAAACTGGAAAGAGATTTTAATGCAAAGCAAAAACACTACAGAAGTGACAAACATCAAGGTAATTCAGTTTTGAGGACTAACACATGAATTCTTCCTCTTCACTCAATTTCCAGCCTTTGCCACATTTTTGCTTCTGGAAGGATGCATTACCAGTTCAAAGACTACAACATCCCACACAAACCTGCATCGGCAAGGACAGTGATTTTTATTTATACTGTCTGAAGTTCCTACTTGCTGGCAACATGCATATACTCAAGAACTTGGAAGAAGAAAAATTGGGCTGAGGCTGACCAACCCCTTCAATTGTGGCTCTGAAAGATTTGTTCTATGTAGAAACAAGAAAGATTGCACTTACGCATAGCAAGTTGAATGCTTCTGGAAAGCCTGGGCTGCTCTACTGCCCGCAAATGACAGCTGCTCTGCTTGTGCTCAGTAAGCCAACATGCTTGAGACATGCTGTGCTTCCTGACATGCAACTCATGCAAGCCATGTTTGACTCTGCCTGTGGAGTTCATGTATACCTAAAGTAGATGTGTCCATGACCTCCAGGTGACCAGCATCCTCTTCACAGCCATAGTTTGATCTGGACCACCACAGGCCTGGAAATCCAGGAGAAATGCACCATGCACCGTACCTTCAACATTTCACCCAGTTTTGTTTCCCCCCCCCCAAGCAGAAACGAATAACATGACCAGAGAAACCCAAATGTATACAGGTTGCAGAGACCAAGGATAGGGGTTCACAAAAGGGTTAATCTGTGCCAAGTCAAGCTGTCCTGATTTAAAAGCTGTGAACACCTGACACTTACTAGGGACTGAGCTCTCTCCCAAAGGCAAGTTTACCCTGGGCTAAATTTGTCACCTTTCATATGCCTACATTTCAATCCCAGTGCACTCAATTCTTACTTTATCAAATGCACAGCCTGCCCTTTTGTCTGCAGCTGCTTCAGTGCTATTTGCACCAGGTTTCTGCCTGGAGGTTCACCCCTCTGCTCCTGTGCCCATAGCTTGAGAAGCTCATAATTGGCAGATCTGGGACACTAAATAATTCTTACAGAAAAGCCAGGAAGCTTCTGAAACCAACAAACAAGACAAAAGATCATCTCAGCCAGGGATATACGTGTGTGTAAGGAATGAAAAACAGTGATGACATGAAACTATGAAAATGTTTCTTTCCAGGTCACTTTCACCATGGAACATGTTTCCCTAAATCCACTCTGTTGATGTTATAAACATACCCCTTTTCAGCAGCAAATGTATAGAGGGCTGCAGAACCACACTTCCTTTAAACAAGACAGTGCTGTTCTATTCCAGATTATTAGCTCAAAATACCATCTCTTGCACAATGCATATACTCCTGTGATTTATATGCTTAACTTAGTACACTGCTTTTGTAATGAAGCATTAATTCAAGCATTACTTTGTTTCATTGTAATAAACAAATGCAGGCAGACTACAAATACAAGGTAAACAACAGTTTCAAGGGAACAACAAAACCATACTGTTTTCTTTTGTGTTTAATTTGCTAATTCCTAGAGAAGAGAGAAATCTTTTTGAACTACAAACAAATGAGACTTTCTGAAAACTATGAAGGAAAGGGTAAGACCTAAAAGCTAACGTCTTTTAAAAAAGAAAAAAAATTAAAAATAAAAAGACAGTTAATGCTATCTCACCAGTCCATAGACCTGCTACATTTCTGGTATAGTGTCAAAAATCAATTTTCTTATCAAAATACAGTCAGCAAATCTATATAACACACACACAAAAAAGTCTGGAATTGAAAAGTCATCTCTGTCTTACCCTAGTTATTAAGTAAAGAAGATGGGGGCGGGGGGGCGGCAATAGCTACACACAATTTCTTTAGTATCCCAAAAAGACAGCAAGCTTTACAACAGTCACACAAATACATGGTGCCTTTTTTTCTAACCACATGGTCATGCAGAAATATTTGAAGGTGATCCACCAGCACTAGAAGCAGGATCCACCTCTTCTTTCTTCCTTGTTTATGCACATGAACTGCTGTCTTCCAAGATCTGACTACATCCACTAAACCACTGATAAGCAGCAGGAAATCTAAATCACTCAACCCAAGATAAAAATCTCCTAATTAAAAAAGGGGAATTAAATGCATACCCTCTAATAATACGTAAAACTGTTTACAGCGCAAGGAGCACTGCATCAGCCGTGGCACTCCATGTTCTAGGCCACATGAAGCCAGAAAGAAAGTGAGGGAAATCAATTACAAGTGCAAAGCCTCCATACACGTGCCAAAATGCAGTCTTAGGATGCAGCTGCGTACTGCAGCTAATCCAGCATAACCACAGGGCTATCCCCAAGAGGCTGAACTCACTCTCCCCCCCGATTCCATCGCGCTGCATGGCACTTGTGATGCCACACAGCTGCTCAGGTCGCTCATCCAGACAGGGAGCTAACACATGCATGCACGCTGCATCGGTTCTCCAGCACCTGATGCAGGTGGGCATGCCCACGTCCACACCGCCGACCCGGCCAGGGGAGCAGTAACCTCTGCCAAAGGGGCAGGTGGCAAAAGGAAATGCAAACTTCCTAAAATTGGCACAGCTGGCTCAGCCAGAGCTTGCTGGCCATCTCATATAGGAAGGAGGGCTTTCCCTCAAAGCTGGACAAGTTCCATGATTTTAATTGTCACCCTTTCGCTTTTCAGCAGCAGGAGAAACTCTCCAAGAGAGAAGAGAATCCAAGCCTAACTTTTCTTTAAAAAGGACCAGACATAAGATGGTTATTATGATTCTGGGAAAGAGGGGAAGAGGGAAGGCAATGTAATTAAGCATCTAAACAAGCCAGTGATGCACCACAGCTGGATGACTTTGAGTCATTCTGTGATTTAGGTATATAGACAGCCCTGGCAGCCCTCTGCTCTGGTAATTACCACCTGGCAGTTCACTCCCAAGCATCCTACCACACACAGACACCTCATTTGGAGATGCCTCTGCTGATAAACCTGGCAAAGCTGCTCCACATTCAAAGGGCAGCAGCACAGGCATGGTGGAGGTCCCTGAAGGAGAAGCAGACACTGGAAGCTGGTAGGGCAGATCACTGGGGCACCAAGTAGCACAGTAACAAGCCCACACACAAGGGTTCATGTATTTGTTTAACCACTAAACAATCAGTGCCATTTGGGCTGATTAACCTTAAATAAATTTAACAAAAGAGAGTCACCTCTTCCTACAATGCAGGAAGGATAAAAATGCTACATGCATTTGCACTCAACGTATCAGAAGCACCAGACCAAAATCCATCTCTCCTGACACTGTGCGAGCACGCAGCATCCATTCTTTAATAGCTAGCAGCCTCTCCTCCTCACTTACCAGGGGCCTGTTCAGAGTATCCGTAGCCTGAGCTCTGAATTTCAGTTCAAGAGTTAACTTGCACGTAGAATCAAATACTTGTCCTGTCAGTCCTTGCCCACTCTTGGAAAAAGGAAGCAACTCAGACATGTTGCATAACTGCTCTTCAGCACAGTCAAAGAGCTTGAACAGTAACTGGAAGACTAATATCACTGCTTCAAATAGGTGCAAAAATACACAGTGAAAAGCCCATTAAGAGGGTAAATGAGGAGATAGACATTCAACTCCTCTCACTGTCAGGGCTTCTACACAGTTCAGAATTTAGTGGGGGATCCAAAGAAAATGTCCTCCTACATGTGTTGATGCTAATTCACAGAATTAAAAAGCAAACTCAAGCAGATGAAGCAAAGAAATGAATTGACTGTAAAATCAGCTCCCAGTTTGGGCAAATTAACCTGGTAGCATGCTTCGTTCAATGCCCTAACATACATAAAGCATGTCATTTTGGTCAAGTTGGCTGTAATTCTGGCACTCCTGCTATCCACAGATACACAAGTGGTTTCCAAAGAGCCCTTTCAGCTTCCATTTAGCTATCACATCAGCCAAGATAAGTACATTCATACTTAAGGCAGTAAGTAGAACTAACCTTCTAAAAGGTTCATGCTGGTTTTTAAAAAAAATAAACTGTAATCAGAACAAAAACTTATGCTTGACTGTGCTCACACAAAGTTTATTTTGCTTACAAATTAAAAAGCAGAAGTCACCTACACAGTAACCTCCACAGCACCATGGAAGAAGACATTTTGTCTACTTAGAGGCTTTTTCCTCTTTTACTCTATCTAATACAAAGAGAAGTATAGATTAGCTATTCAGCTGGTTAAATAGAAAGGGAAAAACATGAAAACGTAAGACCTCATAGTCCTCTAACTTCTAAAGTAATCAGCAATTAAATAGAAGAAACCAAAATAAAGATTTTTTCAGGTTTTGGTTTTTTGGGGGGTTGGTTTTTTTTTTCCTGATAGAGATACATGCGTACAGGTATACAGTGGAGGGAGAAAATACACAAAAAGGGTACAGGGACATTTTTCCACAGGACTTCTTTGATACTGAAGGAGCAGAAAACATTATCAAGATTTTCTTACAATATTCTTCACAATACTGCAGGTAGCAATCCATTTGTCATGTATACTTAGCAACCCCTTGCAGATCACTAAAATAAAATTGCAGCAAACGTTCTTTCGGTGGAAGATAACATGCTTGGCTGCATAAAATCTTAAACAGTATGTAATAGAGTATCTTAGGTTAGTCACAGCATTTAACACTGCTGCAGCTATATTTGTGTTTGCTTTCCAATGAGAGCAACATGACAAGATACAGTATCTGTCCCAGCACTGTACGCAGTAATAAAGTTTCATTTTATAAAAGAATTTTCCCTTTCAAGGTCCCAAATAAACGAAAGACACCCCAACAAACCAACCGACTCTCGTCTTCAGAAAAATACTCTAATAAATTACAACCTAAAACTAGACATTTTAATACACAACATTCTCCAGGGTCTCTTTTTTATACATTCACAAAGCACCGCTTACAATTTTAATAAAAATAGCAAAGGTGGCTACAGCACCACTGTTTGGAGTCTGCACATTTGGGTTGCACTCCAGCCCTTGCCAGCACACCCCTCTGAGCTCCCAAGCTTATCGCTGGGTCCTTGCCCGCTCCCGCTCAGCCCCGGCCCCGGCCCCGGCCCCAGCCCGTGGTGCTCGCAGCTCCCCAGCCCCTCTCCCAGGACCCTGTACCCGAGTCTTCTCCCTCCTGGAAGGCTGTGGCCGTACTAAATCGAGTGGCTAAGCAGCCTTCTCCAACCAATATTGAATCTTATCAGTAGAAGAAAAGAACTGGAGGAATATGGGCAAACATATACTGCAAACTTCGCTTACCTAAGTGACTATCAAACTCCTGTGCCAGAGACCCAGGAGAAACCCAATCTCCTTCATACTCTCTCAACAGCTTTTCTGAAACAAGGGCCCGAACTCTGTCAGAAAGGATTTTTTTAACTGTTCATAACCCCTTGGCTCACTGATCCATACTACTGCCAGACAAAACAGGTTTTGTAACCCCGCTGGAGCTCAGAGCAGACTTAACAGCTAAAAGCTCAGGAATTGTCTATTAACGACCCTTGAGAGGCCTCCAGAAAGTATTTTATTTCAGGCTATTGTTTTGCTACCTGCTTTTCCAACAGCCTGAGCACGTTCACAGGGTAACACCTCAATAGGTAACTGAATGGCACAATACAAGGTAAGCAAACCTCCCAGCCGAATGAACAGGGCATTTTCTTAATTACAGAGCAGCTGCCCATCAAGACGTGCATTAAAAGACCCAACTCCAGAGCGTGCAATCATCAGAGAGCAGCCTTGTGTAAATACACCAGAAATACACAAATACCCTACCCACGATTGCCCTGAACAAACTATAGACGCATAATACGAACGGTAATATACCTGATGAAGAGCAAAGATGGAAAACTGCACAGTCTTCATGGCTGGTTAATGAGGTAAGCCACAGCCCAAGGCAACAGCCTCTACTAAATAGAGTAAGACCACATTACCAGCTTATTTTAACAATCTAGATTTTTTCCTAAGAGAGATAAATAACAACGTACTAGCTGTGTTATCTAGGATGCTAAGAGTACATGAAATACATGAAATGAACAAGACAGGTAATTATATTACTACTCATTCTAACTCAAAGGAGTTAGAAATTCAGTAGTGAACATCCACCCAGGTAAATGAAATAGTTAAGGAAGAACTTCAGGAATTAATCCTACTCTGCTCTCTAGGCAGCTGTCAGACTGCAATGATGAGCAATTTATCTTCCATCTGCAACACTGTCAGCAGACAAGCAGAGTCACTGGGGAAGTCAGCTGCAGTCCACACCCTTCACAATATCAAATCCACGCCTCCGAGGAAGCAGACACCAGGGAACTTTGTCATTTGCCCAGCTGGCCCATGAACTGTGAAATAGTTGCACTCCAGAGGCCAGGTAACTTCCATCCTTTTGCCTGTTTGATGCCTGCTGTCCTGAGCAAAGAAGAGCTGCCCCCCTCAGGGAGAAGTTACAAAGACATGCCACCTATCAGCTACACTCTTCCACCCCTGACTTTGAATCAAATGTGTGAATCCCCACACCTTTGCATCTAGATGCTATCAAAATCAGAGAAACCCCCACACGTGGCAGCTTGGGAAGCTGAAATGCCCTACGTACCTTTGGTCTTGAGGGTAGCAAAGAGAGGCAGTCGCACATGTGCAGCCAGAATACCTATCCCAGAGCATAAGACTCCCTCCAACATAGGAAGAAACAACTTCAGACCTGCAGGCCAGCAAGGCAGCTCGAATCAATGACTGCCACTGCCAACTTCGCACAGGCAGAAGTGTTTCACCTGGAAGAGCATGGGAGAACAACACTTCCCTCCCGCATCCACAGCTACTGCGCTAGAGTAACTGCTTTTTCCCTTCCTTACTGCCAAGGAAATAGGTCTTTTTATTTTTAAAACATCTGTAATTTCATGAGGCTGAGCTGTTCTCAGGCTAGCTCACAGTGAATGCAAGGCACTTTCGTTTTACCTTAAACACAACGAGAAGTCAGAAACCATGTGGACGCTAATTGATGGCACAGATGCTGAGCTAGCCTGATGGAGAGGCTGGACACCCCACAAGACCGTACAATGGAGCACTGTTGACCCAGCTGAGGAGTCAAGTGGAGGCAACAGTGGTCTGTGTGTTTTGCAAATCCTGGTACGTGTGCAACGGGAGAGCATGCTGAATCAGGCCAGGCCTCACCAGCTCATTGCACAATCCCATGTCTCATCTCTAATGAAATCACAACTATCAACAGTCTTATCTGTCTGTAACCAGCATCAAACTGTGAGAGCTCACAGTTCTTTGTCACCAATGACTCCAGAGGAGGTCAAACACACCAGCAGAATAAATCTTATGAACCACTTAGTAATCTTTTATAAGTAAATCCACGACAGCAAACCAGAGTCCATCCCCACAAATAACTAACGGTGCACAAACTCCACGTGCTGCCCACAGAATCACTGTATCCAATTTACCTTTAGAAGCACTAACAACATGCTTTTCAGCCATGACTCACTGCCCAAAACATATAAGAAATTGCTTTGTACCCTCAGGAACAACAAAACACTTCTAGTTGGTGGCCATGAGTCATGGCTATTTGAAGTTTTGTCTGAAACAAGGCATCTGCTAAAACTGAAAACAGGAATGGGCTTGTTTCAAAGTTGTTTGCCTTGGGTCATGTAAGTATTAACTTCCAATTTTCAACAGCAACAATTACATTTGCTAAGCAAGGATATTAAATAAAGTGCCTCTCTGAACTATAAAATGTTATCGTCAGAATGTTTTGGCTCTTTGCTTTTGGCCACTGTGCATTATGGAATGCAAAACTTATCTCAAAAACTTGATAACTTTTAGAAAAACTCATTCCTCAATAGGGCAGCAGTAAAATCTCCTTCCTACAAAGAGAGCACCAGTATTCCAGGCAGCACCATCTCTCCATCTGGATGTGCTTCCAATGGTCCTACATTAAATACACATTTCAATTTTTTCATGCATTCATTTTTGCCAAACTGTCATGATTTCTCTCTCAGTTCTGGGGGAAAACTTTTAAACAGCAAATGAGATTTGCAATACCAAAGAGGATCAGGGGTGTCACTAAAAAGAACAAGCAAAAAAAAACCAAAAAACCCCAAAGCAGTAATTTACTGCTGGACATGGTTTTTGCCCTTGTTTAGGCTCTTCATCCAGTATTAGAACTATTGCTGCTCATTGTTATTGCACCTTAGGGGAAAAAAAAAGAAAAGAAAAAAAAAAAGGACAATGCTTGCTTTAATAAAGACATGTTACACTGAAAATTCATTAATGATTGTGGGTGTTTCCACTTAAAGTAATTCCCACTTGATTCCTATAGTCATTTCTGTTTCCACAAATCTAACATGTCATAAAGGTGGAACCGTTAACAAACACGTATTGACTGCTAAGAACTTGCCTGTGATTTTACACAGCCCTTTTTGCTTCTAAACCTGACTCCAACAGAACTCTTCCCCACTCTGGGAAACCCATTTTAACAATGGAAATGTCACATTTATGCAGTGTGGGACCTTGCTGACTTCTGAGTTTACAGATACCATTATGGATACCAGCATTTCCCTTCCTTGCTCTGGTCTTGAAAAGGCAGCTTCAGTTACTGACACAGCATACAGGTGGAGGAGCTGAACTCCCTTCACTATGGCCCTAACCAGCAAGCAGGAATGAGAAGAAAGCCGACAGAAAACAGTAAGACTGCAGAGAAGTAACTTCACCACATACTGTAAGAAGGAAGACAGGAAAAAGGGAAGAGCACAAATTATCCTGAGCAACATTACAAAAGAGCCACCTACCAAACGAAATGCAAACAGTAATTGAAGTTTGCTCTGTATCTCATGGAGCATGGCTGTGGGATTGTAAGCCAAAACCATCTTTCAAATAGAGACATGTCACCATGTTTTACAGTGCTCAGACTCTGCTCACAAAGCAGTTCTAGCTGCATGTAGCCAAATACCAACATTTCCCATTTCTAGACTTACACGCTGCCACTTTCTACTTCTTATCTTCAGTCAGCGAGCACCACTGGCCATCCTCCAGCAATCCCGTAGCCACCAGGAACCTGGCTCACCGCAGCATTTTTTTTTTTAATTGTTGACATATTTCATTTAAAAGGAAAAATATTTAGTTCCAGCAGTGTTGAAAAAAAGTGCACATGTGGAAAAGTAACAGCTGCAGGTATGAAGCTGAACAAAACCAGCCTGCAACGCTCTGCAAAACAACTCCCCATCTCATGCTAATCAAGCAGGGCAAACATAACCGACTCTGTGAAAAGAACAGATTATTTCTGTGAATGATCCACCTGCAATAGCTTAACCAGATTCAGTAACCATTTAGCCAGACATCTGGTCAGCCTTCTGCAATTCCTTTCACGGAGACAATTACTCATGAACATGTATGCATGTGTGCACACTCATGCACACACACAGTTACTCGCGAACATGGTACCTCCAGAGCAGGGCACGGGGCCTCCTTATTTGTAGCCTCCACACAAGCGCACGCTGCATGCTCCCTCTCTGGCTCCCGTCAATGACTTCAACGTAACCTGTTTCGCTTTCCAAGATGCCAGTTCAAGCGTATACCATACCAGGGTACATGAGCTTCCGAAACTGCTGGGGAGAGGCGGGGAATCAGTGTACAAAGGTCTCGTATAACTGCAACAGCCTGTTCTGTCTCAGAGCACTTGGAGAACAAAGCAGCAACACACTTCAAGTATACTCCAAATGCCCCTCTCCAGCATATACTCCTTTTTGTCATTTTGGTTTGGATTAAAATGTACTTTTATGTCTTCTGAATACAGTACTTCGAATTATAACAAGCAGGATCAAAAGGATACCCCGTAAGATGCCCTTTATGCTATCTAGTAAGTATGAAATAGCAAAATGTAAAAATATTCATATTTTCATAACCAGGTAAAAACAAGCACTGAGCTCCACAAACATGAAGTTAGGTCTTGTACAAAGCTTCACTGTTCATCATTCATACTCTACTCTCGTCTTCCTAGTCTACTCTTGTCTTCCTAGTCTGGGAGCTTGTCATAGAAAAACTCAAAAAAATCACTGTGGATCTTCCCGCTTACTCACAGCAAGGAAACCTCTGACAACTGCGTGAGCCCTAGCGCAGCTCTTGCTTTCTAGAAAATAAGGTACACTTAGGAAGCTGAATAAAGCCTTCCCAGATGCTTTCATGTGAGACACAGCTTTTTCCACAGAACACCACCTCTCTCAGCAAGAAAGGCTGCCCGAGAAGGTGACTGCTTCTTTCTGTACTACACACACAGGGTCTGACAAGGAGCTGCTGATGCTATATGAAAGCATACGCACGCTGAACTCTTCTCACACGTGCCTGCAACCCAGCAGATTTACCTGGAAGCTGCTGCCGTCTGTCAGCAGTGCCAAGGTGATTTTTAAAAAAAGAAAACTTGACACCTGGCTCCACAAGATGGTAGTTTGGATAACGCCGTCACAAAAAGTAGGACCTACTGTAAATATGCTAACAATGCTAGCCAGTTCATAATGAACAGGGCAGCATGGTACAGAACATCTTAGCCATTCAGACTCTGAAGCTGTAGTTTGGGTGTACCATCACAAAAAGCAGCACCTACTATAAATGTTAACAACTCTAACTATTTTGTAACGAAAACAGCACTATTTTGCAGGGGACCTTAGCCACCCTCAGTGTGGAATGCTGTCCAGGTGTGCCAGTGTTCAGAAGGAGGTGAAATCCAGTAGCATTCACCTAACTTGAGTTCTGCCAGAACAGCCTAGACAGTTATTTTCTCCCGTGGATCACGCTTGCTGAGGAGTTAACGCTGGCAGGTTGGAAAGGGATAGCAGTGAACAGCTGAGGGAGAAAGAGAGGGAAGGCTGAGCCATAGAACTTCTTGGCTGGGGTCTGCGGACAGAACTGCATCCTGGACTATGACCTCCTGCAGAACATGGGTGGCATCTGCTCTGGAGCACTTCAGACTGGACACAAGTACGCGGGCTTCTATCTCCACAGAAAAATTCTTACAGCAGGAACACACCGTGAATAGACATGGTATTTCATTCTGCAATACTTGTGCAGACATGTTTTTAATGAAGGTATCCATCATCCTAAAAAAAGAATATGGAAATACCAACATCTGAGAGCAAAGTAAGGTGGGAGAACAACCCAATACACACAACTATAATGAAAAAATATTAACTCTACAGCTAGGTTATAGGTCTTAGAGAAAGAAAATATAAATCATATTTTGCTTTTATACTCATATACTAAAAGCACTTGTTTAACTACAGTTCAGATAAGCACGTTTCCCCAATAAATCTAAGGCAGAAAATGTGACACCCAGGGCACAGAACATCATGGCCTCTCCTCTATATCCTCTTTTTGTACTCTCCCCTTTCCATTTAATATCATCTCTGTACTTTGCGTAACTAGAAAAAAACCACAAATCTACTGTCCCTCATCTTTAAGAGTACTTTTATGTAAATAAAATTATTCTATCAAGCTCTTCAGTGTACTAGGCACACAGAATTAAAACACACCCAGAATCAATCACAACTTTTTTAAATGTGCATTTTAAGCTTGTCTAGATCAGAACACACCACCAACAGCTATCTCTGCAGCGTATACTTCAAATGACAAAGAGAGAAAGATCGTCTTTATATGTCACAGTGCACAGATTTGCCACTTGTGATATTCACTGGGGTGAAGAGCAAGGGGGTTTCTGGTGCCTAGGCACCACCCTTTCAACTTGACATGCTTGGTCACATATCAGCCTCTTCAGGTGCTTTGAGTATGAAAAGCTGGAAAGACCCTAGATACATATCCTCACTTTTTCTAACCACTCTAAATTTAGCATCTTAGTGAAGTCGCTATTCCCTTCTTCCCCCTTCCCCAAGATGAAGGCGGCACTGAAAAGGAACACACAAAAATCAACCAATCTGGCCCATGAAACATGAGCTACATTCACAAGACAAAAATAGAAAGCTTTCATCTTTCATTATCAGACACTCTACCGCACAGCACAGGAAGCTAAAGCTTGAGGCTATGGTAGGTTTCAAATACTCAAAATATGAGCAAGGCTTTCCTTTTCTGCTCTGTGAAAGGCTAGAAGAAGTTGGCTTGGCAATGACAAAAAACATTAGAGTCAAACAAGCCCCTCCAACAGCAATCTAAACAGAAGGGTCTAGGGGCAGGCAGTTGTTTAAGCAATAGCATCATCCCCACTGCATAAATTCTCCTGTTCAGAAGGACAGCCCTTGCCTCCTCGCTTCTGCTGATTCTCAAACTCTACATTTTAAAATCTTAAATTCTAAAATTGTAAAGTTTAAGATTCAGTCCTAGCCCCCAGAGGAATTCAGGAGGAAAAAGGAAAACACCATTACTAGAGAGTTGATGCTTCCTGAGCTTCAAAAATCTACTTGCTTGAAGCCTTCCAGCCTCCCTCTGTAAACAGCACCCTGAATCTGATGGCGTTTGTATCTGTTCTGTAGGGTTTGGGGAGGGCAGATGGAAGGCAAGGTGGGACTGGAGGAAAGGAGAAACGCGCTGTACTGCTTCTCTGTCAGGGTGTGTCAAGTTCTTCCCAAAGTCTCCTCAGCCTCCATCTTTACAGTCTCAACAACAGATTACATGGCCATCTGCTGAGCTTCAATTTTTTTTAATGTTTTTATTTTAAGAGAAGTCGTCAGTGAAAGAACCACCACGCAGAGTCGCAACCCATCCTCAAATACACTTTTTCTGTGGTGGCTTTAACTTCTTAACTGTTCTTGCCTGCTCTGTAGTTCCCCAGTGAAACCAGAGATGAGCTGGGTTCACTCACCTCACTAGATGGGGAAATGCTGTTTATGAATCTGAATGAACTTATTAACATGCCATAAGCCATTTAAACTTACCAAAGTGAATCAGTCTGGCTCTTTCCATGATTCATTCACATCTAACCCACTCCTAGCTTTACTACACACATTCAGAGAGCATCTTTTGGGGTCTATCATCTGTTGGGAAATACCACATTTCATTACCCAGCCATGTGTTTCTGCCTCTTTCGTCCTTGCAAAAGCCTGAGAGGTAGCAGAGAAATTGCTTCTTTTTTTATTGACAGAGTTCAGCACAACAGCAGCACAAGCACAACCCTCCTCCTGGGCAAAAGGACGAGGTACGTGGAAGGTTGCCTGTTGGATGGTACATCACTGAATGACGGGGCAAGCACTGGGAAGAGGAACTACTGCTGCTCCCATTCAGAGTGAACGAGCACAGAGAGCAGTGTAGAGGAGGAGCAGGAGAAGTGCTCCATTGGGGTGAAAAAAGAAATCAAGACACAGTTTTAGACTTTTCCATGGCATCACTATCCTTACTTTTAAACAATGAAATGAAAATTTCACTTAGGCATCCCACAACACTTGTGCAGAGCATCCGACATCAACATGCCCTCCAGGCAACTTTCAACAGTTCCATCAACATGGAATTAACTTTCTTATTTTACAGCCTGGGAAATTCAAGATGCCTATGAGGCAGAGAGCATGAAAACAGCAGCAAAACTCAAAGAGCTTAATCCACTCGAAACTAGAAAAACCTGAATAATTGCCATCTGTGGATTCTTAAAGAACTGGCAAATGAAATTGCAGGGCTAGGTGCAAGGACTTTAGTAAAACTATTAAGTATAGGATGGTATATGATCTGAAAACAATAAATGCAGTAACTAGATTTTTTTTTTTAAAAGGCAGAGGAAGTGGCAAACAAAAACAAGTCATCTAGGCAACTACTGCTCATAAAAATCACCTCAGTAGAAACATATGGCATTGGAACACATTGTAAAGGGAGGCATAATTAAAGAAAGAGGCTAAAGGAAAACAGAATAAAACACAACATCAGTTTGCCAGCACCGAAAAGAAAAATCTCATGAGACCAACATGACATTCTTTCTCAATGTGGTATCTCATTTTCTAGATGAAGGAAGTATGTTAGCTCTAACACAGCTGAGTACCCTACAGCATGCACCAGTGTTGCTTAGGTCACTGGAGCTGGGAGTTAAGAACTTTAAGGTGGGTAGGAAACTCGCTACAAGGGACAAAACAAGGGTTGTACAAAGACCAGACACAAGTCAACATTTCACCTAGGACACTAAGACAAAAATCCTCAGCATTAAGTCTAAAGGCCTCACCAATAAATGGTCAAGAGGAGAGGCAACTACTTGCATGACAGGACACCAGAAAGAGCTCGGTGTATTTGCATTCTGAGGAGACTGTAAGTGTCCCTCTTATTGATTCAGTAAACCTTGAAAAAGACAAGAACTACTTAAACTTACAATGAGTTTTAACTGGCACAAGAACCGAGTATGGCTAAACTTGTGACAACATCTCGGTCAGAAATTGGAAGGTTCCTCACCACCAGGAAAGCAAGATATCAGATGGGTGCAGCAGAGGCAAGAACCGTAAAGATAAAGCTTGGTTAATATATGAGCACTATTATATGATACGGGATGCCTGTAACAGCAGGAACTGGACTCAATGAACCAGTCTTCTCTTGCAAAGGTTTCTTTCATTCATCAACATTTTAACAGATTTTGATACAGGTGCCTCTTTCTGCTTCCACAAGAGCTTATTCAAATAGGTAGTCATAGAGCAAAGCTTGCCAGAGGACTTTAAGATTGCAGTTGCACTAACTTTTCAGTTAAATATTCCTACATTGTGACAATACCAGACGAGGTCCACTTTTTGGGAGGGGAAGGCGAGTTGCTTTGTTTGTTTTAAATTGTTGGTCGTTAAATTGTTGTGCAATCCTACTAGACACCTGGGACTCTGCAGGTCTGTAGGTGTAGCTAGCGCCAGCTCAATGCAGGTAGGTCCGGCAGTGCATTCAGTTCTCACACACTACCTCCTGAATCTACAGAATTCGTGTCAGATGCATATAAAAAGCAAACTTCTACATCCCAATTCATACAAGAGTGTTCCCACTAACGCTTCTCATTGGGAAGATGGAGAAAGGTAGATGTAACGACAGGAAAAATATTTAATACAAGCCATGAAAAAACGGCTAGCAAAAAACACCCACCCACAAGCAACAGATCCAGAACAGCATGGTATGTAAGGGGGACAGAATTAGCTGCCAAGTTTGATGTGAGCAGCAACAGAAGATAATCAACAACACAAAAAACCCCACAACAGTTGCTCAACTTAGAAAAAAGAATCAAAATATCCTTAAAATAAGTCAGTAAATCTGATCTTATTTCTTCTAGCAAGTTGCAGTAACATGAACAATAACATGCCCAAACTGGAAGTTATTGTTTATTTTATATAAATACTAAGCCTAGAACCCTACATTGAAATAATGTGTACTTTAAAAAGAAATGAATAATTTGTATTTATTTGTTCATTACTAATACTTAAAACAAAAACCCACTACACTGCTAGATTCCTCTGCTGCAGAAAAAACTGCTGCCAGGAAACTTAGCATAATGAAATTAATATCTACAGATCCAAAATAGTTCACATTCACTAACAGAGGAAGTAAAAAGGCAAGATGGTAAAGAACGGGAAAATCATGCTCATTTCATAAGTGCAAGTAGATTTCTATTTCTTATTAGTTCATCTCTTACTAGTCCTGCTAAAGAAAGGTTACTGTGCATTCTCAAATAGCACACAATTGCCAGATGTAAGTACTTCTGCACATGTAGAAATACTACAAAATTAGCCATAAGGCTAGGTATGTACTGCACTTCCCCCCGTCCTGCTGCAATAATTGTAGTCTAGACTTTAAACCATTTTTGGCTGCATTTGGGATCTCACAGAGAAAGTTCTCCTTTCCATAGTCTATGATTTGCAGCACACCCGAAAAACCAAGAGGAGAAAGGAAACTTGCTTGCCATTCCCCAAACTACTATCCACACCACTCTGTCAAGAGGCTTATAGTTTTATACATTACTTTATTTACGCCCATGTCCTTCATCTACTGAATGATTAGGGAACAAGCTACAAAGGGGCTGTGTTGTCTAACAGATCGGAGCCTGATGGAGACGTACAAGACCTCAGTCTGTTCAAGACCTTGCCAGTAAATCCAAGCAAGTCCCCTTACTTCAGAGTATCTTCTTCTCATAATCTTTCCCTACTTTCCCTATTTTAAAGCTTTTGAAAGGGATAGTGCCTTGGGCAATATGTAGTTATGTCTAGATGGGATGAACAACAGCATATAGAAAAACCTGAACTAGCTCAGGGAGCAGCCCAGCTACAGTACTATGAAGCCACTATTTGTTGCTATCACCTCATCCTTTCTGTACTATACAGCTTCTAGTATCCAAGCTAGCGTGGTCTAGGCTTGCCCAAGAATCCCTACCCATTACATCGAATACTGTGGATAATTGCTTTTGGATTTCTAGACCCCATTATAATTAAAAATAACAGAAGAACAGTTCATATTGAAGAATCTTGGGGTTTTCAGACCAGGACAGAATGGAGCTCAGTCAAACATCCTGCTTACTCTTACCTACCCAGGAAATACCCAGGCAGTGTACGTGTGCTCTTCTTATTGCACTCAGGAATTCTGACTGCTGCCTCAGTTCATGACTCCTGCTCATCTGCTTTCAGGGACCCACAGCAGCCACAGGTCCTACTCGAGATCAAAACACAGCACAGCACAAACACATGGGGCAGCCTCCATTAAACCAGACACTTCCCACAGACAGGGCTCCTTCAATGTGCCAGCATTAAAACATGGCAGAGATACTTAGAGACCATACATAATGGGAGGAACTGCTTTTATTGGTATGGAAGAAAGTTTAAAAGGCAGTTTGGATGTGTTTATTATATTTCTTTAAGTTTTCTTTGCCTTACTTCAACTTTAGATTTTTAAATGCAGTCCAAACATATATCCATCTTGAAATCCTTATTTAGGGAGCGTACAACTCATAGCAGAACATGAGAATATACCATATATATGAAATCTAATTAAAAAGCAGAAACACTTGTTTTACATCCATATTACTTAATATCTCATAGGTTTGGCCAATACCTTATTCAGCTGAAATATCGGGACATTTTGGAGAAATGCCGATTCTGCTGAAAGCTCAAAGCACCTGTCATATTCATAAAGGCTCCATTTCACAAATGGCATCCTATTCCTTAACATTTTTATCCTGAAGAACATTGAAGTCCCAATCAGGATCAGAGCCACATTGTGCTAAAACTGAGAAAAAAGTATATTTAGATATCATCTATCCCCAGTGATCTTGCAAGAAGACATGCAGCATATGGCAGATGGAAAAACAAAAAAGGGGGAGGGGGAAGGAGAGAGAAAAAGACTGACTGTTAAAAATACTTCAAATGAATACCTTACTGAAAAAGAAAAAAAAAAAGGGGGGAGGGGGGGAACCACAAAAACCCCCCACACCAAAACACTTTCTCATGGCTCAGCATTTCATGGAAACATGTAGAGGCATATAGGCATTTTAAACTAAGACAACATTGACACTTCTCTGTCAGTTGTTTTGCCCTCTATCTCTTTATTCACAAGAATAGACATGTGCCTTAGTTCTATTTAGTACTTTAAACTATTAATTTGAAAAAAAAAAGTTTCACACTATTATTGATATTCAACATTTCAATGTGTCATCGTCGCACACACACCCCCCCCCCCCGAAATAGTATTTCAGAATTCTCATTTTAGGAATACTTCCCAAAATACTGTTGGTTTGTTTTGTTTTTTTTTTATTTCAGATAAGAAAACATTAATTTCCTGTTGCAATGCTAGAACTTCCAAAAGAACAAAGTATGAATAAAATGCAATATTATCACAAGCCAATAGTTCCTACTGCAACCTAGCGACCTTTTATAGGTAACTGAGAATTTCCGTGAGCTCACTTCAGGCAGAATTGTGAAGGGATGTTAACCTACCTTTCACCATTTTACTGCCAAGTCTCATAACATCTAATGTTTTTTGTAAATCCCACATCCCGATGTCAGTATCGGAGTAATATCAGAGCCCATTTTATTCTCCAAAACCACCTGAGCACGGACCTCAGGCTTGCAAAGAAAAACTTAGATATGCTACCAAAGTTCACACTAAAAGCTACAAAATCAGAACACAAATAAAACCAAGCCACTGCTTTAAGAACAACCACAAGCATCACAAACTTTTCAACTCAAAACCCAGAAAAAAGTCAAGTGGAAGAACAGAATTCAGGAGGTACTGCTGCACAGGTTTGAAATGTTTACTTTTCTTTGGTGGGAGAAAAAAGGCTACTAGCACAGCTCCATCTACTCTGCCAAGGGACATGGCAAAAAGAGCGGGCAAAACGTGCCGTTTTCGCAACGTCCTCTATCATCACTTGATAGTAACAAACTGCCCTTGGCGGGCTGTTTTAGGGCACAGTCCAGTACAGAACCACCCAAGCAGCGCACAAAAGCATTTAGCGCAGGTCATGGCAGTTGCCTCCTGGCCTGCCGCAGACCCCATGCCAGGCAACTAAGGTGGCTTCTCAAGGAGTAAGTCGATCCACACAGAATTCTTCCCTGTCAGGATTCAAGACTTGAGATAACCCAGATCTCGCTGCACCATCCCGCAGCCTTGGTGTATGCAAAGCAGGGGGAAGGTGGACAAGGAGCCCAATCGGTGGAGAAGCGGCAGGGAGGCTCCCTGAAGCGAGGGCAAGGGCGGCGGCAGCAAGCATGGCCGTGGAGAGCCTTCACACTTATTTCAGGCACTGGCTGGGATTAACACCTGGTCTGACACGAGTTGCTTGTAGCACGGCCCCATCTATCAATGCTGATGGGTCACAAACTGTCAGCGGGGCTAGGAAACGAAACCAGAACCTCTGGCATCTAGTGCTTATCTGTCAGCTGGTATCTGTGGGAGAAGGAACATGGCGGCGGCCTCCAATTACTCCGTGTAAACCGTAAACCACGTGCAGCTACCCAAGGAAGTAAACGCAAAACTCAGGCCAAGCACACAGGCCGTGACAGGCGGCGAGGCTGCAGAGGCACGGGGGCTGCTGCGTAACTGCAGGCTGTGGAAGAAGCGAGGCAGCGAGGGCTGCCGAGGCCCCTGCCCTTCGCTCAGCTCAGGCCAGGCACCCGGGCAGCTCGTCCTGCGGCTGCCCTGGAGGAGGGGGCAAGGACCTACCGCCATGTCCTGACAGCAGATTACCCTTGGGCGCTTCTGCCTCCCGCTCTGCCCCAGTGGGGCGGGCAGGACTTCACGTATTTCTTTTTGACCGAAGCCATCGTCGATTTTTCAGAGCCCTGCTGGCAGGCCAGAGGCCAGGTCCTGCTCACGGAGCAATGCCACCGTCCCCCCAGAAACGATGGGGCACGTGAGCTCCGGTAATGGCTGCCCTCCCCACCCACCCCTGCACATCCCGAGGGGCCGCTGCCAGGACCCACCGTACCCACGAGGAAACACCAGCAGCCGAGCGCACACCCGGCCACCGCAGGGCCCTCTTCAAGCAACGGATGCCGTTCACCCACAGAGAAATTACCTCCCGGGGGGAAAAACTGAAGACACAGGTGTCAACGGGCGTACGGGAGCAAGCGGCAGAAGTTACTTCTGAATTTTCTCTCACTTTTTTGGCCTTCCCAACGCCTGCTTGATAGGTCTTTTTGGATACACGCAATGACTACTCGGGACCGGCGTGCCTGGGTGCCCACCCTCCCCTTGTTGTTTATCTACGTCTCACTCCGGCACTCATTCAGCAAGCTGTTACACTAAGCATAAAAACAAGCAAATTATACAGTAGATAAAATGCCAAGCGTCTCTTGCACTGCCAGCTCCATTTGAAAAAAAAAAAAAAAAAAAACGTGATGAAGTCTGCATGCATATAATCACAATAATTAGACACTTGTAACCAGCTGAATATCAGCATGCGTGCTGAAATTAAAATAGCACAGTTTGAAAAATGTAAGAGGGCAGGATCTGTGCAGTCCTATCCTGCAGAGGAGGGAGGGAATATTTTTTAGCTAATTCAGCTCTACTCAAAGAAAGCCCTATAGTGTTGGCTTTACCATCTATCACTCACTAGAGAAGAGCTGTTGAGTTTGTTGTACATCAGCACTCTCATCATAAACATTTTTTAACTCAAGGAATTTAAAACTTGACTGTGGGCGGTCAGGCCTACGTTTGGACAATTTAATAATGCTGTGTAGTTTGGGTTTCGGGGGGGGCGGTTGACTCTTCTGTTAGCATTAAAAATACCTCCTTTCTTAGCACACTGTTCTTCCCTCTCCATATTGTGTAGCCACTCACTGAAAAAGCCACTTCACAAAGTCTTTGTGAGTTTAAATAAGGATGAAAAGCCTTTTAGTTGGTTAGTGGTTTTGTTTAAGAGTTGTCAGAATTAATATGTCAACAAATGCATAAATCCAGCACAGAATCAATCTTCAATATTAGCACTTGTCACTTAAGTTAATCCCTTTAAAACCAACCTGCTCATCCCGGAGATGCTATTGCTAACTTCAAACACCAAAGGAACCCCCAATCAAAGGATTCAATAAAGTTCAAAACTGTCAACCCACCCTTCTCCCTGTTTCAAAGTCTCCATCTTTTATTGTATTTTAAAACTGTATGTCTCTCTTAACTCTTCCCTTTTCCCTGCTAAAGCAATGACTTTACAATTTCAAGAATATTGCTTACTTTCTGGAAAGACAAGATAGTAGAGGAAAATGTCTTCTATTTAGGACAATGCAGTCACTAATTTTCTCTGGACACGTCAGCCAAGTTTTCCTGCAGTAAGAACTAGGAATAAAGTTAAAAGTACTCTTTATTCATGTTTTTTAATACAAAACAATTGCTTTTTTACTTTTTGTTTTCACACATTATTTTTTGCAACTCAGAATGTCTTGAACCTACAACCTTCTAAATCCACAGACTACGGACGTGATTAATTTTACACAACCTGTAGTGAGCCCACTTCTCCATTCACTGAAGATTTTGCAAGATGGCTGTTTGAAACAATTTCTTTCTTATTTAATTCTGTAGTAGTGAATCAGTAAACAGGAACAGAATAACCAGAGAGAGACTGGGGGGGGGGGAGGGAGGGGGGGTGCGATAATTTTATTTGGGGACTGTATATTTCAAGTTGGCATACTTCACTGGGTAAACATATTACAAATTGTTATGTGAATTAAATCTTCAGGAAGCAGACTGAATAAATGCAGGATTTCTGTCACATGAGTACTACTGGGTTTAAAAGTAATAAGATATGATTAGCATTACCATAGTTGTTCTTGCTCTACTGTAATCAACTCAAGTACATAGTTGGTGTTACAAGATACAAAAAGCTACCATGAGAATAAAAGGATCATGACTTTTTTAGAACATATCTAATTAGTGCTTTGTTTGATGAAGCAAAATGAAAATTATTACTCATGGCAGATATTATTCATTTTATCCTCTGATGGCTTTTCTCCATACTCCGCTAAACTTCAGCATTGCTAAGAAGGAGATAAAACTTAAAAGCTCTTCACCTGTTATTAGATCACTTTGCAACATGTTTGGGGGGTGTGACAGCGTGGCTTCCCACAAGCATCTACCATTTAAATTTCTAACAAAAAAGAGTTTTTTCTCCTAAGGTCT
This sequence comes from Harpia harpyja, assembly GCF_026419915.1. Taxonomy (NCBI): domain Eukaryota; kingdom Metazoa; phylum Chordata; class Aves; order Accipitriformes; family Accipitridae; genus Harpia; species Harpia harpyja. The sequence goes on from NC_068944.1 coordinate 11,179,627, forward strand.
TTAAAAGAAACTTTTCCCAAAGACAAAGTCAACATCCAAAATTTTATCTTGGAAAGTTCTTGATACAGATCTCGTTTAGATACTGGTTTGCATTCTTTTTATAACAGTCATTTACTGCATATTTTATCACACTGATTGTTTCAATGAGAAATTTTGAACAAGCAGGTTATAAGACAAGATTCTCTCCTGCCATGTAAAAAGAGTACTTTCATGTACAGAGATGAGACTTCAACCTGAAATACTCAAAATACAATTGCAGACATTAATCTTTGTTAAGGATTATTTAATAAATCCTGAAGGTCTTCTGTTTGCTGAAAAACTAGCAGTACAGAAAAGAATTCCCCAGTTAAGAAACTGGGCAATACTGAAATCATACTCGGTACCTTACATATTTGCAAACAGAAAGGCCTACAACTTTTCTTGTCAGAATTCACATAATACTTCAAAAGGCTCGGCCACTGGAAAAGACACATGCAGGAGACACACCTGTGCAAGAGTTCTTAGCCAATTCACTGACAATTAAAGGCAACTGCTTTTGAATGTGAAGAGGTTAATAAAACAGCTGTTTACAGCCTTCATCCTTGGCCAGCTAAGATTTGGGTGAACATGGCCATGTACCTCATGAACAGCTGCTCTACTGAAGGATGCAAGATCCAGTGCCTCACGGCATGTGTCACGACCAGGATAAAGCCATTATGGACTACCTTCACCTTTCCTGCCCTGCAGCAGTTCTCTGGCAAGCTGTCATTCCTGCTGCGCGCATCTCTAAGACAGTAGCTCCCATCAAGGTTTCTGACAGCAGAGCACAACTTTCCTTCTTCGTACAGCGTGTTTACACGATGAGATATTAACACATCAGGAAAAAAACAGTGCAAAGCCAATGGCTACACACATGCAGCAAACAAGAAAAACTTCATGCTATCGAAGCAGCTACATGACACACAGGCATTTAGGGTGCAACAGAGCTCTATCAGGCCTAATGTTGCACACGTCCAGCACATGGGATAAGGATGAATGTCACAGGTGCTGTAAGTTTATGAACAGCTTCAGTGCCCCTGTGAAACTGCTCCAGACACAAATGTTGAAAAGAAACCGTTTGACTACAAAACATCCATCAGTATACCCCAGGCTGGGACAGTTCTTCCCTTCCTGAGAGTTTCTTTTCCAGGCTTGCCAAAAGTCACCCAGAACTGTCTGACCCCTGCCAGACTGTAACGCTAACAGGCAAAGTCCTCTGGAGTTTGTCTCTTTAGAAGTTATCTGGAGAAACCTCAGGATGCCCACTTTTCTCTGGGTTTACGTTGTGCCTCAGAAACAGTTCCACTGAGACAAAGCAGCTTTGTGCGAATTCACAGCTCTGAAAACCACCAATATCCTCTGATATACAGCCAGAAAGAAAACCTCTGGCTATATACTGTTTTTCATCACCATCGAAAGCCCAGAGTAGAGGGCAACACGCTTCAGCAGATTTTAGACAGTATTTGATGTTTCCTAGTGTCAAGCACTCCATGGAGGAACCCCACTGCAGGATCACCCAAAACACCTTTCCTGTCCATGCAGAAGTAATTAAACAGACAAGTCCAAATGGCTTCTATCGCTTCAGAGAACAAATGGTTTCTTTCCAACCTTCTTTCTTGCCCAGGAAAAAGTTTGCTCTGACAAATTATTAACTAAGACTTAAGACTGGTAATGTTCAGATATTAACTGCACAGAAAACAAAAATGACCCCAAACATTACTTACAAAGACATCAAGAATAAACCTAAAACAATTCGTACAGCACAATTAAATCTCTAGTCACACAGATTCTTGTCAATTAAAAAAAAAAAACCACCCCCCCCAAAAAAACAACTCAATATTCTTTAGCTCTTGACTGAGAAGTCCCTTGAACACATAACCCTATGCTGAAGTATAGGTACTACTTGAATAGCTGGATTTTGGCACGTGCTAGCCGACTTTGCTGAAATACTGCCAGATAACTTATAAAATTTTTATACTGTATTATATAAACAACTGTCTGGCATAAAAGTCATGTACTTCATTAGACACACAGGCTTCCTATGTTCAGACCTAAGAGAGATATCTGCGTCTATTTAAGAAACACTAGGATACATTTAACTTGCCACTGATTTACAATGTCTGCAAGTTATTTGCACCCCAGGAGGTCACATACTTTTAGTCAGAGGTTTAAGGAAAAGAAACAAGGAGGGATATGTAGCACAACATAAATCATGTAAACTTGTTCAGGAACCTCCTCTTACATCAGTACAGAAAACAGTCAAAAACAACCTTCAAAGAAATGGAGGCGGTCAACTAAAGGCCATGTAACCATTGCTGGCAATAATAGGCACTAGGCATGAAAACTAAAGAAATACTTTAAAGGTCCAGTCCAATTTTCTATTCAGCCAGTTCACCTGGTTTTCAAGCTTCCCTAAATCATTCCTCAACACTACCGCTTACTTAAAAAACAGAAATGAAAAGATAACCTAAGGCCATATGGGAAAATGTACCATCAGTCAGTGAAAAAACACTTCGATCCAATGCCACCATTCCCAAGAAAAAGCCACAACCCTTGGCAGACATGCAACGTTTTAGACTTACGCCTTGGATGCTGAGCCTGAAAAAGCAGGACTCCTGCCTCAAAATGGCACTTGAAGAGCAGCAAAACAAATTTAAGAATTGCTGATTTCATGAATGATTTCTACTTAAATAAACTACCATTTCAATAAACTCCCGATGTATTTAGTAACATATTTCCTGATTATTTTTAACCTGCCAGCGTGGTTACTTCATAAGCTCTAACAGCTTGCCACTCAGTGTACAAAACTGTGATACAGGAAGACAAGCAAGGTGATTTCCATCCCAGTCTGTCTAGCCAGGGAGATTATGCACTTCTTGCTACTCACCACCTTCTTTCAGAAGAAAACCTCCTTTTTGATCATCCTCTCTTTCACCGCATCCCCAAGGGCTTCCTCCTGGTTTTACATCCCCTTGCAAGATCGCTGTAATAAAGGTCCAATGTAGAAAACTATGGTCTCTCCACAATATATGTCCATACAAAGTCAGGCAGTTCACCCCAGGTCAGCTGAGTGGCAGGAAAAAAGATACACTATCCAAACTTGAACAAATAAAGATCAATCATCGTTTACTCTTTGGGATTTGACATGCAGCCTTACTGGAGGTACAGCCATCCCCAGCAAACGCAGCTGCCGTCTAGATGCATTTAAAAGAGCTGATTTTACTGTGAGGGATTCAAATGCAAGTTATTCGCTCTTATTCTTACAGTGGGAAATCTGCTAGGAACTGCAAGTATGGAAGAAATTTACAGTGAGATTAACTTAACTAAAAGCCTATTTGGTATGTTTCCTGCAGCCCTCTTGCCACTTGGTTGTGAAAATGAAAGACCTAAACAACATGGCATGTGTAACAGTTAAGAAAAACTTAGGAGTCTAGGATGGCTGTACAGGAACATGCAAGAGATGTACACTTTCCAAAATAAACTGTAACAAATGTACATCATAGCACTTCACAGTTGCTCCCTATTTTCCTTAGCTTCGTTCTATGTATTCTGTACAGGCATATACATATACCAACTAGGTCTTCAGGTGTGCAGTAGGATCTAGTTTTTGTTATCCCATGTCTGCACCGATTTCTCCCTTCTGAAAACAACATGAAAACGGGGTCCCAGAGTAGAAGGCCCATGCCCAAGGCCAGCCTCCCCACCGCAACACCCACGAGCCGTAGCGAGAAACCTGCTGTCCCAACAGCCAGCCCTTCCCTGCTGCCCCTCCATCTCTCCCCTGCCACCCTGAAGCCTGCCAGGCTGAAAATGCCCTAAGCCCTACTTGTTTCACTCTGTTCTTACAGCGTTCAGAAAGCAGACACTAGGTGTTACTGTGAAGAGAGTAAAAGACTAACAGGAAGAGGGACAGAAAAAAAAAAAAGTTTTTTCTTAGTATTGAAGTTTTTCCAACTGAATTAAAACACGTAAATCAAATCTCCACTAAAACAGCCACCAAAACCCTCTCTCTAAAATACATACTACTATAGAAAGAGAAGAGAGCTGGAAGGAACAATTTAATTGAGAAAATAATCATAATGATACAATACTTACCCAACAACAGTGCTTTTATCACAACCCCATTCACTGAAGTTTGCAAGAAATAAAAATTTAAAAACCTACTGGACAGCCAACGTATCACCTTCCTTCCTCCACAGAAATCACAAAATGATTAATTCATGAATTCAACTAAGCCCACAAGCCCAGTAGCAGAACACCTAATTAATTCAAAAATCAAGCATACCACTGCTGACACATCAGCTTTAGGCGGAAGGCAAGACTGCTGGAGGGCAGCACAAGTCTGGGATCTGCTGCAGATTGACACCTACAAGCTGTGTGGCTTGGACAACTTCACATAGAAACCTCTACTGCAGATTAAACGTGTTCAGCATAGGTACATCATAAAGGCTATATTTAAAAAGACAGAAGAAGGGGGAACACCCAGAATCATTGTGGATTCTTTTCTCTTTTTTTAATTACTGAAGGTAATTAATTTAATTTAAATTAATTTAATTACTAAGCATTATAATCATAGAATCATAGAATCATTTAGGTTGGAAAAGACCTTTAAGATCATCAAGTCCAACCATTAACCTAACACTGCCAAGTCCACCACTAGACTGTGTCCCTAAGCACCACATCCACGCATCTTTAAAATACCTCCAGGGATGGTGACTCCACCACTTCCCTGGGCAGCCTGTTCCAATGCTTGACAACCCTTTCAGTGATGAAATTTTTCCTAATATCCAATTTAAACCTCTCCTGGCGCAGTTTGAGGCCATTTCCTCTCATCCTATCTCCAGCCACTTAAAAAAAAAAGACCAACACCCACCTCGCCACAACCTCCTTTCAGGTAGCTGTAGAGAGCGATAAGGTCTCCCCTCAGCCTCCTTTTCTCCAGACTAAACAACCCCAGCTCCCTCAGCCGCTCCTCATAAGACTTGTGCTCCAGACCCTTCACCAGCTTGGTTGCCCTTCTCTGGACACGCTCCAGCACCTCCATGTCTGTCTTGGAGTGAGGGGCCCAAAACTGAACACAGGATTCAAGGTGCAGCCTCACCAGTGCTGACTACAGGGGACAATCACCTCCCTGCTCCTGCTGATAAGAGACTGTTTGCCAAGGAAGGCTGGATGGTACTGTGACCAACTCGCTGGGTTTAAGAGGACCCTTGTTCTTTGCTGTAGAAAAAAAAGTGACTTGCCCAGTTGCAAAATATTTTTTCTTTGCAATGAAGTCAAAGGGATCAAATAATGTTTATTAGGAACTTCCCATATAATGGAAATTAATAGAAAGGTTTATACCTTAATCCCAAAGGGCGGGAGAAAAAAAATACCAGTCTAGTCAACTACAAAAGGAAGAAAGGACTCCAGGGCAGCCACAGAGCAGGAATGAATGCTATTTCACAGCCAAGGGACAGGAGCTATCTACCACAAAGGGACCTCAAACACTGCACAAGCCTGACACTTCCTAAAAACTTCCCCGTCAAGAAAAGCCTTGGATAGATTCAGAAAATTTAAGCAACAAAATCACTTTATTTTCTCAGCAAATGGCACATACTCAGTTCATTTCAGGAAAGGGAAAAAAAAAATCCACACAAAAAACACCAAAACAAACAAACAAAAACCAACCACAAACCCACAATTAAAAAACCCCAGTATATAATGCAGCATTACTTGTTGACCCCTTAATATATCAATCAACATGTTATAGGACAATTTTCAAGGTCACTGAGTAGTTGACGAACTTGGAATAACGTCTTCTTTTGTATCTGACAAATCATTTGATCACGGTGTTCTTTTTTTTCTTGCTGACATGTCTATTTTATTCTAATTTTATCAAATCAATGTGAATCCTAATTTGAATTCTAAGAAATTCTTTAACTGTGGTTTATAGAAACTAATTCTTTACTGCAATTAAAACTTGAAATCTTTTACGCTACACTAATGCTCTACAAAGTTTGCAAATCTCATTCTGTGTCCTCTGTAAGGCATAAATTCATTGAAACTCTTTGAGAAAAGCTTTCTATTATGAAAAAAATATTAATGTGATATTTAAAAGACTTTCTAGTAATGGCTAATAATGTAGCAATAACTATGAAAAGGTCAGTAGAGCACATAACTCCAAGCACAAAATTATTTAAGACACTTTTTAAACAAGTTACATAGCTGTCTTTCCCATATAGCTTAGAAATACTTCACTGAAATAAGTTTGGCTTTTTAAGCAATGCTAAGTATCACAGGATGTATTATGTACAAATTAGAAGAGGCTGGTTCTCAAAACTAACAACTTGATGTCAGATTTGTGAATGAACTGTTAAAAGAAAAGAAAAAGTAGCTGACGAATGGCAGTAACTGTGACTAGTAAACCTCATGATGAGGAACATTCACAGCAGACCACAAAAAGCTCATTTCTCTGCTATTCCCAGCCTTCAACACATACCATCGAATATTACAGACACCAGAGAATTTGCTGGAGAGATAGTGGGCAATAAGAGTTTGGGGTTTATCAAACTGAGCATCTTTACAAGGTTTCTATTTTACACTTTCAGAAAACATGAGTGGAGGAGGTACCTAAGTGAATTTCAGCTCACTTTATTACGGGAATGCTTATCTTGGGTTTGTTCAGAGAGATATTCAAAGACTTTGCTGAAGCCAGTAAAATGCCTAATTGCCACCTCAGAGGCCAGGCTTTCCCCACCGAGCTGCATGATGGTGTTTGTTCCGATGATGCACGAGAGCTCAGCTAAACAGAAAGGGGAATGCATTTAAACTGGGTTAAAGGAAATCTCCAGCTCCCAGGCAGCAGGGAAGGGACAAGGAACAACATGGCAGCAAGTCCAGCAGGCCTGCACGTGCTGCCTGGTCCTTGCTGTCCAGTCACCTCTGATCCAGAGGGATAGCAAAAGCCGGTGCCTGCACCCCGCTCCTCACAGTCAGTCCCAACGCGCTCCTGCAGTTGAGCAGACTTTCACAGGCAGCCACCCGTGTTTGCTGAATCGGCACCGCCATACACACAAGCTCAAATAGTAAGCTCGTTGGAAACTCTTGAGCCAATTTCTCCACGTCAGCTGGAGCACGTGGGCCCAATTTTCCTCTTTTGTCCTTCTTAGCCCAGGCTCCTGGAGGTCATTTCTTCCAGCCAATCTTTAGACTCTCAGTGGATAAAGAGGAAGCAAGATTGAGACATCGGGCTTGTTACTGTAAGAACAGAACTGGGTAGACTACCCTAACCTATGTTTTAGCTCGTATTAAGCATGTGCAGCTATGATGTCCTATAACCACTCTTCCCAACTTTTGGGATGCTCCCTCTCACATCCTTGCCTTCTGTAGCAATACTTCACCTCTTTTCGCCTTGTCCGAGGCGTTATTGTTGCAAAAGCAACTTCATAATTTTAATAAGTATGTTTGGTTTTGTCACACAAGACAAAGATTAATGTAAGGAACAAAAGACATTTGTCGTAGCCCATCACAGCACAAATTCTTCCCCAAAATTGTAATATTACAACTGTCTTGTTTCAATACCAAGCTTTATTTAGCCTTGGTGTATGAATTCTTCTGTTCAAAAACATCCAAACTGTAGTGCTGCATATAATTTTGCACAGCACCCTCTCAAAGCCAAAAAAAGAGAATTAAAAATAAGTCATTAGTGTAAGTTTTTTGTTCCATTGCTTTATTCCAGCTTCAAAACAGGAGATTAAAGTTTCAGTGAGCGATACTACCAGTCACATAATCCACCAAAGCCCTGGATCCCTTGACACTGCCCCTGCTCCTATAGCATACAGCCTTCTGTGCTCTAGATCAAATCTTCAAACCCTTCACTGAATGGGCCTCCAAAGAACGTATCTCATTACTTCATCCAGAAGAGGTTATGTTCTCAAAAAGGAGGGGAAAGGTGGCACATTTTCAGACCCTCCAGAGAGAAGCAGCAGCACTCTGTGAAGGCTGAAGCACTTAAAGCGGGAGCAGCTTTGTAATGTTCTCATGTGAGCCCTATTCCTGGACAGCACTTGGCCGCCTTAACCTGAAAGTCACTTGCCTGCACTTTCAATTTTTGGCTATGTGTTCATGGCATTTGTTTTCTTTATAGATGCCTCTGGGCTTTGCACAGTTAAGGAAAATATTTACGTGCGTAACCCTTTCCTCTCTAGGAAATACTCTAGGTTAGCTAAACATTTAAGGGGATGTTGCGGTTACCAGTACAGTAGTAGTCATGTCAGAACATATAACGTAACTGCTTAGTTACACTTTCCATACACTAACGTACAGTATACCAGCATCTAAAAAACAATTTGAAAACCTTTGTGTACAACATTGTTACACAGCTATATCTTGTTGGGGGGCACACGACACAACAAGAATCACCGTATTTTCCCCAAATACCTCACAACCATTTGAAGCATGTTCACAAAAGTGCTTTCTCTTCTGTACAGATTTAAAACTCTCCAATATTGTAGCTTCTCAAACCATCTCACAGACCTATGAACAGTTTTCTAAGGTCTCCACCCCAATCAGTTACAAAGTGCACAGGCAGGATGCTAAGCACCTTGATTTTCAAAGAATGACCTCGTCATTACCCTGTCTCACTGTATAGTCACATTAGTGTTCTGCAAAACCACAATACCTTCTACATTTACGGAGCGCTTTACAAACCGATTAACTACTTACGGACCAAATCCTAGAAGACGTTTAAGCATAGGCTTTATTTTACATATAGCACATACACATAAACACCACATGCACACATAGTTCCACTGAGCTCAATATATTATTAGTCTAGGCAGTCATGTGTGCACGTTTGGGACCCAAATATGTAAAATTGTGCTTTTTCATGAACATGCAGTCTCCTCTGAAAACACAGCACTTTTCACAGCAGCTCACCACCGGTAAAGGATAAGAAGTGAGCACTGCTGCTCCAGCAAAAACTACCAACCAACCTGAGAAGTTGGGATGGCTGTGAACAGCCAGGGTGCGACAGCAGAAACTCTGTATGTATTAGGAGTGAGTACCCACATTCATTTTGTTCAAACGAATCATCTGCTGTGTTCGTCTTTACCCCTCTCCCTGCAAGGCTGAACGAGCCAGCCCTGTCATAGCACACAACTAAGTTCCCATTCTCTTTCAAGAGCTCTGACAATTTAAGCACCCTGTAAATAATTTATGCCATAGATAGTTATTGCCCATAAGCAATCATCTCTTCGTATTGCTTTTGAGTCGACAGCATTTCTGCTGAAGTCCTCTAAGCACTTATTACAATCCAGCCTCTCAGCTGAATAAATACGAGTTGATTATGTTAATAATGAGAAAGTGCTGTCCTCTTTGGGAAGCCTTTCCCTAAAGAGTTCCTGCAAGGTTACGAGGTGAGGTTTAGCCGAGCACAGAGTGCGGGAGAACACATGGCTGGGAGGAGGCAGGAGGACCCCGGCAAGGTGGCTGCGTTGGCCGCAGGGCACGAAGAGGCCAGCGCTGTCACTTGAGGCAGCCGGGGAGCAGCAACCCAGACCCCGGTGGCAGGGGCTGGCTGAGCCCCCTCCTCAGGACGGGCGCAGCGGTGTAGGGGGGACTCTCTTCATTAACACCCAGCTTGCAAAGCTGACAGAGGGAAGGCTGGCTGTCAACACCTGAGAGTGCCTTGCTCTGGCAAGCCACGCTCATCAGATCCCCGGGACCAGGAGAGCCTTCAGTCAGCCCATTTCAGGCACTGGTTGCTACTCTGCTCTCCTTCCCCCGATAACTACCAGTACCACTCTCTTCCTGCAACAACAGCCAGTGCTGACAAGCAGTTATGATACTGGTTTCTATGCCTGCAATACTTGCCAATAAATAATATTCTGGCAGAGGAAAACAGAGGGGAAATATCTTACCAAACAAAACAAAAAGGTAAAATACTGCTTATTTTATGGATCCAGGTCAGGAGTCCCAGATACCAGGGGCTAAGACATTAATTCAAAGTACGGAATTGTCTCAGACTTTCTCCTTTGTAACTCCAGACAAGCCACTTAGTCTATGCCACAAGTCTCGCCTCTGGGAGACGCACATCCCTCCTCATCTCAAAACAGTTTATTCTGTCCCAAGGCACAACCGATCCAGTCTCACCTTCTCATCGCAGCCTACAACCTCCTCACGGGGAGCAGCAGAGGGGGAAGTGCTGATCTTCTCTCTGATGACCAGCGATAGGACACGAGGAAATGGAACAAAGGTGCGTCAGGGGATGTTCAGGTTGGACATTAGGAAAAGGTTCTTCACTGAGAGGGTTGTCGGTCACTGGAACAGGTTCCCCAGGGAAGTGGTCACGGCACCAAGCCTGTCAGATTTCAAGGAGCATCTGAATGACTCTGTTAGTCATATGGTGTAATTTTAGGTAGTCCTGCAAGGAGCAGGGATTTGGACTGGATGATCCTTATGGGTCCCTTCCAACTTGAGATGTTCTATGATTCTACTGTCGACCTGGCCTTGATGCCCGAATTCTCCCCTGCCAGCCCATTCCTGGGCAAGTCATTCAACCTTTCAAGTTTTCTTTACCTCCCAACAGTATCTGCCTGCCCACCAAGCAGTTACACTGACTGATCTGATAGTGAAGCAGCAGCAGCCATATCACTCACTGCAGGGGTGAGATTCCCCTGCTACCTAAAGGGGTAGGTCCCACTACCTACCACACAAAGCTACCTACACCAAAGGGGTAGGTCACACTACTTTAGATAATGCCATTAAACCATAACTTAGAGCTGAAACTACGAAGTTCCTAAACATGTGGCTTTCGCTTTACAAATTCATTGTCAAATGACTGCAGTGTCTCAGAACTAGAGCAATGCTATCACGTTAGTCCTGCTGTATTAATGTTACATAAAAATGTTCCTGTTACTGACAAAATGAAGTAAAAAATAAACTGCTCAGCGTGAGCCACATTTTAAATGTGAAGCCAGAGATCACTCTACAACAAATAGAGGTTTCTTCTCACTCGCTGGTTTTTACATGCATTCCTACAGAAACATTTAACAGTGAGGCACCCGCAAAGGTACAAAGTGAAAACCCATACAAATATGCATTCTTTTTTAAGAGGAAAGTAGTGCCTACTGATGAACAGGAATTGCAAATAAATTGTAGTGATTTTCACTACAAAGTTAATTAAAAATGGGGAAATCCTTCCCTGAAATGGGCTTTTTGTAAGAGCAGTATGAACATCCATATTTCAAAGTGATGGAAAATGGGCAGTTAACTGCCAGACAAAGAGTATACTCATTTGGCTTAGCATGCTAATGAGTGAAAGGTAGAAAATGAGGAGCCAATTTAGCAGTATGAAAACAAAGCATCAACACAGACTTGCCTTCAGCTCAGTTACCTGACAGTGAATATGTTATTACTGTCCACCTTACCAACACATTTTGCCCCCTGGCTGGGGCAAAATTCCTCATCTTAAGAAATGTGTTTTGATTCCTCATCATTATGAAATTCTTGTAATTACTCGTTTCTTTGCTGCAGAGTTACAACCACAGAATTCACATTCCTCTACGAGACTGACACCAGCTAAGAAAGCAACAGGTCAGTTTTAAACAATAGCAGATGAAAAAAAACAAAACAAAACAAAACAAAAAAAAAGGGAAAGTTCGTGTTCCTTCGCGATCTGAACGTCCTGTTCTGGCCGCCCGGTATTAATCACCGGCGTGCATCACTTCCTGGTCGTTTGCCCGCCACCACGGCATGGGCAGCATTTCTGCACCCAGCTGCTGGGAAAGGTGGAACAAAACAAGACCAGATATGATTTGGGGGATTATTTCCTCTTACATGTTTGCATACATGTAACCATATGATACCTGACGCCAGCTGGTCTCTGGGACCCAAAATCACAGGTATTAACACAGCCCACGGAAACTTTTGAACAAACATCTTTATCCAGAAGTTTTATAGCACTGATACAGTGCAAAAACACCCCCACAGACACCAAACACAAGGCAGCAACCCTACAAAATGCAAGGCACAGTCTTACAGGAGGAGAGTCACATGTGGGATGGCAGTCATGCGCAAGCCTCTGGTATTCAGCATCAGCGTTGGGCCTTGAATCAAGTGAAAACCCCTACAATTCCTGGATAGTATAACTTAGCCTTCTAACTAATCATCAGGATAAGAAATTGCCCTTGTAGCATGACACTTTTTTTGCAAACCTGTGGAAAACAAAGCCTTAAAATCTTTATTATTTTGCTGCAGTAAACTGAGAAATGTGCTATTAAAAGCAAGAGATGCAGAACTGAAGGTGTGCCAGGAAGCTGGCTGGTTAAACAGACATTCATATGAGTTAGAAAAGGCAAAGCCTTAGGAACCAGTGGCAACTGCATCATATTCCTTTCAGAGAGCATCATCCAACCTTTCTCCAGTCAGATCAACATACATCTCAATGGTAAAAAAAATTTAAACAAGCACTGTTTCTTCTCCCTATGCAGATAAAACAGCTGTGGGCATAGACCACACAAGGTGCTCTCCTGCAAAATTCTATTTTCCTTGTTCCTATACATGGCACACCTGGTCCCCTTCCTAGGATGCTGCTGTCCCTCCCTGGGACCCAATGAGATGATTCCTAAGCATCTGCCAACACCCCATCCTTGTGGATAACTGCAATCATCCTTCCTATTTTCAACCGTGCCTACAAGGCAGTAACCCACTGCTATCTCCCAGCCATCACAGAGAACCTACTCCACCTTCTAAAAGCAAATTTTTCTGTTGTTGCTCCTTTTTATTATGGGTTTTTTTTCCCCCATCTTTATTTTTTCTGCTCTAGAAGCATGCACTGTTTCAAGACCTACCTATAACTAATTAAATGTGGAAAGAAAAAGTAACTAGAAGGATCATGCTCAACAAGCTATAAAGCCTTCAATTCGACAGCCTTTATCCGATGTAAATGACAGCTACCACACCTGAAGAAAAACAAGCATCTCAACTGCAAAACAAGGTAACATTTCTCTACCACATCCCCTGTAGCAACTCCGCGTGATGCTTTCCTGGACAAAGCCTGGGACAGTAGAGGAACCCCGCAGCACCTTCCACGAGTCACCCAGTCCAGCTGCAAACTTCAGATTTTGGGATACACAACACATTATCATTATACTGCTTGATGGGTCATCATTAGGTCAGTCTCCTTCGCTTACACAGGGCAGGGAGCATCACCAGTTTTCTACAGCCAGAGAGAATCTGCCTCAGATTTCATCAGCCATGAAGTAGTAACTAATCTTTCATGTGATACAGTTTGAGGCTGGAGATGCATGACATGCTTAGTGGTAAGGAAAAAAATACATAATTAAATAATTAAATGTAAGCACAAGTCCCAGGAAAAAAAAAATAGTGCCTCTTTGGATGCTTTAACAGCTTAATCTCATTTCCTAGAAAACACCATACTATGAATACTAAACAAGGGCCTATCTAGCTATTAATTTTTTTCCATTATAAATCCACTGAGCCAGTCAATGCAATTTACTTTTTTTTAATTGTTAAAAAATAAAAAAAAGAAGAAGAAAGGAGGAGGGGGAATAAACAATATTTAATATGCTGGGAAGATATTTCATATACTGGACAGTGTTTAGGGACTAGTACTTCAATTCTTAATATGATAAACCTGAAAAGGAGACACTGGACACGCCAATTTCTCTTCAGTTCTGAAATTCCCACACTTCTGCCACTGCTGGTTCGTGAACATCCTTCCCCCACCCCTGCGGTGGCATTCCTCTCCGATGCAGTCATCCAGCAATATACTGACAAGCGACTGTTTCGTCAACTGTGAGTGCAACGAGTGCCAAAACCAAACACGTATGGCCCCTCACAACATCTTCTACAGAGGACCTACACTGCAGCACAAATTTAGAAGGCTAGATACCTTCTGGAAACAACATGGAGTGATATGCAAAAGACACGCTTCCTACTAGTAGGACTTGATGGGCGGGTTAACATAGATCCACTGAGCAGTTTGAGAGATGGAGAACCACACTTACCAATACAGCCCGTTTAAATTACACTGATAGCTTTTTATTCTAACAGTTATAAATGGAGTCTTCATTATCCATGCAGACATAATACTGCCGTGTCTGGGCTCCTGCCAAAACTGGAGCAATAAAACTAATGAACTGTCAAGGCAAAACATTCCAAGGAAAGTTTAAAGCCCCTGCACTTGACACTGCAAGAAATTTTTTTACACCTATTCCTCACACTTACCGTATACTGACATTCTGAACCTATGTAGTGGAGAGCAGTGCTCCCTTTTTTGTTCCCTCCCAAACAACCTCACCCCTTCCAAATCACGTTCTTCAGGTTCATGGCAGTAGAGGATATTCTTCATATTGCTTAGGTGCAGCCAGGTAAGTAAATATATGAATTCAGAGGTAAACCATAATTAAGAGAAAGATACAGCAGTCTCCACAAAGAGGTTCAGAAGAAGAGCTTAATCTGGATTCTCTCAATCACTGTCTGGAGAAGCCCCCATATCTATACATTGATAACAGAGGGAGCGTTACCAGAACAAAGTTGAGCGGCCTCGTTTACCCCTCCTGCTCTAACCTTCTAGCACAAACACATTCATTTTCCTTCCCAGTTTTTGATTATTGCAATCATATGAATATTTTCAGAAAGAGGTACAAGATTTCTAAGATACCTCAGAAGTCAAAGAAACAACAAACAAGTAACTAGTAATAGAAAGTGTTGTTTTGCAAGATTTGATTCCACTGTATTGGCTACAAAACCATCACTGCAAACATCCTTTCATGATACTTCCCTACAAAACCCCATAGTAAAAATAATTCAGAAAATGCTGTTTTCCCCAAAAATCTTTCACTTTGTTGATCCTCTCAAAGAACACAAAGTAATGGAATTTCTTCTCTAATTTTCCAGTAGTTACCACCTATCAAGCAGGTTTTCAAACGTATTCAGAGGCTTATAAATGCAGCCATGAAACAAGCTGGATTTTCAAAAAGTCTAGACAAGTTAGGTCCAGAATGCCCTTTACTTTAAAAGTCTGAAAGGTCTACCTTTATATTAAAAAATAATTAAAGCAGCAAGAAACATGTGGAATTGCTATCAAAGTTCTATCCACACATGTTGCCACACCTAGTTAATATCAATTCCTAGCTAGTAGCCCTTTGTTTTCTACAGGAAACACTTCTACAGAAAAGAAAGTGATCCTCTTTGTTTGCTCCACTAGGGTATGCAGTAAATATAATGTATCTATCTCTTGAAAATAATATGTCAATAAATTAGAAAAGCAGGATTTAACCAGCACTCAGAGACGTAAGGTGACAAACAAGAAAACGCTTTAAGATCTTCCCATGGGGTGAATATTGACAAATTAACGGAAGATGGAGCATTAAACGATTTGTCTATTATTCATTCCTAACTATGTCCTTTTTGAAGACATGGATGCATTCTCTTCCTGACAGTTTCTTCCTTTGAGATATTCCAGATTTTAAACAAAATAGGAGATGTGTACTACATTTCTAACTCAGGTTTAAAAACAGCACCTTTGTATACAACTTTGAAATATTAAATTTTCCATCACAGAAACCAAGAGGAGGTGGCCACTAATTTTAGTGGGACTATATAGTGCCACACACTAGAGCAGACACGAGGCCTACTAACACTGCATGTATGCTCTCTATTTTTATTAATTTTTTTTTTTTAACTTAGCATTGCATAACAGCCTCAATCCTTGTTCTCAATTCCACTCCTGTGCCAATAAATCCCAGCTTGCTTAGACCACGTTAGGCCTAGCTGTAACAGAGCCGCTGGACACTCAATGTTTCTGGTGGAATTTTTAGCAACCCCCCCTGTTATCGTCCCAGTTTGCTGCGGCGAGCAACACTTCTGTTTCCCACACGCCCGCCAGGCCGGCCTCTTGCCCCCATGTTAATTTGCAGTCCTGGTGTGTGACTGCACAAGGCAGGCTCGTGTGTCGAGACTCACCCGGCAGATCTTTTCCCGGGGACGCTGCCCTGGGCTGCAGCGCACAGCCTGCAGCTCTGGCGTGCCCTTCGGAGAGCGTCCCTGCAGAGCAGGGGCAGAAGACAGGAGCCACGCAGGAGGACTCGAGGACAGAAGGAGCAAGTTCCCTGATTTCGTCTTTACCTTCCACGTCATTCACGGAATCTAAGAGGTTAAAATAAAAGCCACTGTCTCGCACCCTGCCATGCCCAGGCACTTACTCCACACCTGTCCTGTTAGGACTATGTTAACATGTAACAGGAGCACAAACACTGGATTAGAAATCATCCTACGTGACATACCCCCTAAGAGGCAGGTACGCTTGCAGTCACACTGAAGGGACATACCTCATGGCTCATTTCTGTGGAGTTAATTACCTCAGGTGTGTTCACACTTCATACTTGGAGGATGAAAAAAGTTCGCTATTATTTCAGTTTGGAACTGGCTACAATTTCTACTAAAGTGCATCAAGCACCACTTGTAGCTTGTATCTCTTCCAAACGATGCAAGACACACAAGAAATACTGAAAAAAGAAGAAAAATGCTTTTTTCTCACAGTAAGAATAGCATCTAAAGATCAAATCACCCTAGGCAGCTTCAAGAGAGGGAGTACACAGGCCATTACAAACCTACCCTTGGGAAGTCATTCTCCAAGTGAAAGGAAGGCAAACAAGCAACAGCTTCTCCATTGGACTGCAGTCCTGTTAGGGCAGAGGCCAGGCAGGAGCAGCCAAGAACCCTTCACGCAAACTGCTGCGTGCTCTTTCTTCTGCAACGGTTAGAGTGCTCGGGCAGGGGGTTGTAGGATTGGGGGGGGGTGGTTTTGATACCTGCTGGTTCTAATCCAAGTCCTCTGGAAAGTTAGATGAAGTATTGGACTGTCATTTGCTGAGATGTCGTATTTGAGACAGAATTAAAATTGCTGAGAAAGAAAAAGACGTCTGCCACTTAGGTGTAAAGAAAAAGCAAAAAAAAAAAAAAAGTCTTAGCAGCCTATTAATACAGTGATAATTTTTTCTGTGACTGGGGCATATATACAAGAAAACTTTTGCAAGCTGTTTATTAGTACTTCCATAGGAACAGACACCTATTTGAAGCGCTCGGAAGAGTTGATTAGCTATGTAAATGGCCTATGTATGTGGTACCCTTGCAGATCACATTCAACCACAGAAAGAAGCATCTTTGTTCAGGTGCCTCTCGCACCCTGTACGCAGCACCCTAGACACCAGGTTCTCTCCATTTCTTCACCATCACCCTGATCACCCTAAGCATCCTGGCACCATGCATATTCATAACAGCCTGGCTCACTTAGCTTAGCAGAGGCATCCAGTCACCCAGGTCATCTGGACTCTCTGATCATCTGAAGAACAACCACAGTTGCCCCATGCACCAGAGGACTGTGACATTCTGGTTGTTACAGTCACATCTGCCAACCACCTTGGACAACAGTAAAGCTCAAGGCCCATTTTTGGTGTTGATAAAACATAAGCCAGAAATGTTGCATACAAATACTCTGGATTCCTGACATTTTGAGTTTTTGCAAGAGTAGGTTGGGACTTTTTAATAGCTAGTCATTAAATTTCTCTCTTTTTTTATATCCCAAGCTAAACATATCACCACAAACACTGCACATTGCACTGTTATCTCCGCTCAAGCAGCACCTACAAACCTTTTTAGAACTGAGAGTCCGCTGTCCTGCTTGAATACAGAGATCGCCCCCCCCAAAGATTTCCAACATTTAAGACCGGACATTGCAGTGCAACAAACAGCATGAGGAAAGGAGGGAGGGAACGCAGAAATAAATCCACATGTTTACAGAGAGTAACTGCATGAAGAGCCTAGAAAAATAATTAAGAGTTCTTGGGGGAAGGGAGAAAGACTAAGAGCTCCACGAAATAAGGCGTTCAGTGGCTATATCATATTTACAATGGATTATTACCCTTCCCAGGATATTGCATTTAAGCAAACATTCTGTGAATACAAAATAGGATCCCATGGTTAATATAATAAAGTAGACTCGCAGCTGGACTTTCAAGAACTGCCAAGATAATATTAAATCAGAGCGATGCAAGTCACTAGTTCAGAGGCTGCATTTTGAAAGGCCTGTTACCAGCACTGTAACAAGAAACTCCTGCGTGAGGAGAGGAAGACAAGCTTACGTTATTCCCTGAACCCATTTCACTGCTCCTGTGAGACTGTCCCCTCAAGACTGTTGCTATCTAGTTCAATTGGTTTTTTGGTGACAGATTAGACAACGCTTTATTCTGTTCATGTTTGATTTAAGAGCATTTGCCTCAGCTCTTCTAAATGATTTAGTTTATTTAAAGTAAGTCTGATCTTTGGCTCTTTGGGAAAAATTTGTTCTCGGAAACAAAGGGAAAACTTCTGGTATCATGGTTAGAGCAAAAGCATTGGGAGACACCTGATGAGAAGTGCATGTCTCAAAGGGAAAGGCCCACCTCCCTCCTCCAGCACCCGGTGGGACACCAGCCATGCCTGGACCACCGCAGAGGTGCCCACCCTGGCTACAGGACGTGGACTGCCAAAGCACTCGCTGCATTTCCCGCATATACCAGGGCAGGATAGCATCAAAGGTCTCCATCGAGACGGTGAAAGAGAGCCTCCTCACTTGCAACCCAAGCAAACTGTTCTTGATCAAATCCACAGTTGCTGCTCTACAACATCTCTGAACATACTTCCCAACATCTTCTTCTTCCTCACAGCCAGTATGTGACATATTATTAGTTTTATCCATGACACTGTTTGAACGATAGTACTCCGGTACTATATTACACTTCTGAACATGTTTAACTTCTGTATGACCAACATGTTCCACTCCTGTTTCCCTCTAAGCAATGGAGAGAGGAAAGCAGCGCTGGACACACTTTAAAGATCACAGGGAGGTAGAAAGGGTGTCTAGCAGACTCCACAAAACATCTGCTAAGCGCATTGCCACAGCCCACAGCAGGCGTCCCCATACACCATTACAGACTCCAGGAGAAGACCAAAAGCCACAATTATAGCATGCCACAGCAAGACAAATGGAGAGATCAACAGCACAACCAAGTACCATGCGTTCATGGAAACTTGTCACAGTAAAAACACCCTGCGTGCCAGTGGGATACACCATTCAGGCAAAAAGATGGTTATTCTGCAAGGCAGCACCAAGCCACTCTTCCATTTCACAAACATGAAAGCAAAGCGCAGAAAAATAAGGCAAAAAAATCATTTTGTTTAACCTGAGCCATCTAAAAGACAGGCATTTAGCCTGAGCTGAACTCTAGGTGCCCCCTTTAGTCCCTCTCTACTCACAGAATGTGATTCACCCCACCTGTTCCGGAGTTGTTCTCCAATGACTTAACTAGCTCAAATAACAAACCCTTCGCTTTTAGCCAGCTAAATGTGCAGCAGGTTCTATCTTGCCCAGATGACTAGCAAAGAATTGAGCTGTGGTCTCTTAAGTAAGATGGAGACATAAGATTAAAACAACATCACAAGAACCTGGATGCAGAGCACGTTCCTTACTCAGCAGCACATCTCGGCAGCATGGCAGTATGCATGGCAAGCTGACTGCTGCACAAGAGCAGGTAGGTTACCCAGGACTTCTCACAGAGTAAGAGCAGGCACACCGACAAACACCAGCTGTAGCAAATATGCCAGACATCTGAATTCCAGCAATTTAGGCAATTGTTTGTGTAACCCACAGCTGACATTTTTAACCTGTGTAGTTACACCTGCTTCGATATTCTGGATACTTCTAAAAGTTAAAAGATTTTTAAAGCAGCACACCCAGGAGATAGCTGTTCAAGACTCCTATGTGAAAGGAAGAAGAAAAACACAAGTCCATCTTTAAAACCTCATTCATAATTGGAATTTTAGCCAACAAAAAGCAGTCACTGGAACTGCTGATGTGATGCAATTACCAAGGCAACAGCCCTCCTCCCTTCCCATCCCAAATAAAATTTACATCAGACCAAACTGCTTAAAGCTAACCCAATCAGTGCAGAAATCTGAGTTTAGCATAAAGATAAACCTTAGCACAGTTACTCTTATGGCTAACTGCTGATGTCTATGATTTGAAACAAATCTAGAGCTCATCCACAGCTGTGGAGTTATGTATTTGTATCCCTTCAAACACTCCTTAAAAGTACACACTTCCTGAGTTGCTAGTTTCACTCATTTTAACCACAATAGGTCCTGACCACTATCATTGCACACACTCTGCAGAATTTTGCCACACTGCAATTATCCCTTAGAGGGGGACCAAAACAAAACAAAAACAAACAAAAAAACCCCAACGACAATTCAATTCCTGGCCCTCACAGGTTACTTGGTTACTTCCACATCCCTCTGCTGGGACCTGATCCTGACAAGCACTGCAAAACTCCCCCAAGCATGGGTTCACGTTTCCATTCTCTTCATCAGGCAATGCAGACACACAAGTCTTTTTGAGACAGGGGTCTACAAAGTGACACTGAGCAATTGTTTTACTTGGCTCTGCAGCCTCTGATCTAGTTTAAAAACTTCCCATTCCCTACAACCTCCTTTTTAATTGCGAATTGCACAACGGTTTATTTGTGCATTCTTCATACACATATAAAAGCCTCTGCCAAAACAAGTACTCCTAAAAAAAGCAGCTGGGTTAACTGAGGCAGACTGCACGATCTTTGAGAAATGAGGCTCATTAAGTACTTAACACTAGCCCAGTATAAGCCATTCATTCAAAACTCAGAGCACAGATTTCCATTACTGACTGAAATAAAAGATCCAAGAGACGGGGAAGGGGAGGGAGGAAATGCATTTGAACATTTCCATCTGCTTTTTCCTTCTCGGCACCACGAAGCCTGCTAGCTACAGCTCACGAGCTATTTCACTGCACTTTGATTTGATACCTGGCTTCTGTCTACACTAACAGGTAAAACTGCCTTGCAGCAGCCTGAGTGTGCCCAGCTTACTCACTGTCTGTCACTATGCTCATCACAGCAGCTCACTCAGGAAAACACAGCAAGGGGCAATTGCTCTCTAGCTATAAAGTCTTTTCCCCTGCTCTTCTCTAGCCTCCAATAAAACGTGAAAACCCACAAAGAGCTTGGTGGCTCAATGGCTAGCGTAACAAATAACAAAGGAAATTCCAGGGTAGAGAGAGGGTTCAAAGTTATTGCTGTGGGTTTATTCGTACAAAACATCCATAGGTTGCTGCTCGCTCTCTCTCATTAGGGGCGGAGGGATTACAAAGAAATCGGCACTTTTGTTTTTTTAAACACAGGTAAGAGAAAAGCCACAAAAGCCAAGCATGGCTTTGACATTAGGTCGCTCCTTCGCAGTCATACAACTATGCACATTACCACCAATTCCGTAAGCATCTTTCCTTTGATACAGCATCCTGTGAATTATAAACCCGAGTGCCACACCTTGCTTGAAGGGACAGAGCATTCAGAAAGTGAAAAGCAGAAAGCGAATAGTTCTTCACCAAAAGAAACATAACAACCATTGTATCAAGTTTTCAAGGGATCAATGGACTTCCCTACAGAGGAAAACAAACCAACTGAAGCGGCTTCTTCAGTGTAAAGATAAAACTGTCACAGAGCCCAGGGAATTTGGTTTAATCACTCATGTAGCTCAGCAGAAAAATTCTGACAGAGTATGACTTTGAGAAGTTAGTAGCAAACAACTTTCCAAATACATTTTTAAAAACTAGTGACCTTTTAAATGGAAACTAGTTAACTTCTAGAGAAAGGATTATACTACATATTCCTCTGTATAAGGGAAGAGTTTCCAGACTGAGTCAAACTTTAATCCTGCCCAGCATTCAACAAGTCCTAAGTAAACAATCTTTTCTTACAAGATCATGAAGATTCAAGGTCAGTCAGTTTATTCAGTACACACACAGACAACTGAGAAGTGCAAAGAAATTAAACACTTGAAGACCGTTCAACATGGCCCTTCTCCATTCTCACCCCATGACAAAGGCCATCCTGGCCATGTAAATATTGTCTTTTCCTTCTACTGAATTATGCAAATCAAGTTGGTAGTCTCTATCCTAGACATCTTGCATTTCAGGAATCAATCCCAAAACCGAACTGGGCCCAAGAAGTTAGAAAACCTCCAGTTTCTCCAGCAATTTAAGTAGCTCATAGCCACTACTTAACTACAAAAGAGCTATTGCTCTTCCGTAAAAAGCTGCAGCATTGCTTTCAAGCTAGTTTCTTGGCAAAGATATCCCCTTCCCAGTCTGATCAGTCAAAACCAGATAAATACTCAGGGATAGTTCCCAAATCCTAACACACTGTCCTAAAGTCTGCTTCAAATCCGTAGGTCTTTCCAACTCAGTCAAACCAGATGCTAATGTCACCAGTCACTAGCTTCAAGATTTTTACTTGCAAGGATCTGACCTAGCCCCCACCAGACTCACATTTTTCCTAAGAAGCATCCTTTCACATTAATTTAACAAGAACAGCTGCACTTGCATATTTTCAAGGTCATTTGAAAAATTAGCAGACCTGTAATACTATAAATATTTTTTCTGGTCCTTGCACACTGTGTTTTTATTAAAATCTGTTAAATGCTTGTGTTGCCTCGCAATATGTTTTTTCCCTACTTAATAACAATAAATCTGCCTGCATGGAGTTTCACTTCAGGGAAGAGCTTTAGATCTCAGTTACAGGTGATACTCCCTAGAGACAGAGACTGAGACAATTCCGTTCTGATTGGTTTTCCCTTTAATAACAAATACGTTGCAATATACTTAGTTTGCTATAATGTGCAAGCAAATTAACAGATATCAAAAAATATTAGCATTTGCAAAACAGAGGAATAGCCTACATTAGCATAGGAGAGAAATTTTTTAACTATAGATTGTTATTTATTTGTCCAAGTTGGTGGCTATGTCTGCCTCAAACTTTCCAGGATATCACAGCTCAACATGCAGTTCAAGAACACTAAGTTGCCCTGCAAAGACAACACTTGTCCAGGAGAGCTTATTGCATGGAATTCACTGGGAAGCACCAAAACTACACTGCAGCCACTTACACGATCAGAGCACAGAGATGATGTTGGAAGAAAAATATTTTTTAAGACGGAGTTGGTTTGTCAAGCCCAACTCAAACTGCATTTTTGCTTGATATGTGTTTTCCCAGCTGGAAAGTGGAGACTTTCCAAAAGAGTCTGCGTTCTTATGAAAACAGACAGCTGCTGAAAGCTCCCAATATCATTTATGACTCCACGATTCAAGATCTCCTCCTCCTGTCATTAAACCATCCCCCTCAGTCCATACAAATAATCACCTTTTGAATCTGGTGGGAAAAACAAAACAAAACACAACACATTGATTTGATTTGTCTTGGTTTGGGTATGCAGGGGAAAACCCAAGGTACACGCTTAGCATGAATGGGTGTAAGATGTTTTATGTGATGGCTACAGTAAATTGACAACCCCACTTGATTATCGGATGCTGAGAGCTAGAGGTTTTTATACATCTGTACCTAAGTAATTAATTCTATGAAATAATCATACTTATCGTTCACTCAGTTATCAATATACTGCTCAGAGCTTATGTTCAGGAATTTTTATTACCATTAAATCCAAAGAAATAAGTGTGACAGCAGACACCACTGTCAACATGACCTGAGGTAACAGGTTTTTCCTTTTGGCTTTCTGTCACTAGAAACTGCTGTTATAAATGCTTGCATGATAGGTCCTAACTTTCTGACCCTTCACCCATAAACACAACAGCTAAAACGCAGTGTAATTTAGAGTTAATGCTATCCTCATGTACTCTGATGTAACATTACGCAGTCAGACATCAGAAGCACCAAAAAACAAAAGCCCAAAAACAAACAAACAAACAAAAAGACATTTTATTTTCAAGTTTAGATTTGTTCACAATCATTCTGCAAAAACAACAAAAGGCAGAAAGAAGAAAAGCAGTAGAACCTCAGTAAAGCACAGTTTTTAGAGAGCAGAGCTAAGCCAACAACCACACACCGTTCTCAGCAAGCACCAACAGCCGTAGGCTAGCGTTCTCACACAAGTGCTCACTCCTTCCAGAAAGGTTTGAGAAAAAAAGTTTACTGAAAAAGCAGCCATAGAAGTTATAGCAGGGCTTCATCCCTATGAGTCTTCACAGGAGACAAACATTAACATTCACACGAGAAATGCTTCCAGCATCCGCAAGTTTGGGTGTGGAAACAACGTTCAAACAAATATCCAATAAGCCAGACTCATGCCTCTGAACAGTGAGCTCCACACATCTGCTTGAGATTTCCAAGGAATGGTGTTAAACCCACCTAGAAAACAAACATCATGGCATTTTTGTAGACACATAACCAGACAGAGGAGGTAAGGATACAAATTTATCCAATTATTTATTTATTGCAGATGACACACTTGGTTCCAATTAGCACTCCCACAACTTCCATGCATTTTGCAGCACTAAAACAAAAAGGAAAGTTTGATTCTGTGCCTTGGAAATGAAGCATTTTAGCAGATCCAGTGTTACGGAAAAGGAGAGCTTTCACCTGATAATCGCACCTATGGCACTGAAACAGCATTCCTTAGTAGAAAGGGGCAGTGGTACATTTGGTGCTAAGCCAGTACTGACTACACATCTACCAAGGGTCAGGGTCCTCAGCTGCACACTTATCCTGGAATCCAGCATCTCTCTTCTGAGGAGATACTATGACCCAGAAGGAATTATCCCACCATTTCAACACTGAGTGGGGGACCAAGAGCCTACCAGTCAGAAGAAACTGGTTTCTGGTGCCCAGCTTGGTTTACAGCATTTTGAGGAGACCTGCACACCACCTGCCATGCCCATAGCCTACCCTACAGCTATTTCACGAGCTACGGGACTTGGGACAGACGTACAGCTGCCCCTTGGCCCAGTAAGAGCGAAGCTATGGAACAACCAAGATGATCACAGTTGAGACCAGATAAAACCTACAAGTTTGAGGCATGGGAAGGCTCAATTCCTTGGACTTCTTTACTAATAATGGCCATAAAAACATTTAGCCTGTAGACTGGTCAAGTTCCTCAAAGCCACTTGAGTTCCATCGCTTTCTTTTCAGCTTCTGTTCACCCAACTAGAGAAACACTAGTTGACCCCCTACTCTGAGAAAAAATTACGCCTTTCCTTCCAGGCCTTCTGCTGTGTGGAGGAGGACAAGGTTCACAGCTGCAGTCTGTCAAGTACAGAAAGCAAGAGGGAGGCTCACTCAACAGTCTGAGTAATTCCTCTGGCCTTGATCTCACTCTCCCTGGCCTTTCTTTGAAATATTCTTCAGACAGCCTCCCATCTGCTGCTTTGTTCTTTTCTAGGGGAAGAGCCAGCTCTTCCACTGTTAGCTATCTTGACAGCAAAACTGCTGTCCCAGGTCACTGCTGGTGTTACACACAACTGCATGAGAAGTCCTGAGGCTACCTCTCTTGACCCAAGAGGTGAATCTTACAGAAAAAGAACCTTACAGTCCCAAATTGGTTATTTTCAAAGCAAACAAATAAATACACGCAGGTGAAGACTGAGCTAAAATCTACAATGGCTATCTTTTCTAAGAAGAATCAGAAACAAAAAGCCTATATTTGGGAAGATACCTTTTTATCAAACCAAGATCTAGTGGTTAACTCTGTTCTTCCCCCTTTAGAGGAAAAACTGGTGTCCTGGATTAGTATCAGATATGTTTATAGCTCCCGAATACTGGAATGCTCATCTAAGAAAGGATAAATAAAATATAATGTAACAAAAATGAGTCAGAACATGCTTAATAAGAACTGAAAGACAAGCCAGTGCTTATACAAGCTAGAGCTTAAGAAGGAAGCCCAAAGCCTTGATTTGTTTGTTCTCAAATGATCATAAAGTTGAAAATCAATCAAAAAAACTAACACTGGATGTCTAAACTGAGTTACTTTAAAATTAAAACTTCAGAAAGCTTGAACCCTTGTAACTTATGTTAGAAAAGCATACCTTTCCATTTCATGCTGTGTGTGTGTGTTCTTAATGGGGACTGCATACCAGCTGCATTAATACAGAAGTACATATAACAACACACATAGTACATAGTATGAACAGTCATTTTTATGTAGACCTAATATTATCAGACCTCCAGAAACACTTTCAAACACATGAGATATTCTTGTTTCTGTTTTCAGTAGAAATCTGGAAAAATCTAGTACTTCATTTTTACATGACTACACGGCTTAAGGAACAGGACAGGTCTGGTCTGAAGAGCACTTCAGTGGAAAGTAGAAATGCGTAGTATTTGCATTTAAAAAAAATTAATAACCCTTTTAGACTCTCAGTGGAGGTTCTTGGGTTCAGCCACAGTGAAAGGGATTTTATAGCACTTGTCAAGCAGAAAGCATGCGTTTAATAATGAATAAACTCAGCAGATAAAGCTACAAGAACTCAGCAGCACAGAAGGTGAACCAGGCTACAGTATTTCACAGCAAGTGTCGACAGAGTGTGCCCAGGCTGAAACAAATGGGCACTGCAGAATCCGCAGATGCCCTCGCTGTCTGGGGAAAAACACATTTAGCAACTGAACATCATCTTGATGCAAGAGGCAGCATACTAGGCTCAGAAGATTTGATTTTATTGCCTCTTGTTTCAGTTACTCTACTGACCTTAAAATAAGAGCATAACATAATAATCTTTGAAATATGTATAATCTATGTGTAAAATATTAGGCAATATGTAACAAACTGGCTCTTTAAGTCACAGACCTATCTAAAGCATCAGTTTGTGCAACGTTATATGCATTGGTATACATTCATGGGAGGGGTAATTATTAAACACACTTAAAAGCTCAACATTTATTTTACACGTGAACTCTGCCTACAGGAATGGAAAAACATCAATATCCCCATTACAGATGCTTGAAAGCAACCTTACCACACAGTGGATACTGATAACTGCAAACCACTACGAATTTTTACCTCCATGTAATGCTAAAATCAGCTCAGGACAGATTTTCCATTACAGGGGAATTTAAAAAAGAAAAAAAAAATTAGAAAAGGAGTATTTTTCTTACCATAGCAGCTTAACGGTACTGCCGGAGGCTGCTGTAACCCAGATACTAAATTTCCTCATGTCAATGCATCCACAATGCCCTAAGCATTAACCTAATGCCTAGTCCAACTGGCCTGCCTCCACTACGCGCCAACAGATCCACTAATCCGCAGGCTTTGCAAGAAACTCGCAACAGGGCAATCCAAGCCACTCTTCACCCTGCCAAGTGTGGGGTCCAAAAGCCACCTGGGAGTGCTCTATACTTGGACCACGAAAGATTACAGCTAAGAAACCAAAATCAGGCTTTGGTCACATCTTAAATAGATACAGTTCAACAAAACTGAACAGATGGGTTATTCAGAAAGCCTAAAAATGTAATAGATCAGTGTTTAATGGATTTCTACCACCCAAATTTAAATGACATGGCAAGACAAATTCTACCTGACCACATATTTTTTGTTTGTTCTCTCAGACAGTGCCATCAGATTATCCAAAGGTCAATTATGAAAACCTCTCTGCTCCCCAAGGTAGGGCCATCCGATATCCATGAACGTAAAGTCTCACTTACCCGACTTACTCAGCGCCCTTCAAGATACTAGGTGGTTAAGAACCACACTGTACCAAACAGCTCACATGGCTTCCCAAAGATGCATCTGGACCCTACAGATTTAAGGATTTTCTCAGCGTATTTTATTATATTAAATCTTAATTCAGAGACCTCGACCTCAAGGCTAATGCACAGCTTGAAACAGTTTTGGGGGAGTGAGAACCAATGTCCATGCACTGTAACAAGTCTCTCATGTATTTTAAAACACTTCTGCAATTCTCTGTCAATTTGCTACATTCACCACAAGGGTATTCCTACAGAAACAAAACCTATGCAATCTGTGATACTACAACAACTTTTCTTTCAAAGGTAACTGCAATGGCATAAATAAATAAATGTATGAAAATAACACCTTTTACCAAAGGATCTCAAATTACTTTACCAAGAACTAAAGCCCAGTGAGACTGGTGCAGTATTTATAACCAGTCCCTTTGCCTGGTCCATGGAAAATATACTTCAAGAGAACACAAAAACAGAAAATAACTAAGGCGGCTTGCTTGATTCCTGCCAGGCTTCTGACTGAGAGTCTCATGTCTTTGCCAGCTCTTCCTCTTTATGTTCCAGGAAAAGCTGCTATTACCACTTCAGAAACAGTGACACAGGGAGGTGGAGAAAGTTATTCCTCTTCTTTTTGCCAGTTCTGTCAGGCTGCATATCCGCTTTTGCACAAGCTGAGGGTTTTTTTAGAAGTATTATCAATAAAGCTAAAAAATTAGCAGTTCAAGATGACTTGGGAAAATATTTCTGAGGCTGGCCCTCACAGAATGTGTATGGTGAAATGGCTGGTGAGAGCAAGCAGTCTCTCTGATACAACTCCTTAGTCTCATTCTTCGGTGCACTGAAACAAGCAGTACAGCTAGCGAATCCCTTCCTCCCAACATGTTCTGAAGTCGAGCAGCGCCATGCAGATCTGTGCATCCAGCAAGAGAGAGGTCTAGCATTACAGAAGGAATTGTGCAAGCAGAAACACCTCCTCATCCAGCACAGCCCAGACTCTTCCAGCTCCCCGGGGCTCTGGCACCTGAACAAGGTTACACAAGGAACAGCCACGCTGTGAACTTGCAACACGCAGGCTACTCCACAGCAAAGCTTTCTTTGCGGCACATCTCAAGGTACAAGCATGATAGCATTCCTCCTCCCGTTAGGATCTAAGCTACCTTGACACTACACTGCATTTACTCAGAGGCAGAGAGCATCAGCACCAGGCAGCTCCGGCTCCCGAGCAGGCAGCACCTGGGAAGGCAGAGGAAAGGAGGTCCCTAGTGCTCTCTGTCAAGCACAATTCACTAACCCCTTCCACACAAGGTTAATGCTGCTCCTGGCTGAAAGGAGAGGCATCATCAGCACCATACGAATCACGTCCCAGAGAGCAGTGTGGAAAACTGGAGCAGTTAGAGAGGTGAAAGGGGAGCCCGAGAAGCTGACTTGCCAATGTCGCCTTCAATTATGCATACATCCTTAAGGCCAGCCTTGATTTCAAACAATTGTCTGCAATATTTTCTTTATGGTGACAGTAAACAGACCCTCCGTAAAGCAAAAACAACATAAGGAATATTCTAAAATAAACAATGGAGATAAAAATAGAAAAATAAAACAGAAAAAAATAGAAAAAATAAAATAGAAGAATAATGTATTTTGGGCGGACTTAACCACTCAGGCTGAACAAAGACCTACTAAAATTGCATTAAGGCTACATTGTGATAAATTAATACCATACAAAAACCTGCAGCATTTTAATTTCATACAATTTCACGCACATACAAACAACAGCAGATCCATCTAATGGTGTTACAGGAAACACTTTAAAAGGACAGCATTACACTGGAAATATCACATGAAACTAACTCATCTTTAGGTTTTGTATTTTTTACTAAATGTTTTCAAAATATTTAACAGGGAAAAATATATTTCCAAGGCTTACAATAAGCATTTACTAGGTTTAAGAAATCTTTGCCAGCTGACAAAGATCATAGTTTAATAATGAGAGGGCAAAAAGGCAATGTGTTTTCAGCATTGGCATTAATCCTGCAACCACCTAAAATCTTCCTAATTTGAATGTGCAACTTTTAAGATGTGCAGGTCTCAACTCTTACCATTTTTAGTAGTACTCAGTGCAGGCAAAAAAACAGCAACAGTTTACAACTGAAACAAAACATACATTTGTTGGGAAAATGGGGACACTAGTGTGAGAAGGGGTAGACTAAAAAGCAAACCCAAGTCCTGACAGTAATCTACACGCAGGGAGGTTTCCAGAGACTTGCTGAAGCAGAGAAGTGGTAAGGACAGCAAAGAGGGAGATGGAAAAGTAGGAAAGGGAGCATAAAGATACCCTTAGTGTATGCAGGTATGCAACAATTGTACATAGCATACACCAACATGCTTCACAAAAAATGCAGGCATTTCACCATCTTCCTGAGATGAGAGAACAGAAAGCCCAAAGCCCAAACACTGTGCTTTTCTGAGACTTCCAAGGTGCAGATGTGAACAGTGACACAGTCAAGAAAACTGCTTGTTATGTGTAAAATCCATTTTTCATGTTACACTTCTTAAAATAATAATATAAAATACATATTTTAGATTTGAGATATGAATAAACTTACCAAGATGGCAAAAATTATCACTCACCAATGCATTAGTACCTAACAAAGCTAGCATTTCTTCAAATATTTACTGGAAACATTGTAAACACCAGAAGAGAAGATCATCAGCTAAAGCCGGCTGCACTGAAAATCCAAACATCTGTATTGACCTACCTTCACTGCTCCTCACCTAAGGCTCCTCAAGCTCTACATTGGAGTAGAAGCTCAACATGCACGGCTGTAAGACGGTATCGTTCTTAAGCACCAGGCTCAAGTGTTTGTTAAGAGATCAGACTCTGAAAGGCTTCCCCTTTATCAATAGTTTTGTATGAAGAGTTTCGGTCTTGCTAATGGCCTTGAAGGCAGAGAGGGAGAAGCCTTTTCATTCAAAGGTCGACCCTGAACAAACACAGCAGTGCCCTGTCTC
The DNA here is from genome assembly GCF_026419915.1 of Harpia harpyja. NCBI lineage: Eukaryota > Metazoa > Chordata > Aves > Accipitriformes > Accipitridae > Harpia > Harpia harpyja. The sequence continues at coordinate 11,210,250 of NC_068944.1, forward strand.
CCAATTCAGATCAGGGTTAACAGCCATTCACTTCCCCTAATCACATCTGAGTAGAAACTGCTCTGCAGCAGCTATGTCACCTTCTTGTTTTCCTCCCAGGCCCCAAGAATAAGCAGATACGCATAACTTAGCTCAAATCCTCAAAATTTCACGAAGCTCTACAAAAGCAGTGGTTTGTCAAAGTTTTCGGTACAATGGGAGGATTGCTGTTCAATCGGAGAACTGAGGATGCGCTCAGAGAAGAGAGACATGTACCTGAAGTGCTTATTCCATAAAGACATGCCTCCGGCAAGCATCTTTCAAGCACTCAGGAGCACGAAATGGAAATGGCTTGCTCCGAGTGACCTCAGCCTCCTAAGCCCTGGCTATTAGACTGCTTCCCGACATCCCAACCACACCGCTGCCCACCTCGCAGCAGGCAGCACGCTGCTAACCGCCACTTTAACTGCAGAAAGGGAGAAAAAAATCAAATCTAGTTATCGAGCTATCTAAAAAGCACAGACAAACACCACTTAAAAAAGCAATGCAGGACAGAAATCCTAAGGGGAAAATAGACCCAGCCTCTCCCCTTCTGTTTTCCATCTCCACATACACGCTTTCTGAAGCCCATCCTCCTGTCACACAGGCCTTCTACTGCACGCAGGGATACAGCCAAGGGAATAAGCTGCACAACGTCCAGCACCCACAAGCCCAGCCCACAATTTTTTTTTTTTTTTATAAAGGTCACTTTGCAAAGAAGATCCAGAAATATAACCTGCCCAGTTTCTATCCTGCAGACACCTTTGCATTAGCCTCGCCAGGACACATTGGCCCCTTTTCATTTGTATTTTTTCAGAGGGGCAAGTGCTGCCAGGATTCATTTGCGAAGCCCCCTGAACAGTGACAGTAATATAACAATGAGCAAATACTGTTCGACTGAGGCGGGGAAGCCTTCCCCTTTGCTAAAACCCCACCTGCTATCCATCGCTCTCCCAGAAGCCACTGCCCTGGTCCCCATGGGCCAGGCAACCATCTCTCCCACGCTCATCACCAGCGATGCGACTTCTTCTCCCAACTTTGTACCAACCAGCAGAAACTTGTTTCTGTTTGCTAACGTTAAAATCGCATCCCGCAGCTATTTGGACCTTATTCTGCTACCCCAACTCCCTAAGCCAGGGTAGCTCTTCCCTCACCCAGCAGGCCAATTAATTTGGTTGGGTCTGTTTCAGGAGTGTTGGGTTATCAGACTCTGGCTCTTGTAATTAAATTTTCATCATAATAGTTTGTCATCTTAAATGATCAAATTAGGGAAGCTATAATTAACAAAAAGATATCACTCGTGAGTTGCCACAGAGTGGGTGTTCCAGAAACAGGGAGAGATTAGACAGGAACAAGGGCAGAAATCAGCTTGGGGACTCTGGTAGCAGTACGAAGCACAGTTAGCGGTAGGTATATTTAAAGAATAATTTTAAATCCTGTGCCTGTAATTACTTTACACAGAACTAAATTACCACCACCACGAGAAAAAAAATGAAGCAGAATTGTAGGTGATCCAAATTAAGTATTTTAAGAATCAGACAAATCAGTGACGTTCACCAATTTTTCCACCACAACAATGGTTGGAGAGGGGCTCTGAGCAACAAGAAGCATTTTTCACAGTATGCTGTGCGAACTTTTCAATTAGCAGCCCTGGCGGCCTTTCTCAAGCTTACTGTGTCCTCCTCCACATCACCTACAGTGAAGTGAACCACATTCCCCATGTGAGAAGTCTTTTCTTAGAATAAGTGTCTTCAGGCAGACAAAACAAGCTGTGAGAGAAAAAAAGAAAAGAAAAAAAACAAACAAACATGGACAAGGTTTTTGCATTTATATTGTCTACCAAATAACATATACTCCGTTCCCTTCCAAGCCTTCTCTTTCTTGGAAAAAAAAAAAGGCATCAGTGGAGAAGAGTGACTGAGACACAAAGTTGACCCTAACGCTCATTTTCTATGTTTTATTTCCAACTTCGGGGAAATTATATGTACTAGTCAGTCTTCTGCCACTTTTATGCACAGATTTCAATGCAAATCTTTGCTTAGGAAAGCTCCATTCACAAATAATGGTGGCAGGGAGTCAGGCCCTCTAGAAACAAAAGTACATTAGCAAACCACTTTGGTACATTATATATTCAGCAAAAGAAGAGTGTGACAGTTAAAAAAAATGTTTTTTAATTGGGGTATGAAAAATTGACAGAAGGAAAGATCCCATGAACAATTCAGAGCCATAGTGGACTCCTGCCTCCCACCACTCCTTTTTTCCTGATAGCTGTTAGAGCTGTGAACAGAAAACCAGAAGCCACTAAGAGTGAGGTAATGTTTACACTTCCTCCTTCCAGAACACAGATAAGGATATATGGGCCCGCAGGTGGGTGTGCACATGCAAAGTACGAAACAGAACAAAGGCAGGTACTTTCAGGGCACCGAAAGACGAGTTACCTTTTCTTACCTTTTGTTACCTTTTCTTACTTTTCCCTACGTGTATCAGTTGCCCAAAAGCAAAGAAAGGGAGAGCAAGCAAGCTGCTCTTCTGATGTAATGGTTATACCATGCTCCCAAAGCATGCAAAGAATACACTATACTCTCAACATGCAAGAAATCTTCTATGCTTCAACCGAGTGTCAAGAAAACATATAGCTCTGGGCAGAGCTGCACTCAAAAGGACACAAAAGTGCCAGGACTGTAGAAAATCTACATTTTGCCTGGGTAGCCAGGGAAAAAGAGGACTGTTTCAGTTTGGTCAAAGGCCAATTTAATTAAGCAAGCAGATTAGATCTTGCCCTTAATGCAGACAAACCTGAGGGAAAGGAGCCTCAGAGTTTATTCATATTATTATTATTATGCTAAGAAGTGTGTCAACACCAATTTAAACACAAGACAAGGTTCTGTCTGCAACTGATGCTTTGAGTGTGGGAACTAAGGAAGGGGAAGAGGAAAAGAAAAACTGGAAGTAGGAATTTGAAGAGGAAATTGAGGAAAAAAAACTAATTCCCAACCCCACCAACCCAAAGAAGAGGGAAGCATTCCTCTCAGCCTGGTTAATTCCATGGATGGCCAGTTTCCCCTCCTAGAAGTGGAAACATCTCAACAAAGAGGATTTCAACATTCGCATGCACAATCACAGCATCAGAATGCAAAGTTTGTAAATCTTCCCACCAGTTAAAAGTAACCTTATAGAGATCAGTGTTTAATGTAAACGTAGATTTCAGTAAAACTTGCACATAAATTTATTTTTTTTTTTAAACAGTTCCTGTTTTGGGACTATATACAACTGCATGACTGGATTAATAAATTCTCTTTCCAGCAGTACTCTTATTATTTCAGTTTTCTGTAGCAATCTCATTGGCCACAATTCAATTGTTTTCTAAGAAGCGCCTTGTAAATGTATTAAAATACATTTTCATATATAAATATTTTTTGATTACTCCATTTAGATTTCCTGACATGAGGGATGTACCAACACCTACCTCCTTTCATCTTCATAAACACACACTTAAGATATATGTCATAACAGTCAATGTTCTGGGCAGGGAAGAGGAAACACCGTTATTTTAAAAGAATGTCCATATATAACATCATTATCACACACCAGCTGTCATGATATAATGTGCGAGATTGCACACATTTTATGTAAAACTAACCTTGGACAACCCTGTGAGCTTCATGCTCTTAGTGATCTAATACAAGTGTGTATTTTTTAAGGCAAGACATTTGCACCTAGGCAGACAGAAAAATTCATCTCTATTTGAACAGGATATCATGGATGGATCGAGACAAAAGATGAGCAATGGAAAACAAGCGCCAGAGCTTTCAATCCCAAAATAGTTTTGGCAGTGCAAAATATTACTGCCTCCACCCGGAGACTGCCACCCTTATAGCTGAACAGACACAGCAGCTCATAGAAGCTTTTCTCAGCTGCTTCAGTACAGTCAGCCAGGTTGTTGAAGCAGTATTCAGAAGCCACACGGACAGTGCACAAGATGGCCATAATCGCTCCTTTAAAAGTAAATACAGATAGATTTCTTTAAATAGAATTTCAGTCTTTGTAAGTGAGTCTTTAGAAGCAGAACCTCAGAAATCTCAGACCATGTGGACAGAACAAATAGAATCCTATTTTACAGGAGTCAACTGAAAATTTTGTTTTAAAAGCCCATGGAAACATATGTCCCAAAGAAAGCTACAAGGACCTACAAACTACTCCCAGTGAATCCATGTTGGGCATACAGTACATTTTAAGGAGAGCCACCTGCCAAAGCAGCATTGTGATACTTTAACAAAGAGAACGTAAATGAGCTGGGGCAGCAGCATAACAGATTCCTCAATGGGATTTCCTAATAAAGTGCTGTTGGTCACTACATCACAGGACACTATTCTATGGCCTTAAGGTTAGGAAAACATTTAAAAAAAACCACACAAGAAAAAAAAAAAAAAAGACAACAACAAAGCAAAAAAAACCCAGACCAGCCATATAGAGAACAGAGTCATTTGCAATATTTCCTCATCTTTAATGTCTAAAATAATATTATTTTGGAAGGGAAAACTAATCTCAAATGCAACTAGACTAGGAGTATTCTCTTTTATTAGTAGCAAAAAAATGCAAAGAGGAATCCTGAAATCTGGCCTGTCATGGACGGCTCCTGAAAACATCAGTATTGTATAAGGAGTTGGTCAGATGTATTTAACATGTTGCCTTTATCTTACAATTTCAATTTCTCAATGATTGCTACTAATTACAATAAATCTGATGGGAAGAAACAGCAACGGGAAATATTCAGCAAAATGCCATACAGATACCTTGGCTATTTTGAGGGGAAAAAAGCAGCACCACAAACACGGAAACTAAGAAGCCCTGTCTCCTACCGGGGTTTGTCCGTAGGTGATAATCTGATAATCACTGAGGCCTCTGAGTTAAAAAAACAAGACAAAACACTGAAATCTTTCTCACGGTCAGGGCATTCTGCCTGATCCCTTATGGTGCCAAAAAGGTAAGGCCCTCAGGGGAGGGACTAGGTGTAAAGTTTCTCTTCTTTTTCTGACTGCCTTTCCTCCCTCCCCCCCAAACCGACTCTATTATCATTACAACTGAGACCTCGACATACCCATCAGCTTAAGCTGAAACTTGAGAGAAGGTCAGAAGTTGTCAGCTAGAGGAGGAACACAGCAGCCACTCGGCATGATGCCTTAAGCCTTGTCCTCATAAGAAACCAGGTTTAAACAAAACAATCCCACAAAACCAAAGCAATCCCCGACCGATTACAAAACAGTGATGTCTTTATCTATTTTAACCCGGTAAGACTATTGCTGCGAGAACCACACTGAAGCCAAACAAAGTGGGGTCTGCTCCTGCAGCAGCCCTCTGCCTCTGGCAGAAGGCCATGTGGAGCCAGCTAGGGCTGCCTGCCCAAGGGCTCTGCCGGAGTTTGGCTGCCTGCACCCGACATGGCACAGGTTATGTGACCCAAAAAGCTGGGAGAAGCCTTGACCAGGGCTCCCCATATTGCTCCGGAGCTCCGGCACTGGGCCCCAGCCTGAGCAAAACTTTAGCACCCAAAGCTGAGATCCTAAAGCACCTTAAGGCAATCATGGACTTTATCCACCAATTTCACCAGTTTAACATCGGGACCTTATTTCAAGCAACACCAGGGTTTTTGCACTGTTCTTTCGTCTCAGATTCCAATTTCCATCTTAATTATCAGAGGAATTTCCTATAGCAGAGTGACTTCAGTAGATGGTTACATCCATATTCTAGTACTCTGCACCTTGAATACACTGTGAACAACAGGGCCAGAGGTCAACTGTTTTTATAGTTACCTGCCAAGTGCAGTCATTTTTAAATAATCTCCCTTTCTCGAAGTGGTACTGATTTTGCTGGATTTTCCTAGGAAGGAAGGATGAGAGATCATTTAATTAACGCTCAGGTTTGGGTGCCAGGGCTCAGTGCCAACCTCTACAATCAACCTCCTCTAAAACCTTGAGCACATTCCACCATGGCTCTGGGGTTAGCTAGACTGAAAGCAACTGGTATTTTCTCCTTATTAAATGCTGGACCCAATGCATGCTACCTAGTTTGCCTGTAAATACCCAACGACTAAAAATTTAAACCAAAATCACAAAACAATTCATTGCCACACGTGAGCTCAAGAGACCATGCTCAGCAGATTAACATTTCAAAACTAAGCTCTCAGGAGTCGAGGAGGGCTGGCATGAAGGTTGCCCATGCAATCACATTTGAGCCCTCTGGTGCATACACTTAAGGATATAGTCTTTAATTACTGAATTGCTTTTGCCGCCAACACTTCATTCAGCATTCAGTTTGACATGCTCACCCAAGGCATAGCACTTCAGCATTCAGTTTTACCCGCCCTGGTCAGAATGCGGCCATGTGCATTATTTTCTGAATACTGTTAAGTCCCAGCTTGGAATACAAAGATTCTTAATTTTGTTGGCAGCTTTCCTGTGGCAGTTAGTATTAAGCACCTACATATTTCTGAAGCAAGGTTATTTATTTTCAGCATCACTCTTTTGAGGAGAGGAGGGTGTATCTCCTTTACTTCACAGGTAAGAAGTGAGACTGTGTAGACACAGTAAGGCCAGAAAGTCTCCACTAATTTGAGGTACCCAACTTAAGGTGTCACTGGTGTATTTTTTTTTTTTTTTTTTCAGAGCGCACTGCATTTCAGAGAACTCTGCATCCTCAAAAGGAACCACAGTCTCCGCTGGCCTCTGCCAGAGCAGACAACACTCAGCACTTCTGCAAAAAGACCTCAGGTAAAGATACACACATGCAATTAGAGAAACATTGTAAAAAACTGCCATTAGTGATTTGTACAGCTTCACACAGGGCAGGGCACTTCACACAGTTTCTTCTGTGGCAGAAGAAAACACAAAATCCAACGCCAGCAGTCAACAGTGAATTTCTCTAACCATGAAAACATTCTCTTTTTTTTTTTTTTTTCCAATATAAGTTCCCCGCATTTTTGCATCAAAGAACAAATGGTTCTACCAGACAACACCCCCTTCAGCAATTCATCCCCTTGAAAGACTTACCCTGTGCACTGAAGACAACATGCACACACACAAGAAGTGCTGACTACCTTGTGAACCCCTTAAACAGGTTCCCTCCCTTTCAGTACCTCTTCAGTCATAAAAGGTTAAAAGTCCCCCACCTGAGAGTTTAGGAGATTAAAGAGAGAAAAAACATCTGAGTCATCACATTTAGGCATTTTACTGCCTAGTAATACATCCCTCAGAAACTTCACTGACAATTCAAAGCTTGACATCCTTTTGGTCCCATCAAATTGGAAAAGTATTTCAGTATTTCCACAATGTATTTCACTATTGATAAGAGTAATGATTCTGTGTAAGTCAAAAAGTCAATCAAGTGTTACTGCTTCAGTGAAACTGTCAGACTTCCCTATAAACATGGCTTTCAAATAAATAGAGACAATCAATCAACATTCACATACTCAACCTACTTCCAGTACAGAAACAGAAGCTGTAAACCCAGGAGCTACATATAACATGGGTAGATATTATGCAGAAAATATTTCAAATTCCTTAAGCAGCTGCTCTCGCTGAAAAGTAGACCATTATCCACAGTCTTACTGCCCAGGGATAAGCAACATGTACTTTATGAAGATAATTCAGAACTGATTAATAAGTTGCGGTTTTTAAAGACAAAATAGAATATCTGCATGGGGAATGTACCCAAAATCTGTACAACAGTTTTGGCAATGAAACTTTCAAAAACGCAACAGCATTTTTACTGGCACAAAGCACCAAATATCTTGCAAAATACTACAGCAGCACTGTACTTATTTGTGTTTGTGACTCTAGTTGTCCTGATATAGAGGCATCAAAAGAACAAAGAAATACAGTTCCATCTCTTTTTGAATATCCAAGTATTCAAGATAGTATGCAAGCATACCAGCTCATTACCACAGCCGCCTTCTTATCAAGAGAGGCCAGCAAAACTATTCTTGAGAAAACAGGAAAGCATACTTAAGTAAGATTAATTTGACACTTTCCTCCACTACAGTTTTAGGAATGACAATGGAGGATCCCACACATTAAGCATTTCTTTTAAAATGCAGATGTATGACTTAACGGAGAATACTAAAAAGTACAAATAGTCATTTGAGTTCAAAAAGCACCACAGTTTTACTGTTACTCTTCACTGCATAACAGCTTCAGAAGAATCTCAAAAAAAGGTAAGTAATTCTACATGCTTCATTTTGCATTTCTTGTCCACTCAAAATTCCTACGGATTTAAACTGGAAACCTAACCAGCAAAGGCAGCAAATTATTTTAGAACAGGTTCTAATAATAGCTTGGTTTAGCATCAGTCCGCAACACAATACCGTAAAGTCTGAAGAATAACTCAGTGATAAACACGTGTGTACATGTGCACGCCTGCACATCAGCTTGCTGTGCAGGCTAGCAAGAAAGTAGGAAAACAAGTGATATGTGTATCTTACAGCACCCACAAAGTTCAAAGAATCCTTCCAGAGGAGAATGAATGCCTTCTGAAAAGATACTGGCTCTTCCTTCACATATGTAATCAGAGTCATTCCATCGTACTTACCAATATTTTGTTATCCACTTTATCTCCCTTGGTTTCCAGCTTTACTTTCTTCTTGACCGAAATTTTGATTTTCCTTCCAATAACATCCCTGACACTTTCTGAAATAAAAGAAAATACCTTAATTAAATACCTTCATTGTCAACATGAGAAGGAAACAGACTGTCAAGTTTTCAGGAAGACTCAGAGCTGTGTTGTTCAACCACTTGCACTCATGTAAGTCTCATGCACATGTACCAGTACTAAACACAACCTAACACAAGTACAGCTTTTGTAAGTATGTAATCTACACAATAATCCTATCATAGTAGACATAAATTATCAATTTCATACACCAGGATTCTAAACATAATTTGCTATTTCTTTCCAGCACTACTTACACATCAAAAGCATTCCCAAGACAAGCCCCAGCACTGCTTAGCTCTACTCTGGGAAAATACAACAAATTCCTCACTTGCTATTAATTGTAGCTGAAAAGCTTGCTGAAGCAAATTAGCTTCTTGCATTGCAAAAATTTTAGCCTGTTGTTGTCAATATCAAGGAGGCTGTATGGGTCAGATAATGGAAAAGCAAACATTTGCACATTTTGCACTCTGCGCATTTAAGTTGCAAAGCAAACCAAGCAGACTTCCAGATACTAACACCTGACAGCCACGCAGCGGATGCTATGGAAGGCAACACTGGTCTCGGTCCAAGTCCCAACGACAACGTAGCCACCTCACAGTGCCAACACAAAGTTACATTAATTGCCATGTTTTAATACGTATGTGCATACACATGTCTACACGGTCTCTGCCAAGTACCAAATGAACCAGCCTTTCCCCTAAACGTCTGGACCCTGGCCTGAAGGGAACGTATACACAGGGAACTGTCGGAAAGCATATACAACTACTGACACTGATGTAATTGGGAGATAACAGAGGAGTTCATCTAGAAGAGCCAATTTGGCACCTTCCGTAAGTTTCACTCCCTAGCCCCCACAGAAAAGGAACAAGAAAGAAATCTTTTAAACACATTAGCCTATTTCCAGCACTATAACTGGCATCTGTAAAAGGTAAGTCTCCGCCCTCCCCAGACACACACACTTTGCCCTCATGCGCACTCAAGTTTAAAGGCTAAAATTGAAGGTAAGGGGCTCTTCCTAAGGCTTTTAATTATAGTGCTCTGTATAGCACTTTTCTGCACAATTTTCATCCGGTAGTCAGAATGCATTAGTGCAAACAACACACCATTTATCAAGCCTGGACGTTTAGCTCAGGCCACAGTGTTCTGCCTGCAGGGCAGGAGGGTGCGCGAGTCAGAAACGCGCCTGGTCGGAGCAACTCTCCACCAGAAAGAGCTCTTTCTGCAGAATCGGCATGTTTTCCCCAGGAATTTTAATTTTCCTATCAGGAAACAAAAGATCCTCGGTAGCAGCGGCTTGCCCGGCGAGAAGCCTGCCCCAAGCCGCGGCAGCCCTGTGGCAGACGGCCAGCGCGGCCAGCTTCCCGGGCAACCGCTTGGTCAGGAGCCAGGCTGCAAGCCAGGTAAGCAAAGCCTGGGGGAAAGTTCAGCCCCGTCCTCCTGATCAGAACTGTTTTCCCAAGGCTTCCTCTCCATGCCGTAATCCAATTCTGGTCTTTCTATCCCTGCTTGGGAATCCAGAAGCAAGCTGACCACACTGTCTTTTTCATAAAGTCCTACCACCTTGCAGAAGGAAAGGTATTGCTGCTGTCTCTGCTACTTTACCTCCACCCACAGCCTCTGCCTTTTGGTTTCTCCTCTCCCACAAACAACGCCAAGTGCCCACATCTAGCAAGGGACTTCCTCCCGAGGCGCCGGCGTGGCGAGACCTGCTTCCCTCCGCTGTCCCACAGGTCCCACACGGCAGCGGTGGGCGCGACTGCAAGCCCTCAGCTCCAGCGCTCTTACTTCAACAAGACTTAGGGAGAGAAAGGGCTTGGGGCCCTAGAGTCCTCCGCAGAGCGTTGGGATGCCAGCTCCCTCCAAGGCTCCATCTTCCAGAAAGGGCTAGAAACGCTTCTTCAGAGAGGTAAGATACAGATTTCATATACTCCCCATGTGACTCAAGACACTTCCTTACACATTGGGTAGCAAGTGGACTTGCGAAGTAGTTTTTCGGACTCGGAGATGGAAACGTAACGTTAAGGCTCGTATTTTAAAGCGCTCATCCACTTCTAATGCTGGCAACTTCAGACACCCGCGCCTCGGTGGAGCGGACCCAGGTAAGCCAACAGTAAGAGAGGGTTTTTTGAAGACTATGACCTATGAGACCCAACAAAGGTCACACAGGAAGCGAGTGACAGAACGAAAACCACAGCTCAAACACTCCTACCCCCAGTTTAATCTCCACGCTCCAATCACTAAGGGTTAAGGCACATCCTTTCATCCTATTCTCAAAACACAGGGTTACTACAAAAAGTCATTTAAAAGGTCAAATTTTAACAAACACCAAAACACTGCCAGAAATCAAACCAATCTACATAAACAGATCCCCGTGTCTCAGAAGAGCCCTTGACAAGGCAAGTTGGGTGGGTGCAGGGCGCCAAGACTGGGGGGGAATTCTTAAAATTGCCCAAAGCCATCAGAGGAGGGGATGTGTGAAGATGCTCACTTTGTTCTTCCTCGTAATATGCACGACACCTCACCTACGACACAGAGTACAGCGCAGATCCACAGTGAGTAAGAAGCACCATGTATTAGAGCACCTCAAGTATGCCTGGCCATTTTAAAAAAGAAAAAGTTCATGGTTTTGACCATTGCTACTCCTAGCACACTTCCCAGCCAATCACTTCTTAGTAGTAAAATATAGACTAAAGCAAGCCACATGGTTTGCACACTAAAGGGACTGCAAAAGAGCTATTTTGTCTACAGAGAAGAAAATTCTGTGACAGCTGCAACCATCCATCCAGATTTTTACCAATATTTTATAAATGCTAAAACCAGTTACCACCGATAGCACTGACTGACGAAACTGAAGGAAATGCAACAGTGTAAATGAACTAAGTAAGGTTTGAAGCTCTGTATTTAACGCAACATGTACCTTGTTGCCTGACAAATTTCTGTTTCCATCTGTCGTTAAGGCAACACTTTAAATTATTCTAATGTTGGCGAGAGCCTTAGACCTCTCTTCAACAGGCAAAACCGCAAGTAAAACCAAAGGAAGTCTGGCCTGAGCAAGGTGGCTGAGGACCAGGCCTAGAGCATCAGACCTGTTACCCCCAAATGTCACGGGTTACCAACGCACCGCGTTAATGATCCATTTATCGACAGCTCCCCAATAGCGATGGCAGCATTTTCAGGGTCCTTACCATCACCTACGATTTCCTAAGCGCATACCACGCAACACGGGGGCTTGCCTGCATGTGGCCGTAAAACTTTAATTACAAATACCCTCGCTCCCTCGTACGTACATAGCAAAATGAGTCTTAAACTACGCAAAGCCCAGGGGGGAAAATAATAAATAACGACCTGAGCCGCAGCTCGGGACCTCAGCCCGCGCCGCCACGGCTGAGCCGCTCCGAGGACCTGCCCCGGCCGGGCGGCGGTGCGGGTGTCCCGGGGCAGTTTCACCGCGGGTCCGCCAGCCCCCGCAGGCCCCCGAAGAATCCCCCCCCCCCACGGCCCTGCCCGCCGGCAGACCCCTCCGGAGGGCTGGCACAGCGGGCGCCGGGCCGGGGCCGCCTGTCACCGCCCGCCGCGGGGCCGGGGGGGGGGCCGCGGAGGAGCCCCGGGCTACCCGGGGACGGTGAGGCGGGTACAGCCCCCGCCCGCGGCCGCCCGCCCGCCGCCCCAGGCCCGCGGCCCCCGCCCGCCCGTTCCCCGCACGCAGCAGCGGGGCCAAGCGCCGGCGGCGCGGCCTCGCCGCCCCCTCAAGAGTCTCCCCGACCCCCCCGGAGCCCCTCCGGCACCCGCCGAGCCCCCTCGGCTCCCCCAGCCGGCTCCCACGGAGCTCCCCCCGGCTCCACAGAGACCCCCCCTCCCGGCCCCTCGTCGCCACGGTCCCCTCCGGGTGTCCCGTCCCCCCCCCCCACAGGCAGCGCTGCAGCCCGGGGTCGCGCACGGCAGCCTCTAAACTTGCCCCCCGCCCCCGCAACACCTTCCCCCGGGACCCCCCCCCCAACCCCGCTGCCGTACCCCGTCCCTTACCGATCAACTCTTTGGGGACGTCGGAGCTCTCCTCGGCCATGGTGGCGCTGCCCGGCGCCCGGGGGTGCCCGGTGGCGGGGCTGCTTCAGCGGCGCGCCGTCCCTCCGGCAGGCGAGGCGGGCATGCACCCAGCCGGGCGGGGGAGGAGGGCCGGCCGTGCGCCTCTCTGTGGTGCGGGTGTGCGGCGGGAAGGGCGGACGGAGGGAAGGGGACTTCTCCCGCCCGGCGGAGCCCGCTCCCTCCGCGCTTACATGACGCTCCCGGCAGCCGGCGCGGCCAGGAGCGGCATTTCCAGGGGAGGAACGGCCCGCAGGCAGCCGTCAGGCGCTGGGGGCCGGGCTGACGGCGGCCCCCGCGCCGGCTCCCTCCTTCCCCCTCCTCACACGGCCGGCCCCTCCGCGCCGCCCGGCTCCCCCCGCCCGGCACCGGCGGCTCAGGAGCGGGCGGGAGGAGGAGGAGGAGGAGGCGGCGGCGGCTGCTGCTGCTGCCCCCGCCCCGGGAGGGCCGGCGCCCTCACCCCGGCCCGGCCTCCTCACCTCGCGAGAGCCGCCCGCCCGCCCGCGCCCACCGAGCACCCGGCGGCGGCGGCGGAGGAGGAGGAGGTGGCGGCGGCCGGGAGCATCGCCCTCAGGAAGCCATCGCGCCCGCCCCGCCGCGGAGACGGAGAGGAGGAGGGAGGAGGAGGAGGGCAGCGGGCTGGGAAATTGAGCGCGGGGAGGCCGGCCCCTCCTTCGCCCGATCAGCCCCCGGCGCTGCGGCGGGCCCGGGAGGGCGGCGGCGGCGGGGGCCATCTGCCGGCGGCCGCGAGCGGCGCGGCTGGCCCGGCCCCGGCCCGGCCCGGCCCCGGCCCCCGCAGGCCTCGGCCGCCAGCGAGGTGTCTGGTAGCAGCACCGGCCCCCCTCACAGACACTCTGCCTTTCGCAGATGCACCTTCAGGCTTTTGCACCGCGGGAGTTCTCTCTCCTCTGGGCTCGTGTCGTTAAAAAAGGTGTGTGGTACGAAGGGGGCGGTTGTCATCGCCAAGTCAGTCCTCGCCGCCTGGGAAAGGGGATTGCCCAGGCTGGATCACTTCAAGCCCTGGAAGAGGGTAACCTTCGATCCAGAACTCATCTGCCTCTCCCTCACTCCCCCACCTTATCTCCATAGGGACGGCAGCCGCTTCAGCACCTGTTCTGAGATAACGCCCTCGCTGGAGATTGCTTAGCAAACTCCTTGTGCGAGGAGAGGCAAGTCTCTGAGCTTGTGCTAGGTTGAAGGGCACCGAACGTGCCTTCTTTCCCAGGACCCAAGAAAAATCCACAAATCGCAGCGTTTTGCTTGTTGCACTTTACTGCTGAGAATTTTTGTCGTGCGTAACAGCCACATTATAGAAACGCGGCACGTGAGCTGCCTAATTGCGCCTATAAAAATAAAGACAGAAAGAGGCTTATTGGAGGAGAGCGAAGGAGGAGGCTCGGCAGCTCTGGAAATCCTTCGGCTTGCTTCTGGTAGCGATGCCTAGTTTCAATGAAAGGATCATTTTCACTGCAGCAGGACTGTGATTGGTCGCCCTCCATCCTAAAGGGGTGGATTACTGCATAACCCTCACATCTCAAGTACTCTACAAGTGAGTGACGGATCTGGGAGATCAAAGTCATTTTTGTCTAATTAAAAAACCTGAAATGCATTCAGTGAAAGCAACAGCATAAATCCAAGAAGAGTTGTTTTGCTGGTACAGTACCATACTGCTGCCCTCTGTGTCTCGGGGCCTACTGCATACCTTGGTCTTCAGAAGAAACATGAATAGCAGTTTGAAATTGGTGGGACCCGTCAAGCAATTTTGTGATGATACCCCATGGCACCAACCAGCTCTCTAAATAATGTCAGTGATGGTTTTACCAATACAGACAGGGTTACTACAGAAATAGCTACAATTCGTTCTCTTTCCAGTTTGCTGTTTACATGTAACGAATAAGGTCGTCCTTTAGAGAAAATAAACAAAAAGTGGATATACTAGTAAAAGAGTAGAGTAAAGAAGCTGTGTGCTTTTAATATACAGCAATGTCAATCAAATCTTATCTGGATATGTCTGTGTATATATATAGAATGCACTGTATTCCTTTTCCATTGACTGTCTTCTGCTCCCTTTTCCTCACTGTATCTGCATCCTTTTCTGAGGTATGCAGAATACCTGCTGACCTCTTCCTTGCCTTCCTGCCAATCTTTCCTTGCAGCTCAGCAGAAAACTGTGTTTCTTGCTTGCTGTATACACACAAGCTTACTTCCACAAGGAACACGGGCATCTTTTGACAGGAAATGAAAAAAGAATTGAGAAGTTCACATCTTTTCTAATACCCAGGAGGGAAAAATCAGATCATTATGTCTGCATAAGAGGCTGTGTAATTTCATGCAGTTACTTCTGCACTGAGTGTAATGCTCTGTGTTCAGCTAAAACTTCCAGAAAGACACCTTCTCTTCCATCACTACTCACCCGCTCTGCAAAACATGTACATTTTGGATCTATGACCGCTTATACACAAAGCATGACAGTTTCTCAAGCTGCACTAAGCCACTGCCTCTTTTCTGTCTGAAACAGTATTTGAAGCATGGACCTTGCTTCCTTGGCTGCTGCCAGACAACCGCAGGCCTCTCAGCATGCATCAGCTGCAAAAATGATGTGTTCCTTCCAGGCCTGCCTGCCTGCCTGCAGCATTCTGCTGGGATACTGCTAGCACCTCCTCCTTCGCAGCTTCCTACCACACGAGCTGGCCAGCACAGCGAGCCCAGGATGTGTAAAGGAAAAAAAAAAAGAACAGTGGCAGCAGGAAGGGCTGTTTTGTTTTGTTTTGTTTTTTAATCACTAGCACTATAGGCTAATGAAGTAGCACTGCCAAGGCTGCTGTATAATTCCTGCTTTGGCTCCTAGGAGACTGGACCTGGTTCAAGGTAGGGGAGGTACAGACTAAAGCCAGGTGGATTAGTGCTCCCAAAGCCAGGTTCAATCAGCAAAATGCATCATTTCCCATTCCTTATTCCCTGGACAGGAGGCAGAACATGATTGCCCAGGAAGGCTGCTGTTTCCTGCTCCTCCAACTACAGCAATGCCTAGATATTGGCGCTATCACAACATCAGTCTGGCCTGGGAAGAAAAAGATGTTTCCAATCCCAAGGGTTCGCCTCCCAGCACAGAGAGGACTGGACCACCTTCCCAGGGATCCCAAACAGTCAACTCCCAGAGCCTCCCGGAGGGAGACTCTTCTCCGCAGTTTACAGGCAAAGCCGCACCGTGAAGACTTTGCTGGCTTTGTAAGGAGGTGTGATTTTTGTCCTTTCCTGGTGACCCTTACTCTCCACTAGTCAGTTCAGCAGGGATGCAGTTGTCACAGACATCTTCCCCAGTGGCAAGGAGACTTGAAGAAGTTCAGCCCCCTACAGCAAGTCATCCACACTCGCTTGCGGCTGCTTACCACTTTCCATGTTGTGCCAGCGTGAGAAATCGTGAGACTGTATTGTAACCTGAATCAGTGAAGGAGGTCAGAAAGGGGATTTTTGTCATTTCAGTAATTGAATTTTAATCATCTTTTATCCCTCCTCGCCCACCGATAGAGGCACATCGGCACAGCCGAGGAGAACAGAGATACCCAATTTAAACTGGGACAACTGGGGCAGACTCAGCTGGGTTTCCTGCCTGATCTCAGTGGCATTTCCATAACTTTCAGGTGCAGCTCATGCCCTGAGCTGCTCCTGAGCAGTCCTTGCTGTGTTAGCAGGGCCTCCTAACCTCACGTTACCTGCATTGGTGCAAATGATCACAACCTGGGTGCCCCAGGTAGGATCACGCTCCAGTAGTAGTGCGGCATCGCATATCACACGTGCAGCAGGCACGTGGGGAATGGAAAGAGGTTACATTGTCTTCTGCCAGAGCAGAAGATCTATGAAGTCATTTTAAAAGTCATTCAAAGGGTAACCCATTTGCCTGCCACAGGGATGGGATCTGTGTGGTTATGTTGGAGATATTTTTTCTCTAAAGATTGTTCAAGTTCTTGTAGTTTCTGGCATGACAGAAATACTGATGAGAGTAGTGGGCTGGATCGTGTGTGAGTTAGATGGCTGCAGGGAACGTTGCAGCATCCACAGCTTATACTTAACCCACAGTGACAGAGCAGGGGAGAACTAGGAGCTTCAGAAGACATTGATCAGGGAGACATTTGACACAGAAAGAGATGTGGGGGGGAAATGTCCTCAAAACTGCAGCCTTCATGCATCAGATTAACCATTAATTGCATGAAGTAACTTTTGAGGAACTTCTGACTCCACCTCTCGCAGGTCTGTATTATCATGTCACCTCACACCTTGTACTGACATACGGTATAACGTATTCCTGTTTTCCAGCTTGTCTGTTGCCCTTGTCCTCCTTCTCAGCCTAAATCCTGTCTTCTCCTGCAGATAAGGCAGGTGTCAATATGAGTTGGTGCCAAGCCATGCGCACCATCGTAAGGTAGGGTATTCGTAGTCTCAACTGCTGCGTGTCCTGCCAACTTCTCTGCCACTTGGATTATGGCTTTAGCACTGAAGAATCTCAGTCTTTTTTTCCTGAGAAGCGATAGTATGATGTCATCGATGTTATGATGTGATCAGTAGCATGATCCTACTCCTGCTGAAGCCAGTGGAAAGATTTTGGTTGCCAACAGCAGGTGTCAGACGGACATTCAAGTCACACCCTGGAGTCATCCTGCTGCAGAGCAGCATCGTGGTGGGAGGAATCAGATGATCCAATCTGATTTGCAAAGCTGCCTTGCGGCATACAGCAAAAGCTCAGAATGTCTCATGAAAGACAGAACTGCTTATGAAAGACAGCTTTAGAGATAAATGACCCAGCCTTGCCAGTCACATTTCTAAGAACAAATTCAAAGGGGTGAATTCTTCTCCAGCTATGCCTTTGCAACCCCATAGATAACTGTTTACTGCCCTGGTTGAATGCAGACAAAATGGAGCCATACTGTCCCATATACCACAATACTAGACTGTCAGGCATTCCCAAGAGCGGTATCATTTAAGGAAGTGTTTCTTTTCAATCACTGCAATTATTATGGGCGTTTTAAAGACCAAGGGGCAGCTAATCTGCCACTCTATCAAGGTATGTGAAGCACAATTAAGACACATACTTCCAATAATGCCTGAGCTCAGAAGTTCATGAAGTCTACTGATCCATGCCAGCTTTATTTCCACTCAGGCTAAAACTTCCAGGTTTGGACTCTCTCCAGTTTTTTGTTTGTTTGTTATAATTTTTACCCAGTAAATATCTTTTTGTTCATTGTCTATATGTGGTGGTACTGTTAAATGCGATATTTGGGACCCTCACATTGACCACATCTGTTCAGAAACCTGTAGATGTTCCAGGACTTAGGGGTGTTTTGACATGAAACACTAATTAGGAAAAGAGCAGAAAACAAGTAGCTAGGTAATTGCACAATAATAACTTTGTCTTGTATTGCTGAATGATTGGATGCCTGCTTTGGATTTCAGCAGTCGAGACAAAATTGATAGGGAAAAATGCATGTCCTCCATCAATCACTAGTTTGGCAAAGGAAATGGGACACTTGTAAGTAGTCTGTTGTTCTCTGTGTCTTTTCAAACCCTTTACTCTGGGTTGCTGTATGCTCTTACGATTATTTCAGTACCCTGCACACACACACACAAAAAGTATTTTGTCTCGATTTTAAATAGGGTGAATATAAATGCAGCAGCAAAGATGTATATTTTGATAAGGCATACTTTGATGGTAGTGTTAAGAAGAGAATTACAAATTGCAGCTGATGCCTCATGAAAATCTTAATAAGAGAAATCTATTCAGAATAATTCTGGTTACTGTACTGTATTATTATATCATCTATTTCCATATTCCTCTTCCCTCATTCGTTTTAGCAGGCAGATTTGCATAAAACCAGGATCATTGTTTTTTAAGAGCTCATCTGCTTCTGCTACTTAGCTCTCATGTGAAAGCATAATCCTCTGCATATCCCATCACATTTAGTTAGACACTGTTATAATTCTTATGACTCCAGATGTGGAATAGAGAGCAAAAGCGAACAATTCCTAAACACGCAGCCTAAACTGGCGTCCTAGTTTTCTCTGTTCTGTACCAGGCATTACTAGCGACACGTGGAATACACTTAGCAAGATACTGAATGGAAATGTAACATTTTAAGGCATTTAAAACAGGTATGTGAGTGTTGCAGCTCCTCGGCTCACCTGTCACTAAGTCAAGCTGCACAATTTTTAGGGTCTGTGAAACCCCATTTCTCCTCCACTAGAGGCTTTCACTATGTCCGATGTCTCAGCAAGCCTCTTTTTCTTACCATTGACTCCAACTTAATCAAACGACATGCCTTGATTGGGTTTCCGTCAGCCATGTGAGACTGACTATCCCCTGGAATTGAGGGAGTGAAACATGCTCCATAGACATTATTTGTACTGTCTGAAATAACCGAAAAAGAAGACAGATTTTCTTTGTGGCCACTGAAGCTGATGAAATGAACCTGTACAAAAACAAATCTCAAACTGAATGTGGTTCTCTCCTTTTTAAAAGTTTGAGCTTCTCTCTCAGCCTTTAGTATTCTTACTCCTTCCCTGCCAGAAACTACTAACAGCCCTTCCATCAATACCAATACCTTTCATTCAACCTAGCAACCTCTGCTGCAAAAAACCATGTTCTTTAGATCTCAGAAAGGTTTCTCAGAAGCAGCACATTCTGGGGAGGTCATTGACCATGTGGTGTGTCAACAAGAACCTTTAAGAGAGTGTGCTAAGCCTAAATGGCGAGAAACATAACCCTCCAGCCCAAGAGACAGGGAAGAGAGGATAAGAAGTGTAGAGGAAAGGTTGTCTTGGACTATACTGCCTTTGGAGCAGAACAAGATGAATATGTGGTGAATAAAGAGAAGACTGGCAGCAATTACAGGTGAATTTTAAATACCAAATAGCTTTCTAGCTACATTTTGCTACCAGCCTTTTGAATTTCAGCCACCTTTAGGAAAAGACTGGGATATGGCTAGAACATAGAACTGCAGGAGTCTCCTCCTTTCACACAGAAGATGTGAACTCTGATATGATCTGTGGCAGTAATATTTTGTATGGTACTTCTGCTCCCTCAGCACAAGCTTTCTCCCGCATAATACAGTCAGAGAGCCTGCGCCTATTTAAGTTGATACAACAGTTACAGAGCTTTGGCTGAATGGTTTTCAAGACCAACAACGTGTTGGTCTTTTTTTCACAGATCGGAGTACTGTTAGGCTTGGTTCAGTACTATTTTGGGGGACTCACTTTTTTGTACTTAGGCTTGCACCCACCTTGTGAAATCCACAGTTGCCTCTGGTTTCAAGAGAGCTCCATGTGAGGATGAGATCCTTCAGGAGGATGTCCTTGCCATTTCTGTAGTGTCCAGAGTTGTCCTAGATGTTTTGTAAAATAAAGTAAGGAACATCAGTCATGCCTGAACAATTTATGGAAGTTTTACAAATAACATATAGAGGAATTAGCAAGTGGGGAAAGCAACATGAGCAAACAACAAGAACATCCTAGCTGCATGTCCCTAATATAAAACAGCATCAGATGTGATATTGCAATGTAGTAGGAATTTACTGGCAAAATGAGATTGCCATTTCCAGGGCTGGCCATAACAGGATGTTAACGTAAGGGCTGACTAACACAGCAAAGTTGAGGTCACACCAGTTTTTCTGAATGCATATATGTCACCAATGATTTGGAGCAAATTATTTTTAAAAGTGCTACTTTTCAGGTTCAAATCATCTCTTTTCAAATCTGAAAAAAAAATCCTATGCAATAGGATTATCACCAACACACACAACCTCCTCTCATTTATGTACATGCATATGTTCCTCTGAGCAGATTTGCCTCCATGGATGGCCATTTACTTAGTCTTACTGAAAAATAGTATCTTTAGGCTGTTAATTCCAAGCCCTGTTTCTAATTCCTGAAGTGGCTGGTATCTGGGGGCAAATGCCACCACTGAACCAAATGTGGTGGGAGGTTCTGGTTTACTGAAGGGGCAAGGACCAGTGCTTGCCATTCATCATGGCCCTCAGGGTACCACAGGGAAGCCCACCAACAACCGACCAGCCTCTCTTCACAATCCAGTTAGGTGTTCTGCAACCCAGCAAAGGAGAGGTAAAATTCACATCAGTGGATTTAAAAAAGCAGGAGAAACACCACCACACCACGTATGTGAAGAGAAAGCCTGTATTTCCATTAGTAAACTGAATAGCCCAGTGAGTTCCTGGGTGCTGAGGATGAGGAGCATGCGGTGGCTTGTATCTGTTCTAATGAGCTCCCTTAGCCTTCAAAGGGGTTCGTGGAGCACCTCAGTCACCATGCAGTGATGGAGAGTTGTTTGCTAGGTGGCACTTGGCAGGCTGACACCAGGGAACGGCTTTTTAGTGCGGATGTTTGCTTTCCAGGGGCTGAGTATGGTTCCTGGCACAGTTTATTTCTGAAGTAAAGCCTTAGCCTAAGCATGCTCTGTCTCTCCTCTCCTCTCCTGCATGGTGAAGGGTGCTCAGAGTGCTCTCCAACACAATGAAATCACTGGACGTTTTGCTGCAGAGGCAATGACCCCAAGCCAGCAGTGCCAAAGGAGCACTTTGAGAACAGTAGAAGGAAAAACACTTGTAAAATTCCTGAGACAAGCCACAAATATGAGGAGGTCGCCGAAGGAAAGCCTGCCTTGCAGTTCCATGGTATGCTATCAGCAAAAACAGCCTAAGATGTTTCTGCTCACCCTATTGCCACATTTCGTAGTCACTTGACTGGGTGTACCGGTTTTGGCTGCGACAGAGTTAATTTTCTTCGCAGCAGCCTGTATGCTGCTATGTTTTGGGGTTTTGATGAAAACCGTGTTCATAATAACACGGGGATGTGTTAGCTGTTGCGAGCAGCGCTTACACATCGTCAAGGCCTTCTCTGCTTCTTACGCTGCCCCACCAGCGAGTGGGCTGGGAGTGGGCAAGAGGTTCGGAGGGGACAGAGCTGGGGCAGCCGACCCCAACGACCAAAGGGACATTCCATACCATACAAGGTTGTGCTAAGTAATAAAACCTGGGGGGGAGATTCCCGGGACTGCTGCTGCTTGGGGACTGGCCGGGCATCAGTCAGCTGGTGGAGAGCAATGGAGGGGTTTTGCACTGCTTGTTTTTCTTGGGTTTGGTTTTTTCTTTTTTGGTTGGGTTTTTTTGTTTGTTTCCTTCCTTTCTTTACTTAGTAAACTGTATTTATCTCAACCCACAAGTGTTCTCACTTTTGCCCCTCCTATTCTCTCCCCCATGCCATGGGGGGAGTGAGCAAGCAGCTGTGTGGGGCTGAGCTGCCTGCCGGGGTTAACCCACGACACCGGGCGGTTACAGCTCTTTGCAGGGCTGTACTGTAAACCAGGTGAGAAGATCCAAGTGAAAAACAAGTCAGTATACCACAATATTGAGGTCATACTCATAAAGAGCAGATGCTGCAGAA